>NC_041383.1:757258719-757261110 GCF_002162155.2 Triticum dicoccoides | reverse complement strand
GGTGTGGCGTCGAGGTGGGGTTGGGAGGCTGGGGCGGGGTCGGCGCGGGGCGGGTGGATGGCGGTGGCGCGAGGAGGGGGTGGAGAGGGTCGGGGTGGAGGTGGGGAGGGCGAGGAAAGGGCAGGGCGCAGGCGGCGGTGGGGAGCGGCGCGGGTGGAGCAGGCGGCGGGGAGCAGCGCGGGTGGAGCGGCGAAGGGCAGTGGACGGCGCGAGTTGAGGCGGGGTGGGGAGAGGCTGTGGGTGTGGGAGAGAACGAGTGGAGGAGGGGTGCCCGTGAGTGGATGAGGCGCACTATGCCGACGGCTTAGCCGTTGGCATATATAAATCATGCCTCGTGTCATATATGCCGAGGGCTAAGCCGTAGGCATATGTATATTTCTTTTATTTTGTGCATCAACTTTGTTCTTTTTCTAAAGAAGTTATGTTTCCACTATGTTAATTACACACTAGCCTTCCTATACCCTCCGTGAAGTGGGTGTCGGCGACGGCGCCGTCCGTGAGGGGGGTGCCGGAGGGCGCGGGGTCGGGCGGCGCTGAGGCCGAGCAGGATAGGCCGGAGGGCGCGGGGTCGGGGCGGTGTGGACCGGCCTAGAGAGGTGGCAGGGTGGACGAGGGGTGGTGGTGGGGTGAGGGGACGAAGAGGGTGGTGGCGGCGGCGGGCGCGGGTGGGGGCAGGGTAGGCGAGATGGGGAATGAGTGTGGAGGGGGCCGGCGGCGGCGGCGTCCGTGAGGGGGGCCACAACCCGGAGGCATGTGCCGCCTCTTCAACCATGCCACCACACCACCCAGCATGTATGAGGGCCCGGTACGATGCTTCGGTGGCATTGCTACCCCCAGGGCCCCCGTCCGCCTAACCCTGGAGCGGTTGACCACGAGATCTAGCCCTTTGACTTCCCACGGAAGGGCAATCCGCGTAGAGGGAAGTGTTCGAATACTTCTCCATCACCAAAAATTATGAAAAATTACCATCATTCCTATAGCACATGTGCCCACGTCGTGTAAAAAACTCATGATTTTATCGCGATTCGAGTATTTAAAATATTCACGTTGCACCATTACCGCAGAACGTCTACTAATGTGTCATCGTCGTCCGTGAGGGGGGGCATACCCCAGAGACGCGTGCCGCCTCTTCACACATGCCACAACACCACCTGGCATGTATGAGGGCCCGGTACGACACTCCCGTGGCATTGCTACCCCCAAGGGCCCCCGTCCCGCCTAACCCTAGAGCAGTTGACCATGAGATCTAGCCCTTTGACTTCCCATGGATGGGCTTTGACTAGTGGATCTCTCCACCCGGTTGTATTAGGTTAGGCCAGAGGGACACCTGGGAGCGACATCCGGGCCAATCCCACAGCTACATCCCCTCCGTGTAGACCCGATGCATCTGTTTCCCCCCTCCAGGAGTCGGCGGCGACGCAGTCCGTGAGGGGGGCCATACCCCGGAGACGTGTGTCGCCTCTTCACACATGCTACAACACAACCCCGCATGTATGAGGGGCCGGTGCGATGCTCCGGTGGCATTGCTACCCACCCCCAGGGCCCCCGTCCCGCCTAACCCTGGAGCGGTTGACCACGAGATCTAGCCCTTTGACTTCCCACAGACGGGCTTTGACCAGTGGACCTCTCCACCCGGTTGTGTTAGCTCAGCCCAGAGGGACACCTGGGAGCAACATCCGGGCCAAACCCAAAGCTACATCCCCTCCGTGAGGGGGGCCACACCCCGAAGATGCGTGCCTAGTGTTTGCAACCGCCACAACACTTTTAGACTTGTGAGAGGCCGCGTACACAAGATTGGCGGCATGCTAGCCCCCGGAGGCCGTCGGCCACAGTCGTAGACATGCGAAGGGCAATCCGCGTAGAGGGAAGTGTTCGGATACTTCTCCATCACCAAGAATTGTGAAAAATTACCATCATTCCTATAGCACATGTGCCCACGTCGTGTAAAAGAACTCATGATTTTATCGTGATCCGAGTATTTAATAATATTCACGCTGCACCATTACCGCGGAACGTCTACTATTGTGTCATTGCCGTCCGTGAGGGGAGCCACACCCCGGAGACGCGTGCCGCCTCTTCATACATGCCACAACACCACCCGGCATGTATGAGGGCCTGGTACGATGCTTCGGTGGCATTGCTACCCCCAGGGCCCCCCGTCCCGCCTAACCATGGAGCGATTGACCACGAGATCTAGCCCGTTGACTTCCCACGGATGGTCTTTGACCAGGTACCCTCTCCACCCGGTTGTGTTAGGTCAGCCACAGGAACACCTGGGAACAACATCCGGGCCAAACCCATAGCTACATCACCTCCGTGTAGACCCGACCAGTCCATTTCCCCCCTCCAAGTGTCGGCGGTAGCGCCGTCCGTGAGTGAGGGCCACACCCC
>NC_041383.1:757231332-757258098 GCF_002162155.2 Triticum dicoccoides | reverse complement strand
GTTGTGCTAGGTCAGCCCATAGGAACACCTGGGAGCAACATCCGGGCCAAACCCACAGCAAGATCCTGTCCGTGTAGACCTGACACGGCTGTTTCTCCCCTCCACATGCCGGCAGCGACGCCGTCCGTGATGGGGGCCGCACCCCGGAGACGTGTGCCGCCTCTTCATACATACCACAACACCTCCTCGCATGTATGAGGGCCCGGTGCGATGCTCCGGTGGGATTGCTACCCCTAGGGCCCTCGCCTAACCCTGGAGGGTTGACCACGAGATCTAGCCCTTTGACTTTTCACCGATGGGTTTTGACCAGTGGACCTCTCCACCCGGTTGTGTTAGGTCAGCACATAGGAACACTTTGGAGCAACATCCGGGCCAAACCCATAGCAAGATCCCGTCTCTGTAGACCCGATGTGACCGTTTCCCCCCTCCAGGTGCCGGCGGCGGCGCCATCTGTGAGGGGGCCACACCCTGGAGATGTGTGCCGCCTCTTCATACATGCCACCACACCAACTGGTTGTGATAGGTCATCCCATATATATAAACACTTGGGAGCAACGTCCCCTCCGTATAGACCCGATGCGGCTGTTTCCCGGTCGGCGTCGGCATCGTCCGTGAGGGGGGTCACACCCCTTCGTATAGAATCGAAAAAAATGTATGTATGCTTATATATATTAACAAATGCTACATGTAAGTTAGTCAAATAATAATACGTAAAAAAACATAAAATATAGCTATGCAAAAAAAATAGGTATGCCGACATCTATGCCGTCGGCATAGTCCTTGGTCGGTGCGCTTTGGATCGATGACGTGGCATTCGTATCTATGCCGACAGCCGCCCGTCCCCGCCGTCGGCATAGATCCGACGCCGTGAGCCGTGGTCGCCGGGCCCGCAGCTATGCCGACGGCCAATATATGCCGACGGAAGCTGTAGGCGTAGACCTGGCTATACCGACGACCGTTCTTTGCCGACGGGGGCCGTCGGCGTATATTGGGATAGCCCGACGGCCGTTGTACGCCGACGGCCTGGGGCCAGCTGTCGGCATAGTATGGAATAGGCCGACGGTGGCCGTGGGCATACTTTTGGCCGTCGGCATCGAGCCCTGTTCCGGTAGTGACCAGATCCGCGGTGGTCAGGCCAAAAGCGCCCCCTCCAGGATTCGCCAAAATTCATGTTGATGCAGCGATGTCGAAAGTGCGTAAAAGCGGAGTAGCGGCGGCGGTATGTCGTGACGGGAAAGGCAACTTTCTTGGCAGCTCAGCGCTGGTTATCAATGGCATCACTGACGTGGCTACTTTGGAAGCGTTCATGGAGAAAGGGCCTTTCACTAGTGACGGATCTCCTCCTTCAGAATTTCATCATCGCTTCTGACTCCAAGCAAGTCGTAGGTGATATTCAGCGAGGAAGCAGTGCAAGATATGGAGCTATTATTTCTGAAATAAACCTTAGGGCTTTCCAGTTTAATTGTAATTTCATATTTGAAAGTAGAGCGGCGAGTCATGACGCTCATAGATTAGCCAAGTTTGCTCACCTTTGGATCAGGGGAGGCACATGTGGATGTCGGTCCCGCACGATCCGTTTTGTATCCCACAACTTGTGGAATTTGAGTGAATAAAACTTGGCTTGAACCCTAAAAAGGGATATTTTTGTCTAAAAAAAGCTGAGGAGATAGTAACTCACCGGTCCTGTTGCCAATCTGACAGGCAACAGATGCTAGCCATCTTTTGCCGGCGCCGGCAACAGGATGCACCTGTAGGCGGTGAGAAATCCGTGCAGACACTAAGCACATATTTGCCTAGGCCCTAGGACCAAACCAAAACTCCACGCTTGCCTTCCTCCGCAACCAAGACGCAATCTGCGAATCGTGGAGGGCTAGATGGCGGGTCTGCCGTGATCCGCACGACAACGACAGGATGTCGTGTGGGTGTAGCCATGACGGAGGTGTCGAGTCATTGCCGTGCTTACGAAATAGAGTTTCCCTTCGCTTTATATACAAGATCAAACGAAGAAATGCAAAAAGGAACAGAAAAACGATAAAGATAAAAGAAGCTATACAGTAGCTAATAGGATCTGGCAACACCACGCAAGCTTGATCATCGAAGCCCTTAGCGAACCCCGGGACTTGCCATTGATGCTACGAGGCCAAGAGAGCAACTTGCCGCCGGAGGAACAACAAGCTTCATCAACTCCCATGACCAAATACAATTGACTCGCCGCCGAAGAAGACCCCCTGCCTTCTAGTCCTGGATTGGAGGAAGCTATGTCGTCGGTCGGCAGAGCCGCTCACCCCTGAGCACTCATGAGCAAGACTAGCAGGTTGCTAGGTTGATGGTGAAATGCCTGGCTGCTTCATCTCGTAACCCCGGCAACATGGCACCTTCAGCAAGGACAATGGCACCCACTGCAATCCAATGAACGGAAACATTGAAGAATGCTGGCGACTCATAACCACACGGAACCCCGGACCACCACCTCCACCGTCCCAAGGCGGCGCCTTCAAAACGAGAAACAATGTCGTAGCCAAGGTTTTGGTTACCAAACGGGGCATTTTTACCCAGGGGGGCCGGTAAATGTGGTTACCACGGTTACCACGAAATTTCGAGAAAATTTCGAGCAAATTTTGACTGAAATTTATAATTAAATTTTGAATTCAAATTATTTCAAAATATATATGGATAGCACTTGCCGAAATGCAGTTTGGAGGCCGAGCCCCATGGTGCTCGGTATCTTGCACGTCAGACTTCATAGTGATCAGGTGCAGTCTCGTATTAGTCTCACGTATTTCACCTGTCACCCTTTTACACAACAGCGTATTCTCCATTTATGCACAGTACCATCCCATCCGCCCTATCAGCTCATGCACACGTGCCGTCGTCCAACCCATCAGGTCGCAATGTGCACCGCGAGACACACGAACATGGGACGGATTCTTGCCTGCTCATTCCATTTTTTTTTTTAGAAAAGGAGGATGACCCCCGGCCTCTGCATACGGCCACTTTATTGATTATTCTTGAGGACCTTACAAAGTATTACAACAATGTGCCTGAATCCACCATCTTGGCAGCATATGCCACTACTCCTATCCAAAATGATGAAGGGGTGCTAGTTGGGCCACTACCAAACCACTCACCTAAGCCTAACATCAAAAGCCGGAAGCCGAAACTCATTCGGAAGCCCACCGGGTTTGGGGCACAATCCGGTCAGATGCACTCGTGTGTCGTCGCCGCCATCTTCCACAGGTCCGTCTTCAAATCATATTGAGGCTTCTACCTTGTCTGGCCACTCTGCCATCGATGTCACCATGACGCCGGACAGCAACCTCCTCCTGCGCGAGTCCATCTCCGTGCATCGGACGCCGAGCCTCCACAGCGCCATGCCACCGATATCCGCCGCCATCAATGTGTGAGATGAAGCACCGCTCCACCATCCCCCCAGCCAGCACTTACTCCAAAACGATGCCCCCAGGAGGGAAAGCGATAAAACGCCATCATCGTCCGATCCGGAAGACCCAGATCTAGGGTTTCCCCCGTAGCATCCCGAGCCTGATGACGCAAACTGCAATGACAATGCCTCGACAAGGGAACGACATCTAAGACGCCGCCATCGTCCGCCATGACCGTAGTCGGCGCGATTTTCATCGGCAGTTGCTCCACCAGACGTGCGCCGCCGACGTCGCTGGTCCCTTCAACCGGAGCAAACTCCAAAACAATGCCCTAAAGGGACTACGACGCAAAAGCGCCCCCATCGTTCGATCCCAAGAAGATATAGGGTTTCCCCCGGAGTTGCCCGCGCTGTCAAGGACTAGACAAGGGTAGAATCCCGCGGATCTGCCCAGCTGCCGACGAGTCGCACCCACCACCGTGCCGACGGCAGACCAGCGATCAAGGCCCACGCATGGGCATAGATCCGGCCGCACCACCGCGAACCGATCCGGTCACGCCGCCGCCGTCCTTGGGGAAGCGAGGTCGCCGATGCGCCACCATCCACAGCCTACCGCGCGGCCGATCTGCCGCCGCCTCGAACCGCCGGCGTGCGCCGCGCTGTGGTGCCCCGTCGCCGCCGCACCACACCTCGTAGCAGCCACGTCCGCCCGCGAAGAACTGCTGCACGAGGAGGCCAAGGGGGCCCCGTCGCCGCCGCCGCCGGCCGGGCTTCGCCCGGTCGCGCCCTCTGGCGGCGGCGAGGGAAGGGACGGGAGACGGGAAGCCTGCCGGCGGGGATTTGGGGTCGCCTCGCGGAGGCGACTTGGGAGGGCAGTTTCCTGTAATTATTTGATGCATTCCATCTTACAGCAAACACATTGCTTTTCATGAAATTTGGAACAGAAAAGCACCATCTTACATCTTACAGAAAAATCATTAAGTTCAGGAAAAGTTCATCTTCAGGAAAAGCAATGAACGTCTTAAGAAAAATCTTCAGGAAAAGTTCATCTTACAGAAAAATCATTGTTGTTTCCAGGATGTTGCCACACAAGGATTTCCTTGATTTTGAAGAATTGTGTCTCCATGAACGTCGTGTATTAAAAAAGTTCATCTTCTGTTCTAAAAATGTTCCATCGTGATTTTCAAATAAGTTCATCGTGTAGTAAAAGAATACCATGCATCAAAAGTGTTCATATTGTATTTTAAAATATCATCATATAGATCAAAAAAATTATATAGCGTGCTAGAAGTTGATCATCATGTAATTAAAACATGATCACACATTTTTTTAAAAACAATGTATTTTTTAAAATGTGTTCGCACAATTTTACAAAAATATTCATGTATTTGAAAAGATCCACAAACCAAGCCTGTCTAACTCATTAATTATTCCCACCCGCCTAGCCCCACTAGGCCACCAGCATCTGTGTACATTCAAACCCGCATGCACATGTTCAGTCGAACACTCAACTCAGTAGAGGCCCATGTATCTGCGAGCACACCTGCCTGCGGCTCCTCTGTATGTCACAGAAGTCTATCACTTATAGGAAAGATTCCCAAACAAAAATCACGTATAGAAAAGAAAACCCAGAGAGCGCCTATCACAAAGACCGGATGGTGGGCTGGGATACCGAGACTCACGTAGCTCGGCCTCCAAAAGGTCGTTCTCTAGCAGTTGAACTTATATTTATCATAAAAGAGCTACTTGCTCAGTGGAACGTTGTCTACACGCATGCTGTGAGGTGCTGCCACACTTTACTATACATTGAGTGTTTGAATTAAAAAAATTCAAAAAATCAATTTTTTTTGCTGGAAATGCCCATTTACCGAGGGGGACTAAAATATGCGGTAACCATCATAAATCTCGAAATTTCGAGCGGTAACCAAAACCCTGGTCGCCGCCCAATCTGAAGATTTTAAGCTTTCACATGATACATGGAGGTGGGTGCCCGGGATGGAGCTCGATGCAGCCTTCAAGAAGGAGAACAACTGCCCGGAGCGTCGGCGGCAGCGGCATCGGGACCGTCGCACCGGCCAAGGGATTTCCCCGGTCCAGAGCCTCAAGGCCCAAACCAGCCACCAGATCCGGCCTACCGGAGGTCAACGGCATCACCGGCCGGCGGGAATGAGGGTAGGCCATCATCTTGAGATCGGCGCGCAGGCCAAGGGGCAGCCAGGCACCGAGATCTACGCCCGCTGACGACCCGTCGCCCGTGCAGCCAAGGACGGCATCCACCAGCTTCCGCGCAGACCACCCGCCGCCGGGATGGAGGCTCGCTCCCCACAGTGACCGCCACCACAGATCCAGATTCCATGCGCGGGAAGGAGGCCAAGCCGCCCATGCGCGGGGCGGACGTCACGCAACCCTTCCTGCCGCCGCCTGGCTCCGACGGCCCCTCCGCCAGCGCCCGCCACCACATCGCCATGCCCCACGCCAGCACGACGCCGCCGCCCGACGCTTCCGCCTTCCGGCCCATGCCTTCTACCATCGAGCAGGGGAAGAAAAGCCCCACCGCCGCCAGGGCGCACCCGCCGGCGGCGAGGAGGGAGGTGTTCCAATAGTAAATTGTTCAGCCCGGTCATGCGTTCGTTCATCAATCTCTTCTTTGGTTCGTACTTTTTTCAATCTTGTTTGATTTCTTCTGAATCTTCGATATGCTTACTAAATTTGCTAGTACTACTCTACTAGATACGCATTGCTCAAGTTTTCTAGTTATATTTGGTACATTCGTGAGCCTGGTAGCCTAAGTTTGATGAAGAAAGATATGTGTGTCTTCTCGTCCCTGTCTCCCTTGGGTCCAATATGACGTTGTTATTAGAACTTGAAAAGTCTAGTCGGCACCTCTATGTTAGAAAAGTCTAGCCCGCACATAATGCCGGCTGCGACTAATTGGCCATCCATGCATGCACCCGGTCAAGAATGCATCGAAATATCTTCCCAACAAGATTTCCTGTGGATGATGCATGATTGCTGAAGACTTTGTCCAAGTAATTAAACTGACCGTATGTGCCAAGTTGTACTCCTAGACTTGTATTCCTTGCAAGTCCTTGTGTCTATAATTAGTATGAAGCTAGTGAAAGATCGATAAAGACCACTCACCATTTCTCTCCCAAAGTCTAGCTATATGGGTAGCTGCTTGCCATGGGGATTATTGTCTTCGATAGTAGTACTATTTTTGATACAGTTCATGCTTCACTTCTCCTCTGGATGCTCCGTGGAGGAGAGGGCTGCACTAATGGATATTCGGTCTTCCCTTATGAGAGTGCGCTCCTTGGGCGTGACTAATTCATGGGGGGAGGATGGTGATGACTGCTGCTCATGGGAGCGTGTGAAATGCAACAATACAACACATCGAGTGTCTCATCTCGATCTTTCGTACATATTTGTGACTAGTTCACACGATCATTGGTATTTAAACTCAACAGTGTTCTCTGCATTGCATGAGCTTGAATACCTTGATCTATCAAACAATTATCCCTGTTCGCTAGCCTTGGAAGGTACGTATGTGTGCTCCAAATTCTCCTTTTATAGAACAATATGTATGTGCCATGACTTCTTATTCTCATTGATATGCAAACAAAAACACCTGCAGGATTAGTTGGACTATCCAAGTTTCGATATCTCGATCTTAGTGCTACTACACAGGGAGGTGGTTTCCCGGAATTTCTAGGGCGCATTGTTTCACTGGAAGTTCTAGCTCTCAACGGTAACTACATGACCGGAGCTCTTCCAAGCACAGGTAAAGATTTGTGCTTATTGTAGGAGTAGTAAGGTAGACGTCAAATTGTCATATTAATAATTCGTCTCGCATGCCTACACATGTTGCAGCTGCTGAAGATCTTAGAAACTTGCGACAATTGAACATGTCTTTCAATAGCTTCGATGGAGACCTCCCGGAATCGCTATTTGCACTTCCTCGCCTAAAGATCCTAGATCTCAACTTGAATAACTTTCGTGGGCAAATTCCAATAAATTCATCCTTGGGACCACTTTCACTTGAAGTCTTGGATCTCAGTTATAATAGACTCAACAGAACTCTTCCAATTTTTACAGGTAGATATTCTTACTTCATGTTTTATTAGTATCTGCTACCTGTAACAATTATACTACTTGCACGCCTTGCAGACTTTAAAAACATCAGGACCTTGAACTTGGGTGTCAACCAGTTCAGTGGATCTCTTCCTGCGTCTTTATTTGCACTTCCTCATCTCGAAATCTTAAATCTCGTATCTAATAAGTTAAGTGGAGCTCTTCCAAATGAACAAGGTATTCCTATCAGAAGAACATTTACTGCGTATATTAGAAGAAGAAAATGTGTAACCATTGATGATACCTATTGTTACATGATTTTTCTACTCCTGCAGCATTTGAAATTCTCAAGAATCTACGAGAGTTGTATTTGGCAATCAACCAGTTCAGTGGAAACATTCCAGCATTCTTATTTTTGCTCCCACATATTCAACAATTGGATCTCTCCTATAATTGCTTTGGAGGACAAATTCTGATAAATCAATCATCAAATCTTCCATTGTCGTTTAAGGCTCTTCAGCTTTCTGGCAACAATTTGAGTGGTAGACTTTCTTTCTTTTGGCTTAGAAACCTCACAAATCTAGAAGTGATAGACCTTTCAGGCAATTCTAACCTAGTTGTTGACGGGCATATTCCTGGATGGATCCCTTCATTCCAATTGAAAGTGCTATTGCTCTCTGGTTGTGACCTTGACAAGAACATTATTGCAGAACCACATTTTTTACGCACACAACGTCAGTTAGAGCTTCTTGATTTATCCAACAATAACTTGTCGGGTAGCATGCCGAATTGGCTGTTTACAAAGGAATCATCACTTCAGTATCTAATTCTTGGAAATAACTCACTAACCGGATCGATGGACCCAATATGGCATACCCAACCTTATCTGTCCACTATCGACATACACATGAACCAAGTCACAGGACGTCTGCCAGACAACATTGGCTCATTGTTTCCAAGATTGTCTGTTCTTAATATTTCTAGTAACAACATCGACGGGAACATACCGAAGTCGTTGTGCGAGAACATTTACATGGAATCTTTGGACATGTCGAACAACAAACTTTCTGGGAAAGTTCCAGCTTGTATTTTCACTAATTATCAATGGCTATCCACGTTGAAGGTCTCAAACAACAGGCTTGGTGGTTTAATTTTTGGTGGGATGAATAATCTGTCCAACATGAATGAATTGTACCTGGACAGGAACAAATTTGAAGGGACAATACCACATAGTTTGTCAGGTGTTTTAAAAGTCATGGATTTGCATGATAACGAGCTGTCTGGCAATCTTGATAACTCATTATGGAATCTATCTTCTTTGGTGGTCCTGAATCTTGCTGACAACCATATAACCGGCAAAATTCATCCACAAATCTGTGGTTTCATGGGACTTCGCTTTTTAGATCTATCAAGCAATAATCTTACATGGTCTGTACCAAATTGTATCTTTATACAGCTCAATTTTGTTAACCTGTCTGAGAACTCATTTTCTGGCGATATCTCTTTTCCCTTTTTCAACACATCAAGTCTGATTTCTTTGGATATCAGACACAATCAGTTCACAGGCAACCTCCATTGGGTACATTATCTTCACAACATTAGGCTACTTATGTTGGGCAGAAATAAGTTCGAAGGGCCAATTAATCCAAAAGTGTGCAAACTCATGTACTTGAGGATAATTGATTTGTCCCATAACAAGCTTTCAGGTTCATTGCCAGCATGTATTGGTGATATCTCTTTCAAAGGCAACACAGACGATCAAATATTGGAGCCAGTCTATGGAGAGATATACAATGGCTCTTCATATGACTTACGAGGCTTCACCTTTGCCTCCAAGGGGAATCTCTACACATACGGTCGAAGTTTCTTCGCTTCAATGTCTGGCATCGACCTATCTGCAAACATGTTGCATGGAGAAATTCCTTGGGAGCTAGGGAATCTAAGCCATGTCAAATCCCTTAACCTGTCATACAATTTCTTTGTTGGCCCGATCCCGATGACCTTGGGCGGCATGGAGGAGATAGAGAGCTTGGACCTCTCCCACAATGAGCTGAGTGGACCAATACCTTGGCAGCTAACTCAGTTATCAACATTGGGGGTGTTCTCTGTGGCATACAACAACTTGTCAGGATGTATACCAAACTCTGGTCAGCTAGGCTTCGGCATGGAGAGCTACCTAGGTAACACCAACCTTCACCAGATTACACAGGGGAACATGTGTGCTGCTCCCGGTCCAGATCCTGCTGCCGGGAAAGAAGTGGAAGAGACGACCAGTGACCCAGTTCTATATGTGGTCACAGCTGCCGGCTTTGTGTTGGCATTTTGGGCCACTATTGGATTTTCGTTTTGCCATCCTTACGGAAGATCTGTAATGCTCAAGATGTAGTGCTTGAGCCATTAAACATCCGTACTACGGTCATGTAGTGCTTGAGCATTACATGTTAGATATGTATAATCCTTAAATGTAAGATCCACAAAGCTTCCTTTTTCTGGCTCTAATGTAACCTACTCTACTTTGTAACTGATTGTACTATTTCTTAAAGAGAATGTATCAGACCCTTTGCATATGCGGCAAATAATGGAGGTTCATGCAGTCATGCTGGAAAAATCGCCGCAAATTCATTCTCTTGCTTGTTCTTGATGACCTTTCACCATTTTCCAGAATCTGATTCTATGGCTAGTGGCACCAGCATACCTCCTTTGAGATCATCAGCATGTGAACTCTTCGCAATAGACTTTTGTAACTTGATGGAATATTTGAAGTCTTTTATCTGCATGGATTATATAGGACATGTTAACGAATGCCCCTTGTACTGAAAACCACCCTCCCAAAGATTATAGCTTTTACAAGAAACAGTAACGAAAAATATAAGCACCTGTTCTTCCAGGTCAAGAATCATATCATCCTTCAGCTTCAACTGTGCTCTCTCCCTGTGAATGCAGATTTCATTAAAGAAGGATACAGTAAAGTTGTGGCATTTTAGAATGGAATAGATATGAAAGGAGAATATTCAAACAACCTTCAAATAAGATTGAACATGAATACATATATAGTTCAGCCAATCATTTCAAGTATCTATGTTCATAATGTGCCCCAAAAAATGCATTATTTAACTTCTTTCAAATAACACATCTTGAATGTAGCGCAGCTGCTACCATTTTCAGGTGGAAAGATCAAAACATACCTTTCCTCTATTCCCTTTACCGTCTGGCGCCATATATCCTGGCTCTTCGTGAGTTTTTTATTCATCTAATAAGGCAAAGGACATCAGTTACACCAACGGCCAGACTGGTTGTACTTTATAATGGAAAGATGTGTGATTTAAAAGGCTCACTTCAGCAACTTTCTTTTTTTCTCCAACATTGTATTTGCAAGCTTAAGTTGCATCTCTTGAAACTTATCATTTACAGTTTTATCCACAGCAACAGAAATGTGGTGTTCCCTTTCTTTCTTAGCGTCTGGCAAAAGAGCTTATGAACAAACAGAGGCATATAAATGGATCAGAATAGTACATAACTAACTATAACAAAATGTATCTTCAAGAAAAACTATACGAGAAGCTCTAGAACAATACAATGGATAGTAAAAAATAGTACTACAAAGGAAAGAGCACTGCACCTCTCGCTGAGTTTCAAGTTGGCTTGCTAAAAGACGATTGTATTCATCCACAATCTGTTAAGAGCAGGGCACATGATTTTGAGGAACAAGAATACCAAGAAGGTGTTACAGAGAATCAAAACAAAGAAACTTAAAACTCTTACTGTGTCCGCTTTGCTGCTAAACATAACTCCACCCATATCTGAGTCCTCGTGCATACAGTTTACGCAGTTGTCCCCGGGATATTCACACTTTGAACTGAACTTAGCATGCTTTACATCGCTTTTTGAGTGCTTGAGTCGATGGACACAACTGTCACCGACATAATCCCAAACACGCTGAGTTTCCAAATCAAGAGAATAGCAGTGCTGAGTGCCTTTCCAGTGCCTGATTGAATGCCCTTCTTTGTACCTATAAACGGCAAAACAATAAAGTTAAGGTTGATTTGGGCATGATGACAAAAGTAGAACTACTCATATATTTAACCTCTGGCATAGTTTTTCTTTAAATAATCATGCTAAATGCTTCAAAATAGCACAACATAGCAGAGTGACCATGGGTTCTGAACATCTGCTAAAAAAGGTCAAAAGGAAATAACTATTACTACATAAAAGATTTGTATCAGGGAGTCTGGGAGAAATAAAAGCGATGATATAGTTAAGTTTCATGTTAAATGCTTTGAAATAGCAGATAGCAGTGACTACTAGTTCTGAACTTCTGATGACAAAAGGTCAAAAGGAAATAATTATTACTACATCAAAGACATGTATCAGGTAGTTTGGGAGAAATAGAAGTGATGATATAGTTATGCTCCAATGTAGGTTTCCCTTCTTCCTAACTTCTACTGAGTGCACCAGACCACCAGTACAGCATACTATGTAAAGGTGTGAAATGCTTAATCATTCCTGCCATAGTAGGACGACTACGAGTTCTGGTACACTTTCAGTCAGCCAGCGTTAGCATACCTTCCGCATCCAACAAAACCACATATCACACAGATCCAGAGGTTTTCAGAGGTCTGGCAAACAGAACATGTAGGATTTGTAGGAGCTTCAGACAGCTTCTGACAGAACTGACAAACCTGAAATTGAAACAACAATAAATAAAGGCAAACTACAATGGAACCCAATACACAGACAATTTAACGCTACACATACATGTGGTTATAGTGTTGGAAACTTGGAATGAATGCTTGTGTCTATAAAGCAGCATTTACTCGTTTGCAATTTTATGATCTAGTCAATTGAAGCGGAAATCAATATGTATCTTGGGTAATTAGATTCAAACAGCTGGCAACAACATTCAATACTTTATACTGGGTAAAAATATATCCATATGAGCACTAGACACAAGGTTTAATATTCAAGTCAATATGTATCTTAGATAATTAGATTCAAACAGTTGGTGTGAACATTCAATACTCTATACCGAGTGAAATTTATTCATATGAGCAACAGACACAAAGTTTAATATTTAACACTGCAAATACCCCTGAACCTCAGTAGGCTCCGAGTGTCCAAGAGTACAAATAAAGCCCAATGTGTGATATCAGTCACCAGATGACTGCACATTCAACATTGCTGTGGAATTCTTTCTACTTCACTAACCAGTCCTACTTTAGAATATTAAAAGTAAGTGAACACATGAGAAGATTTATATAAAATGAGTAATGGCAACCCAGATGTAGTGTAAAGACAAAACAAGAAAAGATGGCTTCCATCTGAAACAAAGTGATTCCTAGTTTCCCCGTTAGCACGCAATGAAACAGTGATTAAGAAGATCCTTCCTTACCGGACAAGATGAACTGACCCACATTGAAACGCATGAACACTGGAAAGAATGGTCACAATTAGTAGCCCCAATTCCGCTGATGTCTTGATCCAACCTTTCTGAATCACACAGAAAAGATAGTTAGGGAACAGACTGGTCATGTAATACCTTACACTAGATACATAACTAAAGTGACAAGCAAAAGAATCTAAAAATTAAAGATGAGGAAATGGAATATTGGTAGATCTAATTAAATGGTTTCCAAACTGTAGCCAGAAAAAAAGTGGGTGTATCTGTGGATGGTTATACTTAAACAACAGAAATGCATGCATAAACCGTAATATTTTACCCCACAGAGGCACAGACACAGTTCTGCAATTTGGTAGAAATTACATGCTTAAAAGGATGCCTCCAGAAGCTGTCTGTAAGAGAGTAACAACATGAAAATTGATTTGCCTAATATTGTGGGCTGCCCTTAAAATAAGGTAATCTGGATTTTGGGAGGGTAAAAACTCCACAGAGATGTAAAAATTTGATGTTTGCAGATGGTGTTTCTGACAAATAAAAGTGCCTAAGCTTTTTACTAGATCATTACAACTGCGGTTTTCTCAAGCAATGCGGCCATAATCAGAAGTAAACTTTGCACGAAGTTCATATCCAATGTTAACATAATACTAAGCTTGTGTGTATGCCTAAAAGGAGCTCACCTATGCAAACAGGACAAGTCGGAAGCTTGGTAGATCAAACCGGTGGGATGACGGCCAACTCAGTGGATGATGTGTATTGCACAGCAACTATAAACAGAACATGGCACACTCTACCTGCAACATGGAACAGCAAGCACATTTCCCAAATTTAGCAGCAGCATTGCACAAGGACGATAAACCAACCAACACCTAATTGACAATCTTACAACCTCCAAGGACGAGAACCTCCAGCCATTAAGATCCAGGTAAAATCCGTCGGCACTCTTCTGATCCTCAAACTCCACAAGCACGTTGTACCGGTCCTCCACCCCATCATCGCTATGATCATGACGGCACATACAAGTGTTATGTGTGAATACTCAAATGCAATCATTTAGTCTAAATGCGTCTAGAAATTCACCTGATGACACGGATCTCAGAGGCCGCAGAAGCTGACGAAGTCGTCCGGCGTGACCCGGGTTGGAACGGCGAGCACCAGGAGGCGCGGCATGCGGAAAAGAGCAAATTAGTGAGAAATCGAGGCGGGGTCGTTACCGGGAGTAGGGAAATGCAGGGGAGCCGTGGGGCGGCGGGCCCGGAGGAGGGGGGAGAGAGGGTGGCGGTGGCGGTGGCGGCGACGGCGGAGGCATAGCATGAAGCGGGGAAGGTGGAGGAGGAGCGGTAGAGGTGGAAGACACCGCAGGTGTGGTGGATCCTAGGGTTCCGTGCGGCCGCGGCGGAGGTCACGCCGAGCAGCTCGAGAGGTGTTGTGTCGGAGGTGGTGGAGGGGAGAGGGTTGCTGGAGCATTGGGAGATGGGATTGGATGCCGACATCGTCGGCGGCGGCGGAGCTGCTGGTGCCGACATCGTCGGCGGCGGCGTGGGCGCCGGGCAACTCGACAGACAGGATAACGAAGGCTGAACAGTGTCGGTCGTGTCACGAACTCAGCATACTTTCATCTGAAAATAATCCAATTTGTTAGTACTACTGTACTTCCCCGTTTCTTTTTAGTCTGCATATAAAATTTGGTCAAAGTCAAATTTTACAAAGTTTGATTAACTTTAAAGAAAAAATATCATCATCTACAGTACTAAAATTATATATCATGAAACTTAATTTCATCATTCATCTAATAATGTTAATTTCATAGTGTGAATGTTGATATCTTTTTTTATAAAGTTAGTCAAACTTTACAAAGTTTGACTTTGACCAATTCTTATATGCGAACTAAAAAAAAGAGTATTTATTAGTTGTGTGACGAGATGTTATTGAATTTCAAATTAACGAAGTTTTTTCTAGAACACAAAATTAACCAAGTTGCACGCTATGATGCCTAGCATCAACAACAAAATTTAGGAAGACGAACAACAAAAATGAGCAAGATGAATTCCCATGTTACCCTAAAAAGCATCAACGACAAAAATTAGGAAGACCAATTCCCATGTTAATCGAACACAAGCATTATTTACAAGAAAACATCCGAAAAGATTTAGAGCCTGTTCATAGCGACTCCGCTCCACAACTTTGCTCTGGGAGCTGGCGGAGCAGCGCCGAACGCTACAACTCACAGAATCAAAAGAGTGGAGCGAAGCTGGTTGCTATTCAATCTGGCGGAGCCGCTAAAACCGAGCTCCACGCGACTCCACACGACTGACCAGTGTTAAATCAGCTCGATGTGTCGTGGGAAGCCAGTACAGAGTGAAGTTTGATGCCAAACAAGTTGTCAACTCCCGATTTGTTGTGGGGAGTCAGCAACCTAGGAGCGGGGAGTGGAGTCAAGGATTTGACGGAGTGGAGGGCATCCGAACAGGCTGTTAGTCACCAGGAATCCTCCAACCACTCAATCCCACACACGCCGATGACATGTTGATGTTGGTGTCGTTGGAGTTCCATGTTTCGAAGGATCCACCGTTCGAAGAAGAAAACGATAATCAATCATACCTACATGTACGCCAAAGTCAGATGAAATAACCAAATCGGTGTCATTGTTGCAGAAGCATCACTAAACCGACGAATAAACAACCAACCCACCCACCCACCCCCCCCTTCCCCGTGCGTTTCTGCGAAGAGGAAGACAAATATAAACACTTGATCTCATTGTTAAATCCGACAAAAATTAGTCCAGATGATCTCGTTGCTAGATCCGACAACGCATGCATCGTCGGGGTTGGAAAAGAAGTCGGAGAAACCGTTATTAAACATCGTCGTGACGACCATCGAAAGAGGCGAAGTGACGGACAAGCAGGGTCGATCCAGTTGGACGTGGGCCTCCTTCGAGGTGTTCACACACGCGTCAGCTATTTTGCTCCAAGCGACGTGACCCCAGACTGCTATCCGTAACTATGAGGTGCAAGGTCGATGGGTTTTGTCCTCCATATTGGATTTTCCCGACGACGCATTTGGTGATTAGCTATCTGCCGCTCGGTGTAGGGCTTGGAGTGCTCAACATGGCCTGAAGGCTTCTGAGATGGTAGGTCTGGCAACCCTACTTCGGCTCCATGCATGAGTTTGGCCCTCATCAGAGGTGCCCCACGTAACTGGCCTAATTGAGCTCTACATGGGTGATCTGGACTCGGTGTCATGGGATTGACATCGATAGCTGACTTCTTTAGGCGCAGCACGACAACATGTGTTTCACGGGTGCAATTCCAGTTGCATTGACAGATCCACATTTGTAGTTTGCATGTGTGAAGTTATGCGGTGATGTATCGGCAGGTGTGGCAGCATAAAAAGAATTTTCGTTAGTTGGTGCTCTTTGAGTGTTGGGTTGGGGGTGGGGTGGGGGGGGGTCCAACCTAGCAATGGTGGTGTTCACGCGACATTCTCTTGTCTAAGACATTGCCTGGACTTTTCTCAGACTTCTCTTCGGGGTGAAACCCATGATCTGATCTCATCTCAATGGTTGGCTCGTGTGTTGTTCTCTTCCTAGATGCATCATTTGTCTAAAATTAAGCACCACTTACGTTAATCTAGAGTTGCCATCATTGCTGGTTGATGTTGATGTTTGCCAGAGTTGTTTTGTTGATGCCTTTGCAGCGGAAGCGATGGCCATGTCACAGGCAATCAGCTTGGCGTCTGATCTTGGACTCGTGAAAGTGCAGCTTGAAACTGACTCCCAGCTCTTGGCAGAGGCTCTTGATCTATGCAAGGTGGACTCCTCGGCGTATGCAGCATTGATTGAGGACATGAAATATCAGCTAAAGCTATGGTTCTCTAGTGTCTCCATATTTGTGTGTAGGCGTAGTGCCAATTCTGTAGCTCATGAACTTGCAAACATTGGCAGGGAGTGTGTGTGTGATCACCATCTCGAATGGGGGTCTGATGTACCTGCCCATGTGGGCGCATGTATCTTGGGTGATATGCCCAGTTCTGGTTAAGTAATCAAGCACTTTTGCTTTCAAAAAAATAATTTGGCTTTCTGCATTCTCGATGTCTTGGCTAGCTCTTGATATAGTGTTGGTGTAGATATTGAATGTAGCCTTATCTTCTTGATATTAATATACTAGTAAGATGTCCATATGCTATGCTACCGGGTCACACAAGATTAGGTGGACTTAAGTTATAGTCAGGAACCCCTACATAAAAAGAATACATACTGAGACATGGCCATGAACCTGTATGTTGCTATGGTAATAAAGAAGTATATATACTGAGACATAGTTAGGAACCTGTATGATCTTATGAATAATAAAAATGTACCGAGACACTGCCTTTACATTGATCAAAATGATGTTAAGTTTCTGATAGATACACATCGAGCACAACCCTAGGCGACACGGGGGGCGACCACGCCGCCTGCCTCCGGCCCTACCACCCCTCGTCCCCTCCCTCCCGCCGACGCCAGGGGTCTTGTCGAGCGGAGCCCGGGCGGTGACGGCAACGGCGGGGCCTTCTCCCTCGTGTGGTGATGGCGAGCTCCCCGGTGGCGGCGACGCGTGGACTGGCGAAGATTCGGCAGGGAGGAGTGTCGGGATTCCGACGACGAGCGCGAGCCAACGGTGACAGTGGAGGCACAACCTCCCCGCGGCGGAGACGCCCCTGTTGTGGTGGCTGGGAGCTTGGGTCTCGCGTGGCCCAGATGGGCTTGGGCGGGCTGGTGGTTTGGGGCTGCGACTACAGGCAAGTGCGGTGGGCCTGACGACGCCGATTGCTAGGCACTGTGGTGGTGTCGGGGGCGAGCCAAGCGGCGGCCAGCTAGATCCTCACCGTCCACCCCCCAACAATGATTGGTGGTGGCCCATGTGCACGGTTTTTGATGGAGGTTCTTCGAGCAGATCCGGGTGAAAACCTGGATCTCAGCTAGTTGTGAAGATAAATGGCAGAAACTAATATATCTAAATAACATACATACTATAGTTTGAACACACAATTATGAATTGTTCCAGGAAAAACAAGAATGAAGTAGAAGTGTTTAACAGAATGATTTGCTAAATATGCACAAGAAAAATGAATCTGCCTACACCACTACGATGAAGAAAAGAAATATTCTAGACATAACTCACACAGCAATATACATTAGTCATCTATATCAGGATCAGGCCATAGAATCATTTGACAAGCATAGTATACCCTTCTTGCTCAAATATATATGCCAACAATATTAGTTATGGGGTTTTCTCTTCATTTATCTGCTCACCTAAAAAGACATTAGACAACCACTATTGTTGGCGTCGGCGATGTCGTATGTTGCTGAAGATGTGGTCGCAGCAGATCGTGGTGCAGCAGCTCGACTGGATCAAGGCACACTGGTAGGCGCTATCTTCAAGGAGATTCACGCCCTCGCCGTGGGTGCACGAGTTAAACGCGGCTCTCGTCCAAGATACAGTAATCTCGTATCTCCTGTTGTGCACTCAAGAGGAGATGAACCAGAAGGTTCTCACCAACGTAGCTCTCTCTATGTATGTGGAGGAACACCAGATGAGATTGATGCAGAGGACCTACCATACATGGCTTTATATATAGACTCATCCTTAACAAGAAGATCTTATCTCTTGGCCAGCAAGTTTCAAAGCTATCAAGCTCAATTGGTTAGCCAAAATATTAGGACATATTTGAGTCCTTATGTAGCACGTACAGTTGAAAGCAAAGCGATTCAAACAACCAAAGCCATAACAAAAAAAATGAATAGAGGATCATGTTGAGAGGCGTCCCATCAGAACAATCGCAGAAGATATACCTGTCCAGCTAGCCAAACAAAAACAGAGGATACAATCTCAACGAATAACAACCAAAATTTACAAGAAGTTCCTTTGTAACTTTCTTCAGAAAAAGGAACACTGAAAGCCTGAAGAAAACTAACACTGGAACAAGCCTGAACATTACTGAATTCCAACAACTACTGCATACAAATCGTCTGTGTTATATTCAGAAAAAGGAAAATAAGCTGAGTCTGTAGATGGTATGTAGTATATTTGAACGAAGCAAAAAAAGAACTTCCCTTGCAATATATTTTGTACCAAGCAAAGAAACAGAATGTGCATACACACACATAAAAATTGTACTGGACCTCTTGTAACTTTCTTACATCAACCAGGTTTCTGCCAGAAAAAGATGCCGATCACACACAACAAGGAAATAAATATTTGGAGTCTGACCTGAAATTTGGATGTGGAGCTACCAAACAAAGGAGAGGCGTTGATGACAAAGAGACCTGTTATAAGTGTCATCCAAAAAGAATTGCCATCTCCATCTCCAAGACGGAAGGAGGAGGATGCGGGTCTGGACTGTGGAGCTCGTGGGTAGTGCTTCAGTTGCAAACGGCGTAGAGGTCCTGGGGAGCAGCTCATACTCGAATTAGACGGATGTGGAGCGCGTCGATGGGAAGGAGGTGAAGCTGGTGGGCGCCGGTGCTGCTGCATGAGAGCCATTGCTGAATCAGGGGGCGGACGATGTACTTGCTGATGTCGGCGCCAGATGAGATGCATTAGGGCTTGTTCGGTTACATGAGTTTTGAAGAGGATTGGAGTGGATTGGGGAGGATTCATTCCCCAATAAGCTAAAATCCACGTCAATCCCGTCCAAACCTCCCCAATCCTCTCCAGGAGTGGTTTAACCGAACATAGCCTTAGGGCTTGTTCGGTTGCATGAGTTTTGAAGAGGATTGGAGTGGATTGGGGAGGATTCATTCCCCAATAAGCTAAAATCCACGTCAATCCCGTCCAAACCTCCCCAATCCTCTCCAGGAGTGGTTTAACCGAACATAGCCTTAGGGCTTGTTCGGTTGCATGAGTTTTGAAGAGGATTGGAGTGGATTGGGGAGGATTCATTCCCCAATAAGCTAAAATCCACGTCCAAACCTCCCCAATCCTCTCCAGGAGTGGTTTAACCGAACATAGCCTTAGGGGGAGATGGCGGGCGGAGGGGCTTCTGCATCAGAGAATGAGACAGAAGAGGTTTCGCGAACCTCGGGGACAGACGGCGCCGGCGGCGTACATGCCGACATCGGCATCCAAGGAGACAGGGTAGGGGGAAGAAGAGATAGCAGGAGGAGGGGGGAGGAGGAGGCGGAGGTGGCATGAGTGGTGGGGCTGCTGCCAAAGAGGAATTGGGAGCGGCCGGCGCCGGCCGTGTGTGAGCGACAGCGGCAGTTGGCCAGTTCGGTTCCACTGTGTTCTCCCCTCTTCGAGAAGGATCGAATGCCTCTAGTTTCCTGGTTGGGTGAGTTGGGGATCCACGGAGCAGGACATAGAGCACAAGGGTTCTTTTGTAAATGTGAAGTGGGGCTGCCTCCCGTGCGTCGGATACAGATCCGATGGTCGAAAATTGTAGATGGCAGGCACACCATCACCACCAACTCAGATTTTTATAGTAGAGATTATCTTTATCAAAAAATAATATATGTAGTCCTTTCATGAGCCTGGTATATAGTATCTCTAGAAACATATGTGCGTACCCCTGTCTCCCTTGGACCCCCATATGGCGTTTTTAGAACTTGAAGATTCTAGCCTGCACTTATACTGTTAAAAAAAATATCTAGCGGCACCTAATGCCGGCTGCAACTAATTGACCGTGTGTGCCAAGCTGTACTCCTTGTTCTCGTATCCCTGGCATGTTCCTGGCAACTAATTGACCGTGTGTGCCGGAAGATAAAAGCGAAGCCTGCAGACCTGTAAGGCCCACTCACCAATCACCATCTCTCTCCCAAAGTATAGACTAGTTACCTACAAGAGTCGTTCCAAGTGCAGACAGAAGAGGGAAAAGCTTATTAACAACTGTGAGGCATGGGTAGCTGCTTGCCATGGGGATCATTGTCTTTGATGCTGTTTCTCTTGTTACAGTTCATGCTTCAGTTGTCCTCTGGCTGCTTCGTGGAGGAGAGGGCTGCTCTACTAGACATTCAGTCTTCTCTGATGAGAGCGGGCTCCCCTGGGACGCTTGGTTCATGGGCGAAGGATGGTGATGACTGCTGCTCGTGGGAGCGAGTGAAATGTAACGATACAACACAGCGAGTGTCTCATCTCTACCTTTCCTCTGTATATGTAACTAATTCACACAATCGTTGGTATTTAAACTCGACTATGTTTTCTGCGTTACGTGACCTTAAATACCTTGATCTATCATCCAATCGTCCGTGTTCGCTAGCCATGGAAGGTACGTTTGTCCTCCAAATTCTCTTTTTTTTTACAACAATATATGTATGTGTGATGACTCTTATTATTCTCATTGTTGTAAAAACAAAAATACCTGCAGGTTTAGTTGGACTAGCCAAACTTCGATATCTCGACCTCAGTGACACTGTATGGGGAGGGGGGTTCCCAGAATTTATTGGGCAAATTGTTTCGCTAGAAGTTTTAGCTCTCAACAATAATGGCATGACCGGAGGTTTTCCAAGCACAGGTATAGATTTGTGCTTAATCATTATAGTAGAGTAGTACTAAGGTAGACATCAGTATTGCATATTCATAACTCGTCTCAGTATGCCTACACAATTTGCAGCTGTTGAAAATCTTAGAAACTTGCGGCAACTGAATATGTCTTCGAATAGCTTCAACGGAAGCCTCCCGGATTTGCTATTTGCACTTCCGCACCTACAGATCCTGGATCTCTCCAGCAATAACTTTGGTGGGCATATTCCAACAGATCTCAGATTGAATCGCCTCAACAGAACTCTCCCAGTTAGAGGTAAAAGAAACTTATATTCCAAAAAGGGATTTCATGTTTCATACTTCAATTTGTGCCACCTGTACTAACTGTACTACTTACATGCATCACAGCCTTTAAAAACATCAGGAACTTGAATTTGGGTGGCAACCTATTCAGTGGATCTCTCCCTGTGTCAATATTTTCACTTCCTCATCTGAAGTTCCTAGATCTCTCATTTAATAGATTGGAGGGACAATTTACTATTAATTTCTCTTCGGAACAAGTTCCACTTGAAGTCTTACATCTCAATCATAATAAGCTGAGTGGAGCTCTTCCGAATGAACAAGGTACTCCTATAGTCCTATTAGAATGGGCATTTCCTGCTTATATCAGTAAAGATGGTGTCACCATTGTTTTCTACTAATTATTAATACATGATTTGGTACTTCCACAGCATTTCAAATTCTCAAGAACCTACGAGAGTTGTATTTGAGTTCCAACCAATTCAGCGGAAACATTCCAACATTCTTGTTTTCACTTCCACGTATCGAACGGTTGAATCTCTCGGCGAACTTCCTAGGAGGACAAATTCTGACAAATTCATCTTCGGATCTTTCATTGTCCCTCAAGAGTCTTTGGTTTTCCCAAAACAATTTGAGCGGTAAACTTTCTTTCATTTGGCTCCGAAACCTCACAAAGCTAGAAGAGATAGACTTTTCAGGCAATGGAAACCTAACTGTTGATGTTCATATTTCTGGATGGACACCTCCGTTCCAATTGAAACAACTACTGCTCTCTGGTTGTGACCTTGACAAGAACATCATTGCTGAACCACATTTTTTACGCACTCAACGTCGTTTAGAGGTGCTTGATTTGTCCAACAATAACTTGTCAGGTAGCATGCCAAATTGGTTGTTTACAGAGGATGCAACACTACAGGATCTAAATCTTGGAAATAACTTGCTAATTGGATCACTGGACCCAATATGGCATACCCAATCTTCACTCGGTGTTCTCAACATACACATGAACCATATCACAGGACAGCTGCCGGCCAACCTCAGCTCAATGTTTCCAGGCTTGTTTGCTCTAGATTTTTCTAGTAACGACTTGTTTGGGTACATACCAACATCAATGTGCGAGATCAGCTACATGCAATTTTTAGACCTATCAAACAACAAACTTTCTGGGGAGGTTCCAGCTTGTGTTTTTACTAGTTGTCCCAGTCTATTGTCCTTGAAGGTCTCAAACAACAAGCTTGGTGGTCTGATTTTTGGTGGGATGAATAATCTGTCCAATATATTTGAATTGTTCTTGGATGGTAACAAATTTAAAGGGACATTGCCTCATGATCTGGCAGGAAAGTTTGTGGTTGTCATTGATTTGCATGATAACGAGCTGTCTGGGCAACTCGATACGTCATTTTGGAATCTGCCCTCGTTGTCAGCCTTGAATCTTGCTGGAAACCGAATGACTGGCAAAATTGATCAACAAATCTGTGGCTTCACAAGGATTAGCCTTTTAGATCTATCACACAACAACCTTACAGGGTCTGTACCAAACAGTTGCTTCGTAGAGCTCACATTTCTTAACCTTGCAGGGAACTCCTTATCTGGCGATATCTCTTTTCTCCTTTTCAACACATCAAGTCTGATTGCTTTGGATATCAGACACAATCAGTTCATGGGCAAGCTCAATTGGGTAAGTTACCTTGACAGTATTAGGCTACTTTCGCTGGGCAGAAATAAGTTTGAAGGGCAGATCACTCCAACCCTGTGCAGACTCATGTACTTGAGGATACTTGATTTTTCACATAACAAGCTTTCTGGTTCCCTGCCAGCATGTATTGGTAATATCTCTTTCAAAGGTGATAGGGACGATGCAATTTTTCAGTCAGCATATGAGAGTACTACGTACTTGAGTGGCTATGACTTAAGAGGCTTCACCTTCGCTACCAAAGGGAATCTATACACGTACGGTCGCAGTCTCTTTGTTTCAATGTCAGGGATCGACCTATCTGCAAACATGTTGGATGGAGAAATTCCTTGGGAGCTAGGAAATCTGAGGCATATCAGATCCCTTAATTTGTCCAACAATTTCTTTGTTGGCCGGATCCCGCCGACCTTGGGCGGCATGGAGGAGATAGAGAGCTTGGACCTCTCCCACAATGAGCTGAGTGGACCAATACCTTGGCAGCTAACTCAGTTATCAACATTGGGGGCGTTCTCTGTGGCATACAACAACTTGTCAGGATGTATACCAAACTCTGGTCAGCTCAGCTCATTCGGCATGGACAGCTACCTAGCCAACACCAACCTTCACAACATTACACAGGGGAATACTTGTGCTGCTCCCGGAGATCCTGCTGTGGGGAAAGATGTGGAAGAGACGCCCAGTGACCTAGTTTTATATGTGGTCACAGCTGCTGGCTTTGTGTTGACATTTTGGGCCATTATTGGGTTCTCATTTTGCCATCCTTACGGAAGATCTGTGATGCTCAAGATGTAGTATTTGAGCCATTAAACATCCATACTACGGTCATGTAGTGCTTGAGCATTACATGTTAGATATGTAAAATGTTTAAATGTAAGATCCAATGAGCTTTCTTTCGGGCTCTAATGTAACCTACTCTACTTTGTAACTGATTGTACTACTCCCTCCGTCCCAAAATAAGTGTCTCAACTTTGTACTAGCTCTAATACAAATTTGTACTAAGCTCAAGACACTTATTTTGGGACGGAGGTAGTATTTCTTAAAGAGAATGTATCAGACCCTATACATATGCGGCAAATAATGGAGGTTCATGCAGTCATGCTAGCTAAGTCGCCGCTAAATCCTTCTCATGCTTGTTCTTGACGACCTTTTACCCTTTCCAGAATGTGATCTATGGCCAGTAGCACCAGCATACCTCCTTTCAGATCATCGGTCTCCTCTATTTTTGAACTTTTGCTAAAATCAATTTATCTATGTAATGGTCCGTAAAAAAGGAATTTATCTAAAACATCAAGATTTAGGTAGTTCAGCAAAATGTTGTTTATTGATAGTGCTTGAGCTATTACACATCCTTGCAGAAGATCTGTAATTCTCAAGCCATAGTTGCCTGAACAACTACAGATTGTAAGTTGATGTAATGCAAACAATATTACAGTTATGTACTGTGCAGTCCTGAAATTTCTTTCTTGGTACGTAATGAAATTGTATTTTGTAGTAGATTCTACCTTTTCTTGCTGAGTGTATCAGATGAACTTGATTAGTGCAGGGAGAGAAACTCCAAAGAAAGAGCGACCTTGCGCTTCTCACATGAAGTCAGAAGTTAACATGCAGAATCTTGGCATATACAAAAATGGTGGAGGTTCATGCATTCATACTAGCAAAGTCGCCGCTAATTTCTTCTCTTGCTTGTTCTTGACGACCTTTTACCCTTTCAGAATCTGATTCCATGGCCAGTGGCACTAGCATACCTCCTTTGAGATCATCAGCATGTGAACTCTTCGCAATAGACTTTTGTAACTTACTGGAATATCTGAAGTCTTTTATCTGCATGGATTATATTGGACATGTTAACGAAGGCCCCTTGTACTGAAAGCCACACTCCCAAAAATTATAGCTTTTAAAGAAACAGTAATGAAAAATATAAGCACCTGCTCTTCCAGGTCAAGAATCGTATCATCCTTCAGCTTCAACTGTGCTCTCTCCCTGTGAATGCAGAATCATCAAAAAAGGATAAAGGAAACTTCTGGCATTTTAGAATGGAATAGATATGAAAGGAGAATATTCAAACAACCTCTAAATAAGACTGAACATGACATACGTATATAGTTCAGCAAATCATTTCAAGTATCTATGTTCATAACGTGCCCCAAAAAATGCATTATTTGACTTCTTTTACATGAAACATCTAAAATATAGCGCAGCTACTACCATTTTCAGGTGGAAATATCAAAACATACCTTTCCTCTATTCCATTTACTATCTGACGCCATATATCCTGGCTCTTCGTGATTTTTTCACTCATCTACACGATAAGGAAAAGGACATCAGTTACACCAGCAGCCAAGCTGGTTGTACTTCATAACGAATAGATGTGTGATTTAAATAGGCTCACTTCAGCAACTTTCTTTTTCTCAAACATTGTGTTTTCAAGCTTAAGTTGCATCTCTTGAAGCTTATCATTTATAGTTTTATCCACAGCAACAGAAATCTGTCATTCCCTTTCTTTCTTAGCGTCTGACAAAAGAGCCTTATAATACTGTGAATATGAACAGACACAAGCATATAAATGCATCAGATATACACAACATAACAACTAAAACAAATTTTATCTCCAGAAAAACTATGGGAGAAGCTCTAGAACAACAGAATGAATAGTGACCATAACTAAATAGGACAAAGGAAAGAATACTCCAGCTCGCTGAGTTTCAAGTTGGCTTTCTAAAAGACGATCGGTTAGGAAGAGCAGAGCACGTGATTTTGAGGAACAAGAATACCAATAAGGCGTTATAGCGAATCGAAACAGAGAAACTTAAATCACTTACTGTGACCGCTTTGCTGCTAAACATAACTGTTATCGATGTAATCCCAAACACGCTGAGTTCCAAATCAAGAGAATAACAATGCTGAGTGCCTTTCCAGTGCCTGATTGAATATCCTTCTTTATATGTATATAAACTACAAAGCACGGACATGGCTGGAAGTGCCGAACTGCCGTTCTGATACGGCGGGATACTCCGGGATACGCGAAGTTTGCAGTATCCCCTGAATTTCGATTTTAAAGAAAGAAAAAAACACGGGGATACACCAGGACACGTGCGGGATACGTTTGGGACACGGCCTGGCCCAAACCAGCCTCAGCCCAACCCAGTATAGCTAACCTATTTTGTAGGAACTCCCGCACGCACTGGAACGCGCCGCCAGCCTCCTGGGTCGAAGCCGCCGCCGCCTGGACTCGTCGCCGCCACCGCCGCCGGCGATGCCTGGATTCGGCCGGCGACCGCTGGTGCTACCCCCAGCCTCGCAGGTAACCCAGCAGCCTCTCCCCTCTCCTCTTTCCTCTGTTATGAAGTGAGCCTATATTCCATCGGGCCAACAGGCCAGCACATATACATGAAGGGAAATAAGCAAAGAAGCCCCTATACAATATGATAACTACACACACAGCACAACCCTGTTCTAACACCCC
>NC_041383.1:757208677-757231151 GCF_002162155.2 Triticum dicoccoides | reverse complement strand
AAAAAGCTGTGTTGGGACCGTGTCTGAGCTTTCGTCAGAAAATTAGCAAGCTGAAGCTCCGAGGGCACATACTGAGGGGCCACAATTCTGTCTTGCACCTGAGAACGAGTGTAGGAGGCATCAACACCGATGTGCTTGGTGAGCTCATGCTTAACAGGATCACGGGCAATGCTGAGTGCCCCGGTGCTGTCGGAGAGCAGAGGGGTCGGTGTAGCAGTGGAAACACCAAAATCCTGAAGAAGCCATCGTAGCCAAGTAATTTCTGCAGTCACGGACGCCATAGCTCGCAGCTCAGCCTCAGCACTGGAGCGAGATACAGCATTCTGCTTCTTGGTCTTCCAGGCAATCAGGGAGGAGCCAAGAAAAACACAATAGGCAGAGAGAGAGAGAGAGCGGCGATCAGTGGGATCGCTGGCCCAGGTAGCATCACAGTAGGCCTGAAGCTGAAGAGAGCTGGAGCGAGGGAAGAATAAGCGACGAGTCACGGTACCACGAAGGTAACGAAGAACACGAAGAAGGTGACTGTAGTGAAGTTGAGTGGGAGCAGAGACAAACTGACTTAGAATGTGCACAGCATAAGAAATGTCAGGACGAGTGATGCCTAGATAGACAAGGCTCCCAACAAGATGGCGGTAGCGTGTGGGATCTGCAAGGGGTTCACCCTCACCCGGACGAAGATGGAGACCAAACTCCATAGGAGTGTCAACCGTGCGCTGATCAGTGAGGCAGGCACGAGTGAGAAGATCTTGGATGTACTTCTCTTGAGAGAGATAAATACCCTCAGGGGAAGAAATGATCTCAAGTCCAAGAAAGTAGCGAAGAGAACCCAAATCAGTCATCAAGAATTGCTCATGTAGACGTTTCTTCACAAAATCAATGAATTGGTGGTCAGCCCCTGTGATAATCATGTCATCAACATAGAGTAGTAAAAGGGTGCGACCGCGAGGAGAAGTGTGAATAAACAGAGCAGGATCATGAACACTAGCAGAGAACCCGATCCTTGTGATGACGGCGGAGAAACGCTCAAACCAGGTACGAGGAGCTTGTTTCAGCCCGTAAAGAGCGCGCCGAAGGCGACAGACAGTGCCATCAGAGATAGTATAGCCAGGAGGCGGCTGCATATAGACCACTTCCCGCAGCTCACCATTCAAGAAGGCATTCTTGACATCTAATTGAGAGATGGACCACTGCCGAACAGCAGCAACAGCCAAAAGAGTGCGAACAGTGGTCATGTGAGCAACAGGAGCAAAAGTCTCATCATAGTCACGACCATACTCCTGCTGGAAGCCACGCGCAACAAGACGAGCTTTGTAGCGCACGAGAGAACCATCTGAATGTGTCTTAACCTTGTAGACCCATTTGCAAATGATGGGTCTAACGCCTGTAGGCAGGGGTACAAGGTCCCAAGTGCATGTGCGCTCAAGAGCATGAATTTCCTCTGCCATAGCATGCTGCCATTCAGAATGAGCAGCAGCCTCACGATACGTAGACGGCTCAACAAGAGTGGTAGCAGCAGCAACATAGTACGCAGGAGGCTGGAGAGTGTGGCGATCACGCAGATTATACCGAGGAGCAGGAGGGGTAGGTGGTTCTGAAGGAATGGGACCCAACAGGGAAGGAGTGGAAGTGGAAGTGGGCGCATCCGAGGGAGAAGGGTGCCGAGCACGACGGGAGTAGACAAAAGGAAGCAGAGAGAGAGGGGAAGTGGAAGGTGGCGCATCAGAGGGAGAAGGGTGTTGAGCACGACGAGAGTAGGTAAAAGGAAAAGGAGAGAGAGTGGATGGCTCAACCCGAGTAGGAGAGTCAGGAATAGAAACCTCATCTTGTGTAAGCTGAAGCTCATGAGCAGACACAGGTGAAAGGCTAGGAGTGGACCTACCAGGTGACGATAAAGGTGAAGAATCAGGTAGAGTCAAAAAAGAGAGAAGCTCGACTAACGACTCGGTTGTGGCAGTAGAAGAATGACGAGGGTAGAAGGAGCGAGACTCATCAAAAGTGACATCTTTGGAGATTCTCAGTCTTCGAGCAATAGGGTCCCAGCAACAGTAACCTTTGTGCTCCAAACTGTAGCCAAGGAAAACACATTCAACAGATTGAGCAGTCAATTTGGTGCATTCATGAGGGTGGAGAAGAACAAAACAAGCACAACCAAACAGGCGTAGACCACTATAATCAGCTGGACCATCACCTAGATGATCAACTGGTATCCCTCCCTGAAGAGCAACAGAAGGCTGAATATTAATGAGATAAACAGCGGTAGAGACAGCCTCAGCCCAAAAGTGCGGGGGAACAGCAGAAGATAAAAGAAGAGCCCGAGCAGTCTCAAGGACGTGACGATGTTTGCGTTCAGCCACCCCATTTTGAGCGTGTGCACCAGGACAGGAATACTGAGGAAGGGTACCCTGTTCAGCAAGGAAACCATGAAGCGCACGAGATAAGTACTCGCCAGCCGAATCAGCACGAAAAACTCGAACAGAGGAATCATACTGAGTGCGAACCATGGTAGCAAACGACTTGTAAATTTGAAGCACTTGACTACGAGATGACATAAAGTAGATCCAAGTGTGGCGAGAAAAATCATCAATGAAAATTATATAATATTTGTGACCCCCTTTCGAAACAAAGGGGGCAGGACCCCATACATCAGAGTGAACAAGTTCAAAAGGTCATTGAGAAACAGAATTACTAGAGGGATATGGAAGTTGTATCTGCTTGCCAAGCTTACAACCCATACAAGTTAGTGAACTATCACCAGATACAGACCCTAGAACACCACTCCTAACCAAAGAAGACAAGCGGGAGCCACAAATGTAACCCAATCGATGATGCCACTGAGCGAAGGATGTGGTAGAGGTGGCAGCTGAAGCAAAAGGGGTGGTGATGTCCGACTGGCTAGAGGACGCAGCGGAAGGAAGGCGCAGCCAATCGAGCTCCCAAAGGCGCTAAGAGTCATGGCGCCGAGGACCGATCCCAACCAGAGTCCCCGTACGATGATCCTGAACACAACAAGAGTCAGAATCCAGAATAACACGACAACCCAAGTCAGTAAGTTGACCAGCAGATAGAAGTTGCATAGTCAGTTTAGGAACATGAGAAACGGCAGGGACATGAAAAGAAGACGTGGAAAGAGTCCCTCTTGCGGCAACAGAAAGAGAAGTGCCATCTGTAGTCTGAACTGTAAGAGGAGAAGGCACGGAATTGACAGCACAAAGATGATCTCTGTGTGGTGTCATGTGGAAGGAGGCCCCAGAATCAAGAATCCAGGGTAAAGATGTACCTGACGAAGAGTGCGATGGTGGACCAGACGTCTGACCAGCAGAACCAGCAGAACCTGAGGATGGTGCAGAAGCAGTAAGGCGGCACAGCAAGGTGAGCATCTCCTGGTGAACCTTCTCAAGGGAGCCCTCACGAGAATTAGAGGAGCCTCCCGAGTCCTTTTGAGGACGGCCACCACGGCGACACTGTTTCCTCCTCTTGATGCACTCCGTGATCATGTGACCATCCTGCTTGCAGTAGTTGCAGAAAGCACTAGTGGAGGTTGCTGCCACCTGTGTAGAAGAGGGCACACCAGGCAGCGGTGGTGGAACGCGGGCAGCCAGGACTGCTGAAGAGGATGGCAATAAGCCCGTGCTCCGTAGGCGCACCTCCTCAGATCGCACCTCAGCAAGGGCCTCCAGAGTAGAGAGCCGAGGATGGCGTGCCAATAGCTAAGCACGACTCTGCTCGAACTCCGGCCGGAGGCGAGTGAGGAAGTCGTAGAGGCGATGAACCTCCAGCTTAGCTTGTTGCCGCACACAACACTGACATCTGCGACAAACATCAGCTCCCAGAGAGTCCAATTGGCGCCACACCGCCGACATCTCCTTGTAGAAATCATCCACAGTAGCATCTCCCTGTTGTAGTTGTTGCTCTTGACGAACAACAGAGAGATACATGGCATCCCCTGTAGACTCATAGCGATGGCGAAGGTGCTCCCACATCTGATATGCAGTGGTAAGGGCCACCACATCCATGGTGAGATCAACATCCATGCTGTTCACCAAGATAGAAGAGGCTCGAGCATCATCATTTGTCCATTGCTTGTATAAGTGGAGTTGATTCTGATACTCTTCAGTGGCCTCTTCAAAAGCATCTAGCATCTCACGTTGCTTGGTTTCATCGGCATCAACAGGGAAGGCCAACTCAGCTGGAGGAGTGGGCAGCAGGGGACAAGGCAGAGCACCAGAGAGGTGCTCCCAGACCAGCTGGCCCCTCATGTGCAGCTTCATGTGCTGCACCCAGTCCCTGTAGTTCTGTCCGTTGAAGATAACAGGACATCATGGGACTGGGACAGCACCGGTGGTGGTGGAGGGCGCCATTGCAGCAGAGCAGCAACAGCAGCTCGTTGAAGACCAACAGCAGCAGGAGGCACAGCTTGATGGCAGCAGCAGACCAGGAGGAGAAGAGCAGCAGCAGTCGCACTTTGAAGAGCAGCAGCAGCAGCTCGTTGAAGAAGAGCAGCAGCAGCAGCTCGTTGAAGAAGAGCAGCAGCAGCAGCAGAGAAGAGGAGCAGCAGCAGCAGCAGCTCGTTGAAGAGCAGCAGCAGCACGTTGAGGCGGCGGCGTCGGCCGGGAAGGACAGCGGCAGCAGCGGCCTGGAACGGCGGCGGCCTGGACCAGCAGGCGGCAGCAGCTACCAGGAAGAAGAGGGAAGAGGCTCGATGAAGAGAGGAGCGGCGGCCGGCGGCGGCCGCGGCGGCGGCGGCGGCGGCTGGGGAACCTAACCCTAGCTCTGATACCATGTTATGAAGTGAGCCTATATTCCATCGGGCCAACAGGCCAGCACATATACATGAAGGGAAATAAGCAAAGAAGCCCCTATACAATATGATAACTACACACACAGCACAACCCTGTTCTAACATCCTCAACCTCTTCCTCTTTTATTCTTCAGATTTGCTTGTGCTGCTAGATGTTAATTGCTGGCTTGCTGCTTGCTTGTGCTGGTGCTGCTGCTGCTCAGGCTTGCATTGTCTTCCAATTATGTCTTGTCTTCTAATCTTCTGTACTGTTTGTGTTTGATGTGTTTTGCAAGATGGATGCAGCTTGCAATGACAACATGACATGGGGGGATGAGGATCAATCAATCATCACTTGATAAAAGAGACACCAAATGGGGCAATATTCTCTATTGTGGTCTCTTTCTCATTAATTTTCTGTCCTGATTGTATATTACATGGCATATTTTTATTTTATTTTATATATACTGACCGTATCCCCGAATGGCTGTTTTTGAAAAATGCCATATCCCGTATCCCCGTCTTTCCGTCCCCGTGTCCGTGCTTTTTAGCCTATAAAGAGCAAATCAACAAAGGGAACGTTGATTTGGGCATGATGACAAGAAGTACAACTGGTTATATATTCAACCTCAAATGTAGCTTTCCTTTAATTTTAACTTTTGACAGGCACGTTAAGTAATCATGTTAAATGCATTAAAATAACACATAGCAAAGTGACTATGGGTTTTGATGAAAAAGGTAAAAAGGAAATAAATGTTGCTACATAAAAGATATGCCTCAGGGACTCTAGAAGGTATAGAAGTGACGATATAGTCAAGCTCCAATGCAGGTTTCGTACTTTTACTACATAACAGCCATGTATCAGGGAGTCTAGGAGAAATAGAAGTGATGGTATAGTTGAGCTCCACTGTAGGTTTCCTTTCATCATAACTTTTAATGAGTGCACCAGCACAACACATTACGTAAACTTGTGAAATCCAGGTGTTAGCATACCTTCAACATCCAACAAAACCACATATCACACAGATCCAGAGATTTTCAGAGGAACATGTAGGATTTGTTGGAGCTTCAGACTGCTTCTGACAGAACTGACATACCTGAAATGGAAACAACTACTCCCTCTGTTCACTTTTGTAAGACGTTTTAGACAGCAAAAGTGAACGGAGGGAGTATAAATAAAAGAAAACTACGACAGAACCTAATACATTGGGAATTTAACCCTATAATTACATGTGAATGATACGTTTGTGTCTATAAATAAGCATTTGCTTGTTTGCAGCTTTATGGTCCAGGCATTTAAAAGTAACAGTCAATTTGTATCTTAGCCTCTTAGGTAGTTAGACTCAAAAAGCTACCATGAACATTCAAGGCTTTGTCTATGCCTGGGTGAAATTTATTCATAATATTTAATACTCTGCAAACAGCCCAGAAACTGAGTAGATTCCGAGTGTTCAAGGCTACAAATAAAGCCCGTGTGTGATCTCAGTCACTACATGACTGCATATTTGGCATTGCTACGGAATTCTTATTACAATCTGAATTTTATCCAGCTATGGTGAGATAACTAAAAGTAAGTCACTTCACACAAAGCTCATGTCCGATGTTTAACATAATACTAGCTTGTATGCATGCCTAAAAGGAGCTCACCTACGCAAACAGGACAAATCAGAAGCTCGGTAGATCTAGCAGGTGGGATGACGGCAATGTCAGCGGATTATGTGTATTGCAGTTGCACAGCAACTATAAACTGAACATGGCACGCCTCTACCTGCACCATGGACAACAAGCACATTGCCCAAATGTAGCGGCAGTAATGCACGAGATTAATAAACCAACACACCGAATTGACAATCTTACACACACCAAATTGTGTCCGCCCCGCCATGACTACGGGAGACAGGAAACAAGGCGTGAGAGCGCGCGGAAACGAGCAAATTAGTGAGAAATCAAGGCGAGGTCGTTATCGGGAGCAGAGAGTCCCAGGGGAGCGGTGGGGCGGCGGGCCCGGAGGAGGAGGAAGAGGGGGTAGCGCTGGCCGTGGCGGTGGAGGCGGAGGCGTAGGACGAAGCGGTGGAGGAGGGGGAGGAGCGGTAGAGGTAGAGGACACCGCCGGTGATGTGGATCCTAGGGTTCCGTGCGGGCGCGGCGGAGGTCACGCCGGGCAGCTCGAGAGGTGTTGTGGCGGATGTGGTGGAGGGGAGAGGGTTGCTGGAGCGCGGGGAGACGGGATTGGATGCGGCTGTGCCACCGGCGGCGGAGCTGCTGGTGCCCACATCGTCGGCGGCGGGGAGTGCGTCGGTCGGGCAACTCGGCGGACTGGATTCGAGAACGCGGCTCGTCTGACGTGCAGGAGATATCCCAGCCGTCCTTGACACTCAAAACTGATCCCAGCCGTCCATCCCAATCCAGTCCACGTACGCAGCTTCCCAGTGCACAACCTCTGCCACCAAACAGCCACAAAAACAGGTAGGGGTGGGCATTCGGTATAAACCAAAAATTCGGTTTCTACTAAGTTCGGTGTTTTTAAAAATTCGGTTAGCAATTTTCAAAACCGAAAATGATAGCTTAAAACAGCTAACCGAAAATTCGGTTAACCGAATATTTCGGTTCGGTTTCCGGTTTACACCGAAAGGACCGCGTCCGCTTAATTGTGATCAAAATGCAGCAGCAGCAGTCTATTATATAGCCAGAAATCTCACCCTCAACCTCTCAGCCGGGCGAGGTGGGACTAATGGAACGTGGTTGTTGCATGCTCGCATGCGCGGGCACACATTTCACAAAAAGCCCACGTGAAGCTGGGCCTTTAATCATTTTGCATGCACGGGATCAGATCAGGTCGGCCGAAGTTCTGTCGCACGTGCAGCCAGCGGCGCGCAAGTTGACTGGCAGTCTTCTCAAAAAAGAAAAAAGACTGGCGGTCTGGCGCTAGCCACACAGGCGCTCCTCACGGGAGATGGTTCTGACTTTACGCTAGCGACACAGGCGCTCCTCACGGCTATTCGGTATATGTTCGGTTAACCGGGATAAGCACCGAACCGAACAAATTCTGTTCGGTTATTGAACTTCAAAACCGAAATTTTCTGTGATAATTAAAAAACCGAAAATTCGGTTTATTCGGTTTCGGCTTCGGTTCGTCGGTTTTTATGCCCACCCCTAAAAACAGGGAGCCATGTGGTCACTGAAGACGGCGTGCGTCATCGCTGCCAATGCCGCCGTGGCCGCCGGTGGTCGTCACCGGAAGATGGCATGTCGTTGCTGCTGCCACGGCGAGAGAGCAACACTAACGACCACATGCACTGCGCAAGCTTGAAGGTTAGAATGAGCCAGCCTACCCTCGCAACCAGATCTGATATACAATACCGCATAATTTAAACTTAATCTTCGCATCATCATAGTTCATTGGAGTTCATCACATATTCAAACACAAAAAATTTAAAAAGCAATAGATAAACCTAAATCTAAATTACTCTAGGGCTTGACGTGGAGGTAGTAATCGATCGTGGACTTGTAGAGAGCAGTAATGCTACACTCGTGGATCCACTTTACGGATCCTGCGGATTAGTGCTAGGTGGCATCTTTTAGTTGGAGATTAAGGGTAGGCGGGGGCCACCCCCTGAAATCGGGGGGAGGGAAAAATTTAACGTTAAGGGATCCGTAATCAGCAGGTGTTTGTCCGTGTGTTTAGCATTTTCGTGTAGAGAGTGTACGCGAGCTGGTACCCCTCCTTGGCCGCCTCGAGCCACGCGGCGGCGCTTTCTTCTTTGGCCTCGAACGCCTCCTTCGCCTCATGGAGCTCTATCCCCGCCTCATGGAGACCCTTGGTGGTCGGCCTAAGGGCCTCCCCGATCTCATCAAACTTGCTCCACGCCATCCAGCCGCTGCTGCGGGAGAGGGCGGCACGCTCCATGGCCTGCTTTGAGCGCCATGCCTCGACCGGGGGGCAACTCGAGTTGCCGGCCACCATGTTGTGGCGGGCTAGCTTGTGCGGCGGTGAGCCGTCGCGGCCCCGTGGCCACCATGTCCGCAACCTCCGCTCAACATGGATCTACTTGAAAAGGGGTTGTGCACGCGAGAAACGGTCGCCGGAGGAAGGGTGGATTTGGCATCGGAGTGAGAGGATTTGCGGCGAAGGTGGATGGGGGAAATGCCATATAGGAACCATAAATCAGCCGGGATTCGTAGATATAGCGGTGGAGCCGAGATTTTATGGGCCGCCTGTATATTTTTTACGGGTCAGGCTTTTTTTTATCGGATCTCCTTGGGCCGATATTTTACTGAACCCTATAAAACGGCCGAAATTATAAGGGCCGGTGAGGTTTTAAAGAATCTGCTAGAGATGATCTAAATACAAACATGAACAAAATCGAAAAGTATAAAACAGCTTTGATTCTCTAAAAAAACAAAGCCGTTGGCTGCTCTCTTTTTTTGAAGAAAAAAAAACAAGCAGGAGGCTTGCATGTGTGATTCACTAACGCTCCGTTTGGATGTTGTTATTGGGAGCCTTGGCATTGCATTCGGTTGAATACCAATATCAAAGTATATTGGTATTGAGATTGAATGCCAATATTTCTGTTTGGATGTTTAGGTATCTGGAACACGAGTTGATATTGAGGTTGAATGCCAAGTTCTGTTTGGATGGTCAAAGTGAGGAATTAGACTTTGCCGAGACATCAAGCAAAGAGGAGGCCGGACAGGGAGAGGGGAGAAGGCCGGAGCTCTACAAAAGGGTAGGAAGGTGGCCAGCAACAAACCTGCGCCGGAGCTCGGGGTGGAGGCACGCCGGCCACTGGATCTCGCGGTGGAGGCTGAGCGGAAGGGCGGTGCTGGCCGCTGGATCTCGCGGTGGAGGCTGAGCGGAAGGGTGGCGCTCGCGGTGGAGGCGGGGCAGAAGGGTGGTGCGGGCCGTCGGACCTCAGCGTGGAGGGACGTCGGCCGCCGGAGCTCGCGCTGGAGGCGGGGCGGGAGGGTGGCGCTGGGCGCTGAAGATCGGGATGGGCTGCTTGCGCTCGCCGGAGCTCTGGGTGGAGGGTCGCTGGCCGCCGGAGCCCAGGACGGAGCCGTGGAGGTGGGGGGATGGGTACCTGCGCCGCCGTCGTTCCTTAGGCATGCGCGGGCGAGATCTTTTCTGTCTCGAGCGGGGACGCTGGTTTCCAATACCTAGCGATGTCGAGCACAGACCCTCCGAATTGGGCCACGGTTTTTTTGCGTTAGCGACGGGTCGCTCGATATCGAGCCCGAATGCCACGGTTGAATGCCAAGGTCACCCAAACGGTGGTATTGAGGATATTCGGCCCAGATAAATGCCAATGCCCAATACCAGGCCTGAATATGAACATCCAAACGAAGCGTAAGAGAGAAGACAGTACAACTTCAAAGAAAACACGATCGTCACAGACGCCACATAGATACGACCCAACTTCAAAGTTCAAACCAGCCTAGACTAGAGCAAGAGCAGCACACATGACAACAGTACGAAAAGCATCCAGAGCAAAAGTCTGTACTATTGTCGACTACAACACTACCCAACCGGGACCACGACGACTACATCGACTGAAACATGAACACTTTTTTTTAGAAAAGGAGGATGACCCCCGGCCTCTGCATCTGGGAGATGCATACGGTCACTTTATTGATTATTCTCGAGGACCTTACAAAATATTACAACAATATGCCTGAATCCGCCATCTTGGCAACATATGCCACTACTCCTATCCAATTGATACAGGGGTGCTACCTGGGCTACATACCCGGACTACTCACCTAATCCTATCATCAAAAGCCAGAAGCCCCAGCCGAGCCACATACCGGGTCTGGGGCATAAACTGGTGTAGAGCTTCTCCACGGCGATGCCTTCAAGAAGGTAATGACACAACAGGGTGCCACCAACGCCGGTCATGGCATCAAGCCGAGCACAAGGTTTTCACCCGGATCCGCTTGAAGAACCTCCATCACGTAATGTGTGCACGGATCGCCGCCGATCTGAGTCGCCGCACAACGAGCAGGCCGCACCTGCCAGATCAGATCTGTCCGGAGGGCACAACCCGCATGGTGCCGACCCAACCACCAGGCCCTCCATGCCGCCACCGCCGATCCGAGGTCAGATGGTGTGTCGCCGCAGACCCAGCCGCCGCCGCCGAACGCCGCCACGCAGCCCGAGGCAGAGCCGGCTGCCGCACCCCACCATTGCCTCCCTAGGCCGAGGCAGCTGCCGCGCCGCCGCCGGAAGGCAGGCCCGCCGCGCTGCCAGGACAGATCGGCCCTTGGCCGAGGCAGCCGCCGCGCCGCCGCCGGAAGGCGGGCTCGCCGCGCCGCCAGGCCAGAGCGGCCGCGCCACCCATGCCGCGGGGCGCCGCACCACCCCCACGGCGCAGGCAAGAGGGAGGACCCCCGCCACGCCGTCAGCCCCGGGCCATCGCCGGCGGCGGCGGAGGGAGTGGAGGAAGGGAGGGAAGGGGGCCCCTGGCGGCTAGGGATCGAGATCCCTCCCGAGTCGCGTCGCTTAGATCCGACGATGAATGCACCATCAAAACTGTCTACTTGATTTCATCGCTAGATTCAATGGCGCACGCACTGCTGGGGTCGAATAAGAAATCGGGAGAGATCGTTATTGAACATTGCTGAAACCACCATAAGAAGAGATGAAGTGACGAATAGTGATACGTCTCCAACGTATCTACTTTTTCAAACACTTTTGCCCTTGTTTTGGACTCTAACTTACATGATTTGAATGAAACTAACCCGAACTGACACTGTTTTCAACAGAACTGCCATAATGTTGTTTTATGTGTAGAAAAGAAAAGTTCTCGGAATGACCTGCAAATCCACGGAGGCACTTTTTGGAATTAATAAGAATTTCTGGGCGAAAGAAATACACGAGGGGGCCCATGGCCTATCCACGAGACAAGGGGGCTGATCTCTCTCGGAGCCGTCGCCAAGCCCTAATCTCTCTCGGGAGGGCTGATCTGGAGTCCGTTCGGGGCTCCGGAGAGGGGGATTCGTCGCCGTTGTCATCATCAACCATCCTCCATCACCAATTTCATGATGCTCTCCACAGCGCGTGAGTAATTCCATCGTAGGCTTGCTGGACGGTGATGGGTTGGGTGAGATTTGCCATGTAATCAAGTTAGTTTTGTTAGGGTTTGATCCCTAGTATCCACTATGTTCTGAGATTGATGTTGCTATGACTTTGCTATGCTTAATGCTTGTCACTAGGGCCCGAGTGCCATGATTTCAGATCTGAACCTATTATGTTTTCATGAATATATGTGTATTCTTGATCCTATCTTGCAAGTCTATAGTCACCTATTATGTGTTATGATCCGACAACCCCGAAGTGACAATAATCGGGATACTTCTCGGAGATGACCGTAGTTTGAGGAGTTCATGTATTCACTATGTGTTAATGCTTTGGTCCGGTTCTCTATTAAAAGGAGGCCTTAATATCCCTTAGTTTCCACTAGGACCCCGCTGCCACGGGAGGGTAGGACAAAAGATGTCATGCAAGTTCTTTTCCATAAGCACGTATGACTATTTACGGAATACATGCCTACATTACATTGATGAATTGGAGCTAGTTCTGTGTCACCCTATGTTATAGTTATTACATGAGGAATCGCATCCGGCATAATTATCCATCACTGAACCATTGCCTACGAGCTTTTCATATATTGTTCTCCGCTTATTTACTTTTCCGTTGCTACTGTTACAACTACGACAAAAACCCAAAAACATTTATCTTTACTTTTGCTACTGTTACCATTATTATCATACTACTCTGCTACTAAATACCTTGCTGCAGATACTAAGTTATCCAGGTGTGATTGAATTGACAACTCAACTGCTAATACTCAAGAATATTCTTTGGCTTCCCTTGTGTCGAATCAATAAATTTGGGTTGTACTTCACCCTCGAAAGCTGTTGCGATCCCCTACACTTGTGGGTCATCAAGACTAATTTCTGGCGCCGTTGCCGGGGAGCATAGCTCTATTCCTTGAGTCACTTGGGATTTATATCTGTTGATCACTATGAAGAACTTGAAAGATGCTAAAACCAAGATCTATCCCTCAACTACGAGGGGAGGTAAGGAACTGTCATCTAGCTCTGCACTCGATTCTCCTTCTGTTATGAATAAGTTTGCGACACCTAAACCTGCTACTTCTATGAATTCTGATATGTCGCATGTTATCGATGATGCCACTTCTGCTTTGCATGATACTTATAATGAAACTACTTATGTGCGTGATACTACTGTGCCATTAGGTGAATTTCTTGATGAACAACTTGCTAGGGCTAGAGAGAATGAAGTTATTGAAGATGCTATTATTGATGATAGTGATGATGAAAATTCTCCCAATGATTATGTATTGCCCGTTGTTCCTAAGGGTTATGCTATGAACAAAGAAGCTGCTGAAGCTATTTTTGCCTGCAAAGATAGATATGATCTTAAGAAATTATTAGCTAAATGGAAGCAGTAGTCTCTTAATGCTAGAATGAAACCTGACCCTGATTTTGCTACTTCACCTATCTATGTTACTGATAAGGATTATGAATTCTCTGTTGATCCTGAAATTATTACTTTGGTAGAATCCGATCCTTTTTATGGCCTTGAATCTGAAACTGATGTGGCACATCTTACCAAGTTGAATGATATAGCTACCCTGTTTACTCATGATGATAGATCTCGCTATTTTTATATCCTTAAGATATTCCCGTTCTCATTAAAGGGTGATGCTAAAACTTGGTATAATTCGCTTGCTCCTAGTTGTGTGCGTAGTCCCCAAGATATGATTTATTACTTCTCTACTAAATATTTCCCTGCTCATAAGAAACAAGCTGCCTTGCGGGAAATATATAATTTTGTGCAAATCAAAGAAGAGAGTCTCCCACAAGCTTGGGGGAGGCTTCTCCGATTACTTAATGCTTTGCCTGATCATCCACTTAAGAAAAATGAAACACTTGATATCTTTTATAATGGACTAACCGATGCTTCCAAGGACTACTTGGATAGTTGTGCTGGTTGTGTTTTCAGGGAAAGAACAGTCGACGAAGCTGAGTTATTATTGAATAATATGTTGACTAATGAAAATAATTGGACTCTCCCTGAGCCAATTCCTGAACCAATTGAGCCAACTCCTGAGCCTATTCCTAAACCCACTACGAAGAAGAGAGGTGTTCTGTTTCTCAGTCCTGAAGATATGCAAGAGGCAAAGAAATCAATGAAAGAAAAAGGTATTAAAGCTGAAGACGTTAAGAGTTTACCTCCCTATTGAAGAAATACATGGTCTTAATATACTTCCTGTTGAAGAAACACATTGTCTTGATAACCCGACACAGGTAGTAAAGGTAAATTCTCTCTATAGATATGATGAAGATGAAATCCCATCTACTAAATTTCATAGCCCTTGCTTAGATGAATTTGATGATTTCATTAATAGACAAGAAAATTTCAATGATTATGTTGGTAGACAATTGAAGAATAATTCTTATACGATAGAACGCTTGAATGATTATGTAGCTAGAGTTAAAAGTGAACTTAAACTCACTAGTAAACATGCTTCCATGATTGCTACTCAAGCTGAACAAGTACTTAAGGCTCAGAATGAATTGCTTGCTGAATTAAATAATAAAAATGACTTTGCTGTTAGAGTGGCTACTAGAACTGGTAGAATGACTCAGGAACCTTTGTATCCTGAAGGCCACCCTAAGAGAATTGAACAAGATTCTCAGAATAATAATCTAGATGCTCCTAGTTCTTCTAAGAAGAAGAAAAAGAAGAATGATAGAACTTTGCAAACTTCTAGTGAACCTAATGAAGAAACACCTGAGAATCCTAATAATACTTCTATTTCTGATGCTGAAACACAATCCGGAGATGAACATGAACCTGATGATAATGCTAATAATGATGTTCATGTAGATGCTCAACCTAGTAGTAACAATGATATAGAAATTGAACCTGCTATTGGGTTGATAACCCACAATCAAGAAACCCATGCCCTTTCCTCCTAAGAGAGATTTTGTTGCTAGGAAGCATGGTAGAGAAAGAGAACCATGGGTTCAGAAACCCATGCCCTTTCCTCCTAAACCATCCAAGACAAAGGATGATGAGGACTTTGAGCGTTTTGCTGAAACGATTAGACCTATTTTCTTACGCATGCGCTTAACTGATATGCTTAAAACAAACCCTTATGCTAAATATATGAAAGATATCATCACTAATAAGAGGAAAATACCTGAAACTGAGATTTCCACCATGCTTGCCAACTATACCTTTAAGGGTGGAATACCTAAGAAACTTGGTGATCCCGGAGTACCCACTATACCTTGCTGTATTAAAAGAAATTATGTTGAAACTGCTTTATGTGATTTAGGAGACGGTGTTAGTGTTATGCCTCTTTCCTTGTACCATAGACTTGAATTAAGTAAGCTGACACCTACTGAGATATCTTTGCAAATGGCTGACAAATCAACTGCTATACCTGTTGGCATTTGTGAGGACGTGCCTGTTGTTGTTACGAATGTTACTATCTTAATAGACTTCGTTATTCTTGATATTCCCGAGGATGATAGTATGTCTATTATTCTTGGTAGACCCTTTTTAAATACTGCAGGATCTGTTACTGATTGCAACAAAGGCAATGTCACCTTTCATGTTAACGGAAATGAGCATACGGTACATCTTCCAAGGAAGCAAATCCAAGTTCATAGCATAAATACTATTGAGAAAATTCCATGAATTATTATTGGAGGTTTTGAATTTCCTCTCCCTACTGTCAAGAAAAAGTATGATACTCTTATTGTTGGGGATTTTCATATCCCCGTTGAGGTAACTTAGCGTCACTTCAAAATTTCTCCGGTTCCGTGTTATTCGGAATGAGTTATTAACAAGACTTGATCAACCTTGTTAGTGGATTCATTTTGATGATCATGAGATGGATGAAACTAGAAGGCACAACCTTCTGTACTTTCTTTTTACTTTCTGTTATTTAGATAATTAAAGCAAAAATAGTATTATCCGTCTGTTTTCTGATTTATCTGTGCAATAAAAAATATCCCGAAAATAAAAGTGCTCCAAATGCCCTGCAAATTTAGTATGATTTTTTATGGAATATTTGAGGATTTTAGGCACTGAAATCACTGCAGGATGGGCAAGTACCAGGCCACGACAGTGGAGGGCGCGCCCCCCTATAGGGTGCGCCCCCTGTCTCGTGGGCCCCTGGTGGCCCCCTCCACTTATGCTAGCACCCACACACTCCATCTTCTACCCAAAAAAAATCCACATCCAGCTCAAGCACGAGTTCTAGCTTGTTTTGCTGCGATTTTCGATCTCCTTGCTCAAAGCTCCATTCACAAAACTGCTTTGGGAGATTGTTTCTTGGTATGTGACTCCTCCATTGGTCCAATTAGTTTTTGTTCTAGTGCTTTATTCATTGCAAATCCTTGCTGCCTTGGTGACCCAGTTCTTGAGCTTGCATGTTAAATTTATGAGGTTCCAAGTAATTCTAATGCATGATATAGGCTCTAGGTACTTGTAGGAGTAGTTGCTACCATTCTTGTTAAGTTTTATTCACTTTTATTTTGAAGTTACTAAAATTTCAGAATTTTTCCGAAAATGTTAAGGAGACTATTGAAGGGCCCTTCTAGCCAAAGCTCTCAGGAAAAACAAGCTAAAGAGAAGGAAAAAGCCAAGTATAATCTTCCTCGCTTAGCGGAAATACAGTTGTGTGAATGGTCATGTGATAATTTCTTGAAATAAGCTGGAATTCATGAAGACTTTTATGCTTTAATCGAGATTGCAGGCCTCGCCGGTTTCACCAACGACCGAATCGATCAGTATCTCTTACTTACCAATACTTTTGTGCAAAAATTTTATTTTTATCCTAAGAAGTCACCGCTTGCAGTATCATTTCATTTATATGACGAGTTCAAAGAAATGTCTTTACTTCATTTTTGCGCGGTATGTAGGATACCTTATGAGGGAAAATTAGAGAAACCCCATCGTAAAGATGTGGTTGGCTTTGTTAACACTATAGTTGTAGAGGAGCCAAAGAAAGGTTCCAAGGCAAAAAATCTCTAGCATATACTTTCCTGTTTTACGATACTTTGCTATATTTGCTAGTAGATGCTTGATTGGTCGTGGAAATAGTGTAAACTTAAGTGTTCCTGATATCATCGTTATTCAACATGCCTTGCTTGGAGACAATACTTTTAGTATGGGTGCCGTTGTTGCTAAACGGCTAGCCCTGAATCGTACAAAAGGCCCCATATTTTGAGGTATCTATGCTGCTCGTCTTGCTAAACATTTTCAGATACCCATTAGGCACCATGAGGAAGAGGAGACAACATTGTCGTGGTTGTAAGTCTGACAGTAGTGTAGGGGGTAGGAATGGAGAGGCAAGATCCTAGCTATGGAGTAGTTGTATACGCAAGGGATTTACAAGTTCAGGCCCTTCTCGGAGGAAGTAACAGCCCTACGTCTCGGAGCCCGGAGGCGGTCGACTGGATTATATGCGTATGAGTTACAGGGGTGCAAACCCTTTACACTGAGGAGGGGGTGGCTTATATAGAGTTTGCCAGACCCCTCCGGCCCTCAGTTATGTAGGGTTTAAAGTACATTAAGATCGGGCGTTACTGGTAATGCTACAAACAAAGTGCTATGATGACCATAAAAGCTACTTAATGACCGACCATTGGCGTGCAGAGTGACTTTAGATCTCCCGTCCGTCGAGTGGTTGGCTTCATGGTCGAGTGTCTTCGAGTCTGTCGAGTGGAACACTTCTGAGTCGATTGACAGGTGGTTTCTTCTAGAGATGTCCTTGGGTAGGGTAGTTTGGACAGGTCCATGACCCTATCCTAGGTACATAGCTTCATCATTAGCCCCCGAATGGATTGAGGTTTGAGTGGGAAAGGAGTTGAGAACTCTTCCGACCCATTTTTCGTGCTATGAGTATGCCTTGTTCTGGATCAATGAACTTTAGGTGACGGCACCAACTTCTTTTTCAGTCGCCTTGATCCATTCTTTGTATCCGTCGAGTGAATTTCTTTACTTGAAAAACTCCGAGTGACGATGTGGAGGGGATCCTTCGTCTGACAAGTTGTTCTGCTGCTCGCGAATTTTGCGGGATTTGAATTTCGGGAAGCGCGTGGGGCGGGGGAGGCCACAACAATCAGATGGGATAAGGCAGGGACGCCTCGATCTCCGTGCCACGTATCACGCGCGCGACTGTTGCGGGATTTGACAGGATCGCCCGGGCCTACCAGTCAGTTACTCGGAAGTAACCTTATATAAGGCGCCGAATAGGGTTTTTTGAACAATGTATTCTTATTTCCTCCTCTCTTCCCCAGACTCATCCGCCTCGTTCGCTTCCATCTCAGTGCCACTGCCCCGTGCGCGTCCCGCCGGCGACGATGGTGAAAGAGAAGACGGAAGCCCTGGAGCGGGCGAAGAAGGCGACGACGAAGGCGAAGGGAAGGGCGACCAGTCGAGGCGGATCATCATCGAGGGCCGGCCTGCCGCAGGGCTGTATCCAGGGCGACTGGATCCGCTCGACGATTCTTCAAGCAGATCTTGACGACCTGGCTGATGGAGGACTGATCCCCCACGGATCAGCGCGGCTCCCGGGGAAGGAGTCTGAGCTGCAACCTCAGGAGGGTGAGTGCGTTCTCTTGGCCACCCATGTCGACCGTGGGTTTTCTTTGCCGCCTCACCCTTTCTTTCGGGGATTTCTGAATTTCTTTGGGGCGCAACTCCACCACTTCACACCCAACACCATTGTGTACCTCGCTGCTTTCATGTCTTTGTGCGAGAATTTCTTGGGTTGCCGGCCTCATTGGGGTCTTTTCAAGCACATCTTCACCGGTCGCTCCCAGACGGTGAAAGGCCAATCCGAGTGACGAGAGAACACAAGTGATTCAGATGTGTGGGGGTCTTGGGGTTCAGCTGAGAGGAAAAAGCTCCTTTCCGACCATGATCCTGCCCGACTCGGTCCGTGGGTGGCAGTCGACCTGGTTCTACTGCAAAGACCAGCCGACGCCAGGGTAGTCGACTGGGCTCCCTCCTTTTTCCATGGAACGAGTGAGGAAGCCTTCCTCTTTGACGCAAGAGAAGGCGCAAGTTAAGGTGCTGGTCGAGCGTGTCGTCCAGCTTATCCGTGACGGGGTGACCGGCATGGACCTCTTGGAGGTCTTCCTCCGACGACGCATCCAGCCGCTTCAAGCTCGAGACCATCCAATGTGGTTGTATTTTGGCACTGAGGACACCACTCTGATCCACCCGGAGGAGATTGACGATGCCACGCTGGAGAGGTGGCTGGCTAGCATCACAGGGAACAAAGACAACCCCCGAGGAGCAAGGTGGATTCCTCCACTCGACCAATCATATGAAGTAGACAAGGTCCAATTCTGCATTTCCGACCGTGATCCTGCTTTCTTCATTCTGTTTGCTTAAAATCAGTCGACTGACTTTTGTCTTGTTCGTTGTCTTCTAGGCCGCGACTGAGATGTACTCGATGCCCAACGGGGCGCAAGAACAGGTCGAGGAAGGAGAGGCGAGCGGAGGTGAAAGTGAGGAGGAGCTGCAATCTGATGGTGAGGGGGAAGAGGATGACGACAGATCCAGCAAAGAGGACGAGGAGGAGGAAGTCGATCCTCCTCGCACGGAAAGGCGATCCAAGCTCATCCACGACCCCGCGAGCGAGCGTGGCAAAGCGATTGCGCCCGTTGGGCAATCGTCAAAGCGCCCTCGGGCGGCTTCTCCGGCATCGACTGAGAAAGCGCCGAAGCATCCACGAGCGGCGCCATCAAAGCCGCCGAAAGCCTTGGCCAAGATGAGAATGGAGATTCCCACTATCTCCGGGTAACAGCAGGACTTGTGTTTTCTCGTTTAGCATGGACGAACTCTTGGTCAACTCATCGACTAACCAACTGGTTTTGAAATTCACAGCGCTGCTACCTCCGAGACCTCCTCCAAGAATGAAGACCATGAAATGGAAGAGGCTGCCACCTCCAACCTTGGTATGCTCTTTGTGGTTTTACTTTTGGTCGATTGGATTTCCATTTCAACTTTGGATTTTTCCTGTAGTTCCTCCCCATGTCATCGATCTCCCTAATGATGACGACGAGGTGCCACTGAGGGCGAGGAGGAACAAAAAGGCGCCGGCTGACAAGACCACTCAGATTGCATCAGTCCTTGAGGCATTGGTTCAAGAGGGTGGCGATGTCATTCGGCATTCCGTGTCCTTTGCTGTGCCGCTGACGAGTGTCCGGCCTTCGACGTCGACTACTGATCCGCCCTCCCTTTTCGCCACACACCACGTCCTAGAGGACCAGGAGGGTGCTGCTAAGGAGGCTATACGCCAGGCGGGGATCATGATGGAGCAGGTGAAGGCGATCCGGGAAGCTAGCCAAGCGGCCTATGATGCTAGCTCAGCCCTTCAGAGCAACGTCCAGGTTAGTTGGTCACCGCTTGTTCTGTTATGATATGCTATCTGAAGATTTTCTTTCTGAAGATCTTTGTATCTGTACACCCACTGGGTGTGTCGATTGAATATTTGAATTGGTGGGGCCACGCTGCGTGCACCCACTGGGTGTAGTCCCCGAGACTATGGTGGACTACTGGCAGTCGACCGTAGTCTTGTATTTTTAATTTCTTCACTCTAACTTCTTCACTCAGTCTGGTCGGACCATGTCGAATGGAATCTTGGAACCAGTGGGGGCACGCTAAGTGCACCCACTGGGTGTAGTCCCCGAGACTACGGTGGACTGCTGGCAGTCGACTGTAGTCTGAAGAACTGTTTTTTTGGCATATCATGATGAGACCGAGACTAACTACTGGTAGTTAGCTATAGGGCTATAGTTTTTAGGACCATAACCTCTTTGTCTCTTTCGGCCAGCTGATTGGACCAAGTCGGTAGAACTAGTGGGGGCACGCCGAGTGCACCCACTGGGTGTAGTCCCCGAGACTACTGTTGAATATTTTGATTCGGCTGTAGTCTTAGAAATGCTATGATTTTTCTCTTAGTCACTCGGAAGCGACTTATCTTTGATGTCTGTCGACTGACCCTTCGCAGAAATCTTGCGAGCTCGTGGCTCGCTATACTGAGTTGGAAAACAAACATATCTAGCTCGACCTTGACTTGAAGCTTGTTCAAGAGAACTTTCAGAAGGTGAAGGACGAGGCAAAAGGTATGATTGGTGAGAACTTGACAACTGTCTGTATCTTTCTACCCATTCCTAGTTCTGATCTCATTGTCATTTTGCAGATAAAATGAAGGAGTCTCTAAAGAAGAAGGACCATGACCTTGCCAAGGCACAGAAGGCAGCTTTGGACAAAACGAAGCTTGCGGAAGAAAAACTGGCTTCAGTCGGTAAACTTGAAGAGGAGAACGCGAATCTGAAGGCTGCTCTCGACACAGCTAACAAGGAAGTTAGCCGTCTAAAGAATGACAAAATAGCTCTAAATGACAAGGCTGGTGAGCTGGTGGGGAAGAAGAATGATCTGGAGGCTTATCTGGGAGGGCTCGCCAAGAAGTTATTCATCATGCTTGAGGGTAATCTCTCTTACCCGACTGATTTGTAATCATCGATTTATCGTAGAACTGCTGATTTACCTTTGAATTGTGTTCACAGAATTCTGCCAAAACTTCGAGGAGGAGACTAGTCGAGTGGAGACAGGCTTGGACCCCATGAACTCTCTTGTGAAGGATGAAGCTGCCATGAACGTGCTCCGACTGGAGTCTCGTGTTGCTGGTGTGGTTGACTACCTTGCTCGACTGAAGGTTGCGGCATCGCGAATCGACACGACCCTCTGGCCAGGAGCGACGCTTCAAAATGACCTTGAGTCTCTAATGACTCGACTGAATGAAGTTCCAGGTCGAGTGCAAGAATGGAAGAAATCTTCCGCCAGATGCGGCGCCGACGTTGCTCTGTCCCTGGTCCGTGTTCATTGCAAGGATGCGCGAGAGGAGAAGCTGGCGTCCATCAAGGTTACCAATACCAAGAAGCACGACTGCCGATCTTTCATGGAGACCTTCATTGCTGCTGCCACTCGGATTGCTGACGGAATCGACCTGGACCAGTTTGTTGCGCCCTCCAGTCCTCCGCCCGAGGAGTAAAAAAAAACTTCTATGCTTCGTCTTAAATCTGCCTCGGAATGCCGAGTGGTTTTGTAACTGATAAACTTTTGCAGGCTTGACGTCTGAGCACTTTCGAACCCGTAGGATATTATCTGAACTTGGTTTATCGTTGAATATGCTTGCATTTGCCTTCGGACGAACTTTGTTCTTCATTCGGAATATATTTTAGCACTTGAGACGCAACCCTGAGGTGGAAGATCCGGTCGACCTGCTCTTCATCGCTCTTGCAGGTAAGGATGGAGCACAGATCGCAGTCGACCTGCGTCCTTGCGGATCAAGATGAAGCGCATGTTGTATTTGTGGCGTAGCTCCGAAGGAGAAGGTAGCAGTCGACCTGCACCTCGTCGTCCTTGCAGAGCGCACATTGTATTTGTGGCGTAGCTCCGAAGGAGGAGGTAGCAGTCGACCTGCACCTTGTCGTCCTTGCAGAGCACACATTGTATTTGTGGCGTAGCTCCGAAGGAGGAGGTAGCAGTCGACCCGCACCTCGTCGTCCTTGCAGAGCGCACATTGTATTTGTGGCGTAGCTCCGAAGGAGGAGGTAGCAGTCGACCCGCACCTCGTC
>NC_041383.1:757200409-757208150 GCF_002162155.2 Triticum dicoccoides | reverse complement strand
GTACTGGACTGCAGCTAAGCCCCTGAGTGGGAGGTTTGCTCTCCACTCGGTAGGATTTTCAAATGCTTAGGCGAGTACTGGACTGCAGCTAAGCCCCCGAGTGGGAGGTTTGCTCTCCACTCGGTAGGGTTTTCAAATACTTAGGCGAGCACTGGACTGCAGCTAAGCCCCCGAGTGGGAGGTTTGCTCTCCACTCGGTAGGATTTTCAAACACTTAGGCAAGTACTGGACTGCAGCTAAGCCCCCGAGTGGAAGGTTTGCTCACCACTCGGTAGGATTTTCATACACTTAGGCGAAACGGATTCGCAGCTAAGCCCACGAGTGAGAGGCTTGCTCGTCACTCAGTAGGGATTTTTTTGCAAACTTAGGCGAAACAGATTCGCAGCTAAGCCAGCCACTGGGGGATTTCTTACGTAAACAAAAGCAACAACAATTACTGTGAAAATTATAATACTCTTGTCTTCGATAAACAAACTACAAAGGTACTTTTTATTACATCTCATCCGAGTGAGTACTTAAGTATAAAAGGGGCGGAGCAGCTCCGCATTCCAAGCTCGTGGCTCATCGATCTGGCGATCGACATTGTAAAGACAGTATGCTCCATTGTGGAGAAGTTTGGTGACGATGAAGGGGCCTTCCCAAGTAGGAGCGAGTTTGTGTGGCTTCTATTGATCCACTCGGAGGACCAAGTCTCCTTCTTGGAAGGCTCGACTCTTCACGTTTCTGGCATGGAATCAGCGCAAGTCTTGCTCATAGATAGTCGATCGGATCATGGCCATCTCTCTTTCTTCTTCTAGAAGGTCGACCGCGTCTTGCCGGGCTTGTTCTGCTTCATCTTCGGAGTATAGCTCGACTCGTGGTGCATTGTGAAGCAGGTCACTCGGCAAGACTGCTTCGGCTCCATAAACCAGAAAAAATGGAGTTCGCCCAGTCGATCGGTTAGGAGTGGTCCTCAATCCCCAAAGAACTGAAGGAAGTTCGTCGACCCACACACCTGCTGCGTGCTTGAGATCACGCATCAACCGGGGTTTCAATCCTTTGAGAATTAGGCCGTTTGCTCTTTCTACTTGTCCATTCGACTAGGGGTGGGCGACGGAAGCGTAGTCGACCTGCGTGCCTTGAGAAGCACAAAAGGCTCTGAATTGGTCGGAATCGAAGTTTGACCCATTATCAGTGATGATGCTGTGAGGAACTCCATATCTGAATATCAACTCTCTGATGAAGCTGATAGCAGTGCTGGCATCAAGATTCTTGATAGGCTTGGCTTCGATCCACTTAGTGAACTTGTCGACTGCCACCAGTACATGGGTGAAGCCGCTTCTGCCAGTTCTTAGTGGTCCAACCATATCCAATCCCCAAACAGCGAAGGGCCAGACGAGTGGAATGGTCTTCAAGGCGGAGGCGGGTTTATGTGCCATATTGGAGTAGAACTGACATCCTTCACACTTGTCGACTATCTCCTTCGCCATTTCGTTTGCTCTTGGCCAGTAAAACCCTGCTCGGTATGCTTTAGCCACAATGGTTCGAGAGGACGCATGATGACCACAGGTCCCCGAGTGGATATCGTCAAGTATTATCTGACCTTCTTCTGGTGTTATACATTTCTGACCAACTCCAGTCGTGCTTTCCCTGTACAACTATCCCTTTATCATAGTAAAGGCCTTGGATCGACGGACGATCTGTCGAGCCTCTTCTTCATTCTCTGGGAGCTCTTTCCTTAGGATATACGCGATGTACGACACTGTACAGTCGGGAGTGATGAACAACACTTCCATGATCAGGTCGACCACAACCGGGACTTCAACTTCAGTCGGATCCGTGGCACTCTTTGGCTGCGGGGCTTCTTCGGTGAAAGGATCCTCCTGAACTGATGGTGTGTGGATGTGTTCCAAAAACACATTACTGGGAACAACTTCTCTCTTGGAACCTATTTTTGCCAAATCATCAGCCGCTTGATTTTTCAGTCGGGGTATATGATGAAGCTCCAACCCCTTGAATTTCTTCTCCAGCTTTCTCACTACATTGCAGTAACCAGTCATGGCTGGACTTCTGACGTCCCACTCCTTCAGCACTTGGTTAACCACCAAATCTGAGTCGCCATAGACCATGAGGCGACGGACGCCGAGTGAAATGGCCGTACGCAACCCATACAAAAGTGCTTCGTATTCTGCTTCGTTATTGGAGGAATCAAAGTGAATCTAGAGCACATATCTGAGCTTATCTCCTCGGGGGGACACCAACACTACCCCAGCACCGGAACCATTCAGCATCTTAGATCCATCAAAGAACATGGTCCAGTGCTCCGAGTGAACTTGATTCGGCAGTTGCTGTTCAGTCCACTCGGCGATGAAATCTGCTATTGCTTGGGACTTGATGGCTTTCTTTGCCTCAAACTTGATATCTAGGGGAAGAAGTTCAATCGCCCATTTTGCCACTCGACCAGTTGCATCTCTGTTATGCAGAATCTCTGACAATGGAGCGTCGCTGACGACTGTAATGGAATGGTCAGAGAAGTAATGAGCAACCTTCTTCGTGGTCATATAAATCCCATATACAAGCTTCTGATAATGAGGGTATCTTTGCTTTGATGGGGTCAAAACTTCAGAAATATAATATACTGGGCACTGAACTTTGAAGGCTTTTCCTTCTTCTTCCCGCTTGACCGTAAGTACTATACTCACGACTTGTCCTGTGGCTGCAACGTAAAGCAGCAAAGGCTCTTTGCTGATCGGGGCAGCAAGCACCGGCTGGGTGGAAAGCAGGGCTTTTAGCTCTACAAACGCTGCATCAGCTTCAGGAGTCCACTCGAACTTGTCTGACTTGTTCATAAGTCGGTAAAGAGGCAATGCCTTTTCACCGAGACGAGAGATGAATCGACTTAAAGCAGCCAAGCAACCAGTAAGCTTCTGAACATCGTGCACACGCACAGGTCGTTTCATTCGGAGTATAGTACCAATTTTTTCTGGATTGGCGTCGATTCCTCGTTCGGAAATGAGAAAACCGAGTAACTTTCCGCCAGGAACTCCGAATGTGCACTTTGATGGATTAAGTTTGATATCATACCTCCTGAGGTTGGCAAATGTCTCTGCAAGGTCAGTCAGCAGGTCGGAACCTTTCCGTGACTTGACTACAATATCATCCATGTACGCTTCCACATTCCGACTGATTTGAGTGAGCAAACACTTCTAAATCATCCTCAAGAACTTGGCTCCGGCATTCTTGAGGCCGAATGGCATGGTGACATAACAGAAGCACCCGAATGGAGTGATGAAAGCTGTTTTGATCTCATCGGGTCCATACAGACGGATCTGATGGTACCCGGAATAGGCGTCTAAGAAAGACAGGCGCTCACATCCTGCAGTCGAGTCGACTATTTGGTCGATGCGGGGGAGAGGAAAATGATCTTTCGGGTAGGCCCGATTGATATGTTTGAAGTCAATGCACATGTGAAGTGACTTGTCCTTCTTTGGGACCATGACAACATTGGCGAGCCACTCGGAGTGATAAATTTCTCGGATAAACTCCGCTGCTAAGAGCCGAGCCACCTCCTCACCAATGGCCTTTCTTTTCTAGACGACGGACCGTCGAAGATGTTCTTTGACAGGTTTCACTTTTGAGTCGACTCGTAGATGGTGCTCAGCCAGCCCCCTGGGAACACCCGGCATGTCAGAAGGTTTCCATGCGAAGATGTCCCAGTTCTCACGGAGGAACTGGATGAGCGCTTCTTCCTATTTGGAGTCGAGCATTGTAGAGATGTGAGTCAGAGCAGCATTGGGATCGGTCGGGTGAATGTGAATCGGTTTGGTCTCACCAGACGACTGAAATGCTGACTCCGTAGCGGGCTTCTTGGCTCACAAGAAATCACTCGGGTCTGCAGTTTTCTGGTATTCCCGCCACTCTACCGCTGCCATCTGAGCATCGGCGATGTTTGAGCCTTTCCGAAAGCACTCTTCCGCCTTCTTCCGATTGCCAGTAATAGTGATCACACCTTTGGGGCCAGGCATCTTCAATTTGAGGTACACATAACATGGTCGAGCCATAAAACGTGCATAAGCTGGCCTGCCCAAAATAGCGTGATAAGCACTCTGGAAATCCACAACTTCAAATGTCAACTTTTCTTTGCAGTAATTTTTGGAATCACCAAAAACCACATCAAGAGCGATTTGGCCGAGTGACTCAGCCTTCTTTCCAGGAATGACTCCATGGAAACTCATGTTGCTGGTACTGAGTCTGGATATCGGAATACCCATCCCTTTCAACGTCTGTGTGTACAGTATATTCAGGCCACTGCCACCATCCATCAAAACCTTAGTCAGTCGAGTGCCTTCGACGACTGGGTCGACCAGCAGAGCTTGCCTCCCAGGGGTGGCTATGTGTGTCAGATGATCAGACTGGTCGAATGTGATGGCAGTCTAAGACCATTTCAGATAATTAGGTGTCACCGGAGCAACCCTATTCACTTCTCGATTGATAACTTTCAATCGACTTTTGCTTTCAACGTCAGCAAAAATCATCAGGGTGGAATTGACCTGGGGATATCCATCATCACTATCTTCTTTGTCCTCAACTTTGTCCGACTCCTTTTCCTTATCTTTGGGTTGTTTCCCCTGGAATTGCTGGATCAAGAGCCGACACTGTCGAGTGGTATGTTTCGGGTAAATGAGTTTACCTTCCTCATCTTTCTTCGTGTGGATGTGGCACGGCAAATCCAACACGTCATTTCCTTCCTTGTCTTTCACCTTCTTAGGGTTCCAAGACCCTTTAGGCTTCCCTTTAAACTTTCCTTGAGTCACGGCCAAGGCTTCACCAGGAGCGGCTGGCTCGGCTTTCTGCTTCTTCTTCCGACTGGAGTTCCCTCCTCCGGTTTCGTGGGCGACTGACTTGTGCTTGCCACTCCGGAGCCGATCCTCTTCTTCACCATTGGCATACTTGGTGGCGATCTCCATCATTCGACTCAGAGACATGTCTCCGGCTCGACCGAATTCCAGGTTCAGCTCTCTATACTTCACACCTTCCTTGAAGGCACAAACTGCCTAGTGATCAGATACATTCTCTACCGTGTGATGCAACGTGATCCATCTCTGGATGTAATCTCTCAAAGTTTCATTCGACTTCTGCACACAAGATTGCAGCTCTGGCAGTCCTGCTGGTCGCTTGCAAGTGCCTTCAAATGTTCTGACAAACACTCGGGTAAGATCTTCCCAAGTGTAAATGCTGCTGGGTGCTAACTGATTCAACCATGCTCTGGCCGAGCCCTCCAACATGAGAGGTAGGTATTTCATGGCCACTTCATCATTGCCGCGGCCAATCTGAACAGCCACTCGGTAGTCCTCAAGACAAGTGTCAGGCTTGGACTCACCAGTGAACTTACTGACTCCAGTCGCCAACCTAAAGTTGGGAGGAATCACCGCGGCCCTGATAGCTCTGCTAAAACACTCTGGTCATGAGATGTGTACTCTGCTGCTGGTGGGTACATCTCTGTCATGACCTTCTCGGTGAGCTCTGTTCCTGTCGACCAAACCTTGAACGATAATGGATCTCGCATCAAAGCCTGGTTCCCTGGGGTCGACTGGAATCCTTCGCCCAACACTGTGATGGCATCTATCATCCTGCTGTCGAGGCGCGTACGATCCGCCCCTTGGGGGAGGGGTGGGCACTCGACGTTAATCATCACGATCGAATCGGTGATCATACTGCTCACGGTCCATGTGCTGATCACGCCGGTCTCCACGTTCCTCATGCCTCGGGGGCGATCTTGGGCTGTGGGCCGACTGGACTGTATTTGCCGCGACAGATCTGCTGTGAATCCTATTCTGCGACTGTGATACAGCTGAATTTTGATCTCCTGCTGGCCGGAGTAAATCTCTTATCTGCAACTAGCCTCTACCAGCCTCTGACTGGGAAGGCTGAATCGACTCTGCTATACGGGCTGCAGCTGTTAAATTCTGAATCGGAGTTTTATATACCTGAGTCGGTGGTGGAAAGAGTTTACTTCGACTGGATGCTGGAACCCGCTGTCGAGCACGCTCGTCGAGTGCTCGCTGAAGGTTCTCCAGTCGAGTGCGCTCAGCCAAGTTGGCCAAGTGCACGTCCTCTAAGGCACGAGCCTCGTGGGTTTCTCCAACGATTGGAGTGTGCAGCACATCCTTGTTTCGGCGGCAAAGTTCTTCCCTCTGCAGCGAAGTGAGGGGCTCCGGGAGATATTCTTCATGGGCATGCGACGGTTCGCCTCTGCCGTCGCCCCCGTTAGTGCGGGGAAAACCGGGGGGACTGCATGGTCCATCGACCATCAAAACCTCCGCCGCTGGATCACTGCTGTCGCGCTCGGATGCAGTCTCTGCGGAGCCAGTCGACTGGTCGAACAGGCCGTAGAGTGATTCATCGGGCTCGATTGCCGCGACTTGGGGGTGGCCGTTTGGCGAGCCACCACGTGCTTCACCCACCGTTGAAGCCTCGACCGACCGGAGCGCTTGCACCGTTGGGAAACAGGGAGGGAGGATGACACAGGATCCGACCGATACTGGGTTGACGGTTGCCGCAGGAGGACGCTGCGGACGCACGCGCGAAAGTGCGTTGCTCCACGGACTGGGAGCGCATCGACGTCAAGCGGAGCCTCCTCAAGCCAAGCAGAGTTGTCGGCTATGAATGTGAGTGCACCGAGACGGATATGGCGGCCCTCAACCAAAACTCTGCCTGAAACCATGATGAAGGAGATCAGAAAAAATTGCAACTTCTCCAATAAATCGCCAAGACACCTGCCCCATGGTGGGCGCCAACTGTCGTGGTTCTAAGTCTGACAGTAGTGTAGGGGGGTAAGAATGGAGAGGCAAGATCCTAGCTATGGAGTAGTTGCATACGCAAGGGATTTACGAGTTCAAGCCCTTCTCGGACGAAGTAACAGCACTACGTCTCGGAGCCCAGAGGCGGTCGACTAGATTATATGCGTATGAGTTACAGGGGTGCGAACCCTTTACACTGAGGAGGGGGGTGGCTTATATAGAGTTCGCCAGACCCCTCCGGCCCTCGGTTATGTAGGGTTTAAAGCACATTAAGATCGGGCATTACTGGTAATGCTACAAATAAAGTGCTATGATGACCATAAAAGCTACTTAATGACCGACCATTGGCGTGCAGAGTGACTTTAGATCTCCCGGCCGTTGAGTGGTTGGCTTCATGGTCGAGTGGTTGGCTTCACACTACTAGGAAAAGGCCTACTAATGGCGCACCAGTTTTGCCTACTAATGGCGCATCACTGGTGCGCCATTACTAGCACGCCATTAGTAATTTTTACTAATGGCGCACCACTGGTGCGCCATTTGTATAGGCCACGGTGCGCCATTAGTACAGGCCACTGGTGCGCCATTAGTATAGACCATGGTGCGCCATTAGTATTTTTGAATTGTGAAGGCGGGAAAATAGTAGTGGCGCACCGTCTAATCCCCACCGTGCGCCATTGCTATTTTTGAATTTTGAATTTGGATCTGATCGCGATTTTTTGCCCATTTTTTGCTCGTTTTTTTTTGCTCATTTTTTTGCACGATATTATTTCAAATTTTGTTCCCGTTTTTGGATCTTGTACGTTCTTTTGCCGTGTTCTTTTGCCGGAGAGGAGGAGGAGGAGGTGACCGGAGAGGCGCTCGCCTACATCGCCGGAGAGGAGGAGGTCGCCGGAGAGGAGTTCACCGGAGCATCAGAGAGGAGGAAGGAGAAACCATGAGGAGATGGGAGGAGAGGAGGGAGG
>NC_041383.1:757199337-757200062 GCF_002162155.2 Triticum dicoccoides | reverse complement strand
GGGAGGAGGAGGTCGCCGGAGAGGAGGAGGAGGTCGCCGGAGAGGAGGAGGAGGAGGTCGCCGGAGAGGAGGAGGGTAGTATGGTGGAAGAGAGCAGGGAAGATGGAGTGGAGGAGAGGAGGAGATGGAGTGGAGGAGAGGAGAGGAGGGGATGGAGTGGAGGAGAGGAGAGGAGGCGGGAAGATACTAATGGCGCACCATGGGCAGGTGCGCCATTAGTATCTTTTTTTTATTTTTTTGACTTATTTTGAATTTTGAAGGCGGGAAGATACTAATGGCGTACCATGGGCAGGTGCGCCATTAGTAACTTTTTTTAATTTTGTTGACCTATTTTGAATTTTGAAGGCGGGAAGATACTAATGGCGCACCATGGGCAGGTGCGCCATTAGTAAGTTTGAATTTTTTTGAATTTTTTTGCCTCTCGAGATCTTAAAAGCCCCGTATCTTTTTTTCTATTAGGTTTTTGAGGATTTTGATAATGTTTAACGGGGATCCCCCTATTAAATTCGGATGTAACTTTTCGAGTAGATGATTTTTCATATAAAAAACTTTTTCATCCGAGTTAGTATGCAAAAGTTATGCCCATTTTTACAAATTCTCGAGAGATTTTGCAAATGAAGTCGAAATTCATATTTGCAAATTTTCCCAACAACTAGACCACATCTCACATGGGAAACTTATTTTCTTTTGTTTTTTTGACATTTTCATCATTTTCTTTTATTTTT
>NC_041383.1:757194348-757199139 GCF_002162155.2 Triticum dicoccoides | reverse complement strand
TGGTGGCCAAGTTACTAATGGCGCACCGTGGCATGGTGCGCCATTACTAGTTCAACTAGTAATGGCGCACCCTAGTAATGTCGCACCATGCCACGGTGCGCCATTAGTAGTTTTGACAAAAATTTAAAAAAAATTAATTTTTTTACTAATGGCGCACCGTGGATGTGATGCGCCATTACTAGTTCAACTAGTAATGGCGCACCACTCCCACGGTGCGCCATTAGTAGTTTTGAAAAAATTTAAATTTTTTTTTACTAATGGCGCACCGTGGATGTGGTGCGCCATTAGTGTCTACCACACTAATGGCGTACCAACACATGGTGCGCCATTAGTATATAGTAATGGCGCACCACATATCTGGTGCGCCATTAGTGTCAACTCCATCTATAGCCCTTTTCCTAGTAGTGTCATGGTCGAGTGTCTTCGAGTCTGTTGAGTGGAACACTTCTGAGTCGATTGACAGGTAGTTTCTTCTAGAGATGTCCTTGGGTAGGGTAGTTTGGACAGGTCCATGACCCTATCCTAGGTACATAGCTTCATCAAACATTGCCTCATCACATTTTAGATTACAAGAGCATGGTAGCACACAAGTTTATTGTTGACAACGAATATAGAATGCTCTTGTATAAAATTAGATTCAATAAAAAGCACTTTGAGATTATTATTTTGCCTGCGCCTCTGTTGTTTGATTTGCTTGCAGAAAAATTTCTCGTCACACCGGAAGCGGTGAACAATCATCGAGCCCAAGCATCCACTCCAGAACCTGAACCTGAGCCGATACCTGCACTGGACCCTTATCGTGCATCATCTTTCTAGTGGGATCCGGAGATGGCCAACAAGTGGTATCCTGATTACACTTCCCAGTACACTAGGGAGAGTAGCAGCGGTCCCTGGTATTAGACCAACTTAGGCCAAAAGCCTAAGCTTGGGGGAGTACGTATTTCTCACCGACTTTACATTCATGTTCACACACTAGTCGTCGGTGCTCATACTCTTTCATTGTATTATCCATGTTAGTTTAAATTTCTTTTTCTCGTTTTCTTCTGGTGTGTTTGATAAACCTTGAGAAAAACCAAAAAAATTAGTTAGCTTAATTTCCATGCTTGTAGTAGAATTAAAATGAAAAACCCAAAAGATTTCTCGTTCTTCTTTTACTTGTTGGGAGCTTTCCCGTGTAAATAGTTTTATTTTCTTTTCTTTCCTTCGGGGGGGGGGGGTCGAGAAGACCATATTGAAAATGCTTAGTGGCTCTCATATGCATGATTGTTTATTTAATTTAGATCCCATATTATTTGTCTTCTCTCTTGAGTTAAATGCTTGCAGATTTCAGCTTAATCCAATGCACGTACACTCTTATTACTATATATACACATCATTCGGTCGTGCAAGTGAAAGGCAATAATGAGGATATATGATGGACTTATTGAGATGAGAAAATCTGGTATGAACTCGACCTCTCTTGTTTTTGTAAATATGATGAGTTCATCGTTCCTGAGTCAGCTTATTATGAAGTAAACATATTTGCAATGACATTTAGAGATTATAGTTGCTTGTGCCATGCTTGATTAGCTTTGAGTTATAATGGTTTACCTTACGTGCCAACATACTATTAGAATGATTATGATGTGGTATAATGGGGTGGTATCCTCCTTTGAATGAATTGAGTGACTCGACTTGGCACATGTTCACGCATGTAGTTGAAACAAAATCAACATAGCCTTCACGATATTTATGTTCATGGTGGATTATATCCTACTCATGTTTGTACTCAGTGTGAATTAGTTTTAATGCATGTTTATGACTGTTGTCGCTCTCTCAGTTGGTCGCTTCCCAGTCTTTTGCTAGCCTTCACCTGTACTAAGCGGGAATACGGCTTGTGCATCCAAACTCCTTAAACCCCAAAGTTGTTCCATATGAGTCCACCATACCTTCCTATATGCGGTATTTACCTGTCGTTCCAAGTAAATTTGTATGTGCCAAACTCTAAACCTTCAAATGAAATTCTGTTTTGTATGCTCTAGCCGCTCATGTTTCCACTAGGGCTGCCTATATCCTCCATGCTAGGTGGGTTATTCTTAGAGGAGTGGACTCCACTCCTCATTCACGAGAAAGGGCCGGTAACCGGGATGCCCAGTCCCATGATCCAAAAAGATCAAAGCAAATCAAAATAATTAAACAAAACTCCCCTAGGGCTGTTGTTAGTTGGACGCACTCGTTGTTTCGAGCAAGCCATGGATTGATGCTTGTTGGTGGTTGGGGGAGTATAAACTTTTACCATTCTGCATGGGAACTGCCTATAATGCATGTAGTATGGAAGATATAGCCATCTCATAGTTGTTGCGTTGACAGTGAAAGTATGCCGCTCAAAATGTTATTCAATCTCTATTTTAAAATCAAGCTCTGGCACCTCTACAAATCTCTGGTTCCCTTTGCGAAGGGCCTATCTATTTATTTTTATGTTGAGTCATCACCTTCTTATTAAAAAGCACCCGCTGGAGAGCACACTATCATTTGTGTTCATTATTATTGGTTTATATTGGGTATGACTTGACTGGATCTCTTTTACCATGAATTACAATGTTTAGTCAGTCCTTGATCTTTAAAGGTGCTCTGCTTTTATGTTTTGCGGTCTCAGAAAGGGCTAGCGAGATACCATTTTGTTATATCATGTTATGATTGTTTTGAGAAAGTGTTGTCATCCGAGTTTTATTATTATGGCTCGCTAGCTGATTATGTTATTGATATGAGCAATTGTGAGACCTAAGTGTTATTGTGAGTATAGTTAGTTTATAATATTGTTGAAACCTGAATGATAGCTTTGCATGTTTACAACAACAAGAGCAAACAGAGTTTGTAAAAGGTTTTTTTTTATCATTTTCAGTTTATCAACTGAATTGCTTGAGGACAAGCAAAGGTTTAAGCTTGGGGGAGTTGATACGTCTCCAACGTATCTACTTTTCCAAACACTTTTGCCCTTGTTTTGGACTCTAACTTGCATGATTTGAATGAAACTAACCCGGACTGACGCTGTTTTCAGCAGAAGTGCCATGATGTTGTTTTATGTGTAGAAAAGAAAAGTTCTCGGAATGACCTGCAAATCCACGGAGGCACTTTTTGGAATTAATAAGAATTTCTGGGCGAAAGAAATACACGAGGGGGCCCACGGCCTATCCAAGAGACAGCCCCCCCTTGTAGGGTGCACCTCCTATCTCGTGGGCCCCCTGGACCTCCACCGACCTCAACTCCAACTCTATATGTTCCGTCTTGCGGAGAAAAAAATCAGAGAGAAAGTTTCATCGCGTTTTACGATACGGAGCTGCCGCCAAGCCCTAACATCTCTTTGGAGGGCTGATCTGGAATCCGTTCAGGGCTCCGGAGAGGGGGATTCATCGCCGTCGTCATCATCAACCATCCTCCATCACCAATTTCATGATGCTCACCGCCGTGCGTGAGTAATTCCATCATAGGCTTGCTGGATGGTGATGGGTTGGATGAGATTTGCCATGTAATCAAGTTAGTTTTGTTAGGGTTTGATCCCTAGTATCCACTATGTTCAGAGATTGATGTTGCTATGACTTTGCTATGCTTAATGCTTGTCACTAGGGCCCGAGTGCCATGATTTCAGATCTGAACCTATTATGTTTTCATGAATATATGTGTGTTCTTGATCCTATCTTGCAAGTCTATAGTCACCTATTATGTGTTATGATCCGACAACCCTGAAGTGACAATAATCGGGATACTTCTCGGAGATGACCGTAGTTTGAGGAGTTCATGTATTCACTATGTGTTAATGCTTTGGTCCGGTTCTCTATTAAAAGGAGGCCTTAATATCCCTTAGTTTCCACTAGGACCCCGCTACCACGGGAGGGTAGGACAAAAGATGTCATGCAAGTTCTTTTCCATAAGCACGTATGACTATTTACGAAATACATGCCTACATTACATTAATGAATTGGAGCTAGTTCTGTGTCACCCTATGTTATAGCTATTACATGAGGAATCGCATCCGGCATAATTATCCATCACTGATCCATTGCCTACGAGCTTTTAATATATTGTTCTCCGCTTATTTACTTTTCCGTTGCTACTGTTACAACTACTACAAAAACCCAAAAACATTTATCTTTACTTTTGCTACTGTTACCATTATTATCATACTACTCTGCTACTAAATACCTTGCTGCAGATACTAAGTTATCCAGGTGTGGTTGAATTAAAAACTCAACTGCTAATACTCAACAATATTCTTTGGCTCCCCTTGTGTCGAATCAATAAATTTGGGTTGTACCTCACCCTCGAAAGCTGTTGCGATCCCCTACACTTGTGGGTCATCAAATAGCCGTTGTTATTTTGCGGTACAAAATTCCTATTTATTGACTATAAATGATATGTATAATCTAACCTAACTAAAAATGTACTCCTTGTTTCTAAAAAAATACTCCCTCTGTCCCAAAATAAGTTACTCATCTTTGTACTAACTTTATACTAAAGTTAGTACTCCCTCCGTCCAAAAATACTTGTCATCAAAATGGATCCACTAGTTAAAAAAGGACCTATTGTCCCTGTTCGTGAGGGCCATTTGTCCCAGTTTTTGAACCGGGACTAAAGTGTCGGTACTAATGCCCTAAACCTTTAGTCCCGATTCTTGCATAAACCGGGACAGATGGGCCTCCACGTGGCCGGTGTGGCGAGCCCAGGCAGGAGGCCCTTTGGTCCCGGTTGGTGGCACCAACCGGGACCAACAGGCATCCGCGTGTCAGCATTTCAGGTGCTGGGGTTTTTGTTTTT
>NC_041383.1:757176938-757193894 GCF_002162155.2 Triticum dicoccoides | reverse complement strand
GAAGGGGGGGGGGGTTGGGGGTTTTGGGGGGTTAATTTAGGTGTTTCATATATTGTGTTAGCTAGCTAATTAATAGAGAGAAGTGTCCTCTCTTATCTCCGTGCTTGGTCGGGTATGATAGAGAAACGTCTAGCTAATCCATTTACAGGAGATGGAACATTGCATCCCGATTTACACCTTATCTTTGTGGATGAAGTTCGTGGATTATTTAAGCTTGTAGGTATTCCCGATGATGTTGTCAACAGGAAGGTCTTCCCTTTATCTTTGAAGGGAGATGCATTGACATGGTATAGGCTATGTGATGATACGAGATCTTGGAATTATAAATGATTGAAGTTGGAATTTCACCAGAAGTTTTATCCTATGCATCTTGTTCATCGTGATCGTAATTACATATATAATTTCTGGCCTCACGAAGGAGAAAGCATCGCTTAAGCTTGGGGGAGGCTTAAGTCAATGTTATATTCATGCCCCAATCATGAGCTCTCCCGGGAAATGATTATTCAAAATATTTATGCTCGGCTTTCTCTCAATGATCGCAACCTGCTCGATACTTTCTATGCTGGTTCTTATATGCTGAAGACTATTGATTTTAAATGGGACTTATTGGAAAGAATTAAACGCAACTCTAAAGATTGGGGTTCCAACGATGGTAAGGAGTCAGGTATGACACCTAAGTTCGATTGTGTTAAATCTTTTATGGATACCGATGCTTTTCGTGGATTTAGTGCTAAATATGGACTTGACTCTGAGATAGTAGCTTCTTTCTGTGAATCTTTTGCTACTCACGTTGATCTCCCTAAAGAGAGATGGTTTAAATATAATCTTCCCGTTGAAGTGAAAGTAGTTGCACCTATTACAGTTGAACAAAAGACTATCACCTATAGTGATCCTATTGTTCCTACTACTTATGTTGAGAAACTTCCTTTTCCTGTTAGGATAAAGGATCATGCTAAAACTTCAACTGTTGTTCGTAAGAGTAATAGTAGGACTTATACACCTCCTGAGCAAATCAAAGTTGAACCTAGTATTGCTATGGTTAAAGATCTCTTGGATGATGATTTAGATGGGCATGTTATTTATTTTTGTGGTGAGATTGCTAATATTGCTAGACCATATACTAAGATACATAGACCTATCATAGGCATGCCTGTTATTTCGGTTAAAATAGGAGATCATTGTTATCATGGCTTATGTGATATGGGTGCTAGTGCTAGTGCAATACCCTATGATTTATATAAAGAAATTATGCACGAAATTGCACCCATTGAATTAGAAGACATTGATGTTACTATTAAGCTTGCTAATAGGGATACCATTAAACCAGTCGGGATAGTTAGAGATGTTGAAGTCTTGTGTGGGAAGGTTAAATACCCTGCTGATTTTCTTGTTCTTGGATCCCCACAGGATGATTTTTGTCCCATTATTTTTGGTAGACCTGAATACTGTTAAAGCTAAGATTGACTGTGAAAAGGATATTGTTGAAATTGGCTTGGGGGATATGAAACATGAGTTTAATTTTGCTAAATTTCGTAGACAACCCCATGATAGAGAATCACCTAGTAAGGATGAGATTATTTGTCTTGCTTCTATTGCCGTGCCTCCTACTGATCTGTTAGAACAATATTTGCTAGACCATGAAAATGATATGTTTATGAAGGAAAGAAGGGAAATAGATGAAGTGTTCCTTAAACAGGAACCTATGCTGAAACATAACCTTCCCGTTGAAATTCTTGGGGATCCCCCTCCACCCAAGGGTGATCCCGTGTTTGAACTCAAACCATTACCTGATAATCTTAAGTATGCTTATATTGATGAGAAGAAAATATATCCTGTTATTATTAGTGCTAACCTTTCTGAGCAAGAAGAAGAAAGATTATTGAAAACTCTGAAGAAGCACCGAGCTGCTATTGGATATACTCTGGATGATCTTAAGGGCATTAGTCCCACGTTATGCCAACACAAAATTACAGTGGAGAAAGATGCCAAACCAATTAGAGATCCTCAACGATGACTGAATCCCAAGATGAAAGAAGTGGTAAGAAAGGAGATACTAAAGCTCCTTGAAGCAGGTGTAATTTATCCCGTTGCTGATAGTGAATGGGTAAGTCCTGTCCATTGTGTTCCTAAAAAGGGAGGTATTACTGTCGTTCCTAATGATAAAGATGAATTGATCCCGCAAATAATTATTACAGGTTATAGGATGGTAATTGATTTCCGTAAACTAAATAAAGCTACTAAGAAAGATCATTACCCTTTACCTTTTATCGATCAAATGCTAGAAAGACTATCCAAACACACACATTTCTGCTTTCTAGATGGTTATTCTCGCTTCTCTCAAATACCTGTGTCAGCGGGGGATCAATCTAAAACTACTTTTACTTGCCCTTTCGGTACTTTTTCTTATAGACGTATGCCTTTTGGTTTATGTAATGCACCTGCTACCTTTCAAGGATGCATGATGGCTATATTCTCTGATTTTTGTGAAAAGATTTGTGAGGTATTCATGGATGATTTGTCTGTTTATGGATCCTCTTTTGATGATTGCTTGAGCAACCTTGATCAAGTTTTGCAGAGATGCGAAGACACTAGTCACGTCTTGAATTGGGAAAAGTGCCACTTTATGGTGAATGAAGGCATTGTTTTGGGGCACAAGATCTCTGAGAGAAGTATTGAAGTTGATAAAGCCAAAGTTGATGCTGTTGAAAAGATGCCATGTCCCAAGGACATAAAAGGTATAAGAAGTTTCCTTGGTCATGCCGGTTTTCATAGGAGGTTCATTAAGAACTTTTCTAAAATCTCTAGGCCCCTGACTAATTTGTGGCAAAAAGATATTCCTTTTGTCTTTGATGATGACTGTGTAGAGGCATTTGAAATACTTAATAAAGCTTTGATCACTGCACCTATTGTCCGGCCACCTGATTGGAATTTACCTTTTGAAATTATGTGTGATGCTAGTGATTATGCTATAGGTGTTATTTTAGGGCAAAGAGTTGATAAGAAAATGAATGTTATCCAGTATGCTAGTAAGACTCTTGATACTGCCCAGAGAAATTATGTACTACTGAAAAAGAATTCTTAGCAGTCATGTTTGCATGCGATAAGTTTAGACCTTATATTGTTGATTCCCAAGTTACTATTCACACTGATCATGCTGCTATTAAATATCTTATGGAAAAGAAAGACACTAAGCCTAGACTCATTAGATGGGTTCTCCTGCTCCAAGAATTTGATTTGCACATTATTGATAGAAAGGGAGCTGAGAACCCCGTTGCACACAACTTATCTAGGTTAGAGAATGTTCTTGATGACCCACTGCCTATTGATCATAGCTTTCCTAATGAACAATTAGCGGTCATTAATGCTTCTTGTACTGCTCCCTGGTATGCTGATTATGCTAATTACAATGTTGCTAAATTTATACCTCCTAGTTTCACATACCAGCAAAAGAAAAAGTTCTTTTATGATTTAAGACATTACTTCTGGGATGACCCACACCTTTATAAAGAAGGAGTAGATGGTGTTATTAGATGTTGTGTGCCTGAGCATGAACAGGAACAGATCCTACGTAAGTGTCACTCTGAATCCTATGGAGGACATCACGCTGGAGATAGAACTGCACACAAGGTACTGCAATTTGGTTTTTATTGGCGTACTCTCTTCAAAGATGCTCGTAAGTTTGTCTTATCTTGTGATGAATGTCAAAGAATTGGTAATATCAGTAGACGTCAAGAAATGCCTATGAACTATTCTCTTGTTATCGAACCGTTTGATGTTTGGGGCTTTGATTATATGGGACCTTTTCCTGCCTCTAATGGTTACACACATACACTACTAGGGAAAAGGCTACTAGTAGCACGGGTAAATTGGCTACTAGTAGCGCGGGTACCCGCGCTACTAGTATCGCGCTACAGCTAAAAGTTAGTAGTAGCGCGGGTAGCACCTACGCTACTGCTATTACGGACCCGCGCTACCACTAACATAATAGTAGTAGCGTTTCTTGAGTACCAACGCTACTAGTATACTAAATACTAGTAGGGCACAATTTTTTCCCACGCTCCTACTAACTTATTATAAATTAAAAAAATAAAATCAACCAACTCCATTCTATCACACAGTTATCGTATCTACTATCACACAGTTCCTCATTATAGCCATACCTCATGCATAACACCTATCCTTTATAGGCATAAGAGTATAAACTGTACACATTTCCTCATTGTAGCCATAACTCATGCATAATCCCTATCCTTTATAGGCGTAAGAGTATAAACTGTGCATGGCAGCTACCTAGGTAAGTGGTGCTTGCCATGCAAATTCAGAATTTTACCACTACTTCTAGATGCCACAGAATGAGACACGTTAATTGTTATGGTCCGATCAAAATATTGGATCACTCGTCAATGTGCGGCGCTTGCCCGAACTGATCTCGCGACCTGCAGCTACGACGAAACACAATGGGCAGCCTCGACGAGCCACACCTAACCGACGACAGCCGCCGTTGTGACGGCGTCACGTCCCTCACCCTGGCCCTTAGCTCCAGCAGGCATCGTTCGATGTTGTCCTCGTGCCTCGCCACCAGTGGACGGAGGAAGCCATCGTACACGTGCCTCGCACCCCGAAACACAAACACCATTAAGATTCAGATTCAGAATTGGCCACATACCGAATCAAGTGTATCTAAATGTTGATCATCTCTCGGGCTCGGGGTGTCTGGTCGACTGCTTACCCGTGTGCTGGGGTGCCAGAGATAGAGGACGAGCATCAGCTTCGCCTCTCCATACATCGGCAGCCACGACACCATTCGGTCCACGAACCTCTCGACGACCATCAACATCGCCACCAGAACCCTGCAACATTACCAACAGAGGTTCAAAAACTTCAGATTATATAGAAGAACGACACAGAAAAACAACGTGGTACATGTCGGTGCCAATGTGCTACAAATTTTTCCCGAGATTCTTATTTAAGCCGTAATGCACAACTGAACTACACACTGAAGCAACACATAGCTACATCCATGACAAAAGATAACACAAAAGATTAGAAGCAATTCTGTTGTGTTGGAAGCCCTAAAAAGAAACAACACATATGAACCACATAAGGAGTTAAGAGGCATAATTCTTTCGGTAATTTTCTATCTATCCATTTTTCTAAGTAGTCACTTCAATACCTCGACATCTTCCACATTTTCAAAGATAACAAAGTCCATGAATCTACTGTTTGAAGAGCATAGTGACTATACAAACTTGCAAATTGGGCTGGCCAAAAACTAAACATAGAGTGCATCTTCTCTAAACAGAGAGTGGTACTTGTTGAAGACAAACTGCACTGAAGTGATAAAAAAAGGACACAGTGTCATACATACAGTCTACCGATGCCAGACAGTGTCATACAGTCTACAAAATGACAACCAGTGGACTCTTTTAATCTGATAGTGTTTCTTGTAGAAGAAACAGGCAAGATAAATCAAGTCATGATTGAATATTCATTGAGGACTACCCATCCATATACATAAATGTATTGTTTCCGTTACTCAACAGAACATGCAGGTAGCGACTTGATATGATGCTTGATTTGGACGAAAAAACCACAAACCCTTTTTTCCTCTAGAATAAAAGTACCTCCCAAGTGTTCAAAACCACCACAAATTCATCTTGTTGCATATATCAACCGGAATGGATCCTAGTGTGGTTAATGATAATTACAAACTTAGCCTATTCACAATTGATTATTAGCTAAATATAAGAGAACATTGCATGTTTCATCACAATAATTGCTACAAAAAACTGAAAAGCAAATGTTTCTACTATGTGGCATATCTGAACTTAAATATGCTATCCCCATGTACCTTTTGTTTGCAGGGATCCTCTGGTAGCATTGCAAAAGAGAGAATACATTATGGCCTTGAATATACATATACGAATAGTAATCTGCCAAGTAAGAAAAATATCATGTTATATAACATATACAATCAAGTGATATAACTGGACGGATCTCCATACCCATGGAGAAGACCGGACATTGGTGCTGCTGTTGGTGGCGTGCATTGTCCTGGTCCTGGTCCTGGTCATGGAGATAGAAGGGGGTTAGAGAGGGAGGGAGAGACGGGGGAAGATGAGGGATTTGTACCCATGCATGCGCCTCCTCTTGCCTGCAGATCCATGGCGAGCTTGCTCCGTGGGCTAGGGTTTCGGGTCCATGGCTCCGCCGCTGCCGCTGCCACTGCGTGGTTGTGGAGGAGGACGGCTCCGCGGATCTGGGTGCCGGCTAAGCAGCTCGAGCCGAGGACGAATCTGGCCAGAGGGGAGGAAGGGTCTCCATGGATGGACGATGAGGGCGTCCCACGGAGATGGCCGCAACCAACCGGAGCTATTCGGCTCGATCTGCAGCCTTTGGAGCAAAGGAGAGGTCGGGGGTCGCCGGCGGCGGATTTAAGGGAGAGAGTGGAGGTGGGCGGCGGAGAGGAGATCTGGGGGAGGAGATCGACCGAGGGGGTGAGGGCCACGAGAGAGAGAGTTTTTTTAGGGATTTGTGAGAGAGAGTTTGGCAGGGGTGGGGGTCGATCTTAGTAATAGCATGGGTATATCAAAGTCGCTGCAACTATTCGCTTAGTAGTAGCGCAGGTTTTAGCATCCGCGGTATTACTATACCTAGTTTGGAGCCAACACCCTGGCAACTTTAGTAGTAGCGCTTTTCTCAACTAGCGCGCTACTGCTAAATGGATATTAGTAGCGCGGTTTTCTAAAGGGCGCTACTGCTAATTAGCAGTAGTGTCTGTTTTTAAACCGTGCTGCTGGTAAGTTTCTGTGTATAAGGTTTTCCCTAGTAGTGATATTTTAGTTGTTGTTGATTACGTTACTAAGTGGGTAGAAGCTATTCCAACTAGTAGTGCTGATCATAACACCTCTATTAAAATGCTTAAAGAAGTTATTTTTCCGAGGTTTGGAGTCCCTAGATATCTTATGACTGATGGTGATTCACATTTTATTCATGGTGCTTTCCGTAAGATGCTTGCTAAGTATGATGTCAATCATAGAATCGCATCTCCTTATCATCCGCAGTCTAGTGGTCAAGTAGAGTTGAGCAATAGAGAGCTCAAATTAATTTTGCAAAAGACTGTCAATAGATCTAGAAAGAATTGGTCCAAAAACTTGATGATGCATTATGGGCCTATAGAACTGCATACAAAAATCCGATGGGTATGTCTCCTTATAAGATGGTTTATGGAAAAGCGTGTCATTTACCTCTTGAACTTGAGCATAAAGCATATTGGGCTATTAAAGAGCTGAACTATGACTTCGAACTTGCCGGTGACAAGAGGTTGTTTGATATTAGCTCACTTGATGAATGGAGAACCAAGCCTATGAGAATGCCAAGCTATTCAAAGAAAAAGTCAAACGCTGGCATGACAAAAGGATACAAAAGCGTGAGTTTAACGTAGGAGATTATGTGTTATTATTCAACTCTCGTTTAAGATTTTTTGCATGAAAACTTCTCTCCAAATGGGAAGGTCCTTACGTTATCGAGGAGGTCTATCGTTCTGGTGCCATAAAAATCAACAAATTCGAAGGCACAAGTCCGAGGGTGGTAAACGGTCAAAGAATTAAACATTTTATTTCAGGTAATCCTATTAATGTTGAAACTAATATTATTAAAACTGTAACCCCGGAGGAATACATAAGGGACACTTTCTAGAACGTTCCAGACTCTGAAAAGGATTAGGAATGTGGTACGGTAAGTAAACCGACTCCAAAACAACTCAATGGCAATTTTTATCAGTTTTGGAATACTCAAGAATTTTAGGAAGAAAGAAGTAGTCCGAGAGGGACACGAGGCCCCCACGAGAGTGGAGGGCGCGCCCCCTGTCTCGTGGACACCCCATGTGCCTCCCGGACTCCGTTTTCTTGCAAGTTACGTATCTTGGTTGGTAAAAATTCATTATATATACTCCCGAAGGTTTTGACCACCATATCACGCAAATATCCTCTATTTTTGTTTCGAGCTGTTTCTATTGCAGATCTAGAGCATTATGACATCACCCTCCTCCAACAACGAAGACAAGGATGCTTGGCTATTTAATATAGAGCTGAAAAGAGAAGAACCGGAGGAGATCAACAAGGATGAAGGGATAAAGAAGGCCATGGAGGTCCAAGCTCCAGTGGTGAAAGAAGAAGACATCCCTCAACCTTTACCTAACCTCATTACTCCAACAGAGATTGAAGCTTTCAAGATGGTTGAGTTAGCTCGCATACAGAACAAGTATCTCACGCAGGAGAATATTCTGTTGATGGATCATATCGCCGGACTTAAGGGCATTATCCGCAAATTGGAGGAGCTTTTACGCTCGATGTGCGATTATCCACCATCATCATCACCCCCTCCATCATCTCCGAGGACATAATCACATGGGTATGGGCACTCCCCTTGGCGAATGCCAAGCTTGGGGGAGGTGCCCCGGTATTGTATCACCATCACACTCCTATCTTTACCGTTTTATTTAGCTCGATCCTTTTAGTAGTATCTTGATTTAGTAGATTGAAGTTTTAGAATTAATTAGATTTGAGTTTTGCTTTGTGATCTCTTCATGTAATCGAGTCCGTGAGCTATCTATAATAAAGTTTAGTGTTGAGTCAAGGGCTTTTCTATCTTGCTATGATCTTGAGAAAGTAGAAAGAATAAAGGAGTTCATATTGATCTTATGGTTAGTGATGACTTCACACATAGAAAGTATGAGGCATAAAAGTTGTTAAGAGTTGATAAACGTAGTTTTAATCATCGTTGCAATTAATAGGAAGTGATAAGGAAAGAGATGTTCACATATAAATATATTATCTTGAACATCTTTTATGATTGGGAGCACTCATTAAGTATGACATGCTAAAAGAGTTGAAGTTGGACAAGGAAGACAACATAATGGTTTATGTTTTCTCACATCTCAGTTAAAGTATATTGTCATTGACCTTCCAAACATGTTGAGCTTGCCTTTCCCCCTCATGCTAGCCAAATAACTTGCACCAAGTAGAGATACTACTTGTGCTTCCAAATATCCTTAAACCCAGTTTTGCCATGAGAGTCCACCATACCTACCTATGGATTGAGTAAGATCCTTCAAGTAAGTTGTCATGTTGCAGAGAATAAAAATTGATATCTAAATATGTATGACTTATTAGTGCGGAGAAAATAAGCTTTGTACGATCTTGTTGTGGAAGCAATAAAAGCGACGGACTGCATAATAAAGGTCCACATACAAGGGGCAATATAAAGTGACGTTCTTTTGCATTAAGATTTTGTGCATCCAACCCTAAACGCACATGACAACCTCTGCTTCCCTCTGCGAAGGGCCTATATTTTACTTTATGCTTTTACTTTATGCTTGAGTCAAGGTGATCTTCACCTTTCCCTTTTCATTTTATCCTTTGGCAAGCTCCTCGTGTTTGAAAGATCATGATATATATATCCAATTGGATGTAAGTTAGCATGGGCTATTATTGTTGACATCACCTAAAGGTGAATACGTTGGGAGGCAACACAATAAGCCCCTATCTTTCTTAGTGTCCGGCTGAAACTCCATAACCACAAGTATTGCGTGAGTGTTAGCAATTGTAGAAGACTACAAGATAGTTGAGTATGTAGATTTGATGAAAAGCTCTATTGTTGACTCTTTCTGATGTTATGATAAATTGCAATTGCTTCAATGACTGAGATTATGGTTTGTTAGTTCTTAATGAAGTTCGTGAACCATACTTGACATTGTGAATTGATTGTTAATTGAGTATAAGAAATCATATGATAAAATCTATATATGTTGCTGTTACAAGAATGATCATGATGTCCCCATGTCCGTATTTTATTTTTATCGACACCTCTATCTCTAAACATGTGGACATATTTTTCGATATCGGCTTCCGCTTGAGGACAAGCGAGGTCTAAACTTGGGGGAGTTGATACGTCCATTTTGCATCATGCTTTTATATCAATATTTATTGCATTATGGGTTGTTATTACACGTTATATCTCAATACTTATGGCTATTCCCTCTTATTTTACAAGGTTTACCATGAAGAGGGGGGATGCCGGTAGCTGGAATTCTGGCTGGAAAAGGAGCAAATATTGGAAACCTATTTTGCACTGCTCCAAAAATCTTGAAACTCCAAGAAACATGTTTTTGGAATTAATAAGAATTATTGAGTGAAAGAAATACATCAGGGGGGCTACACCCTGGCCAGGAGAGTGGGGGGCGCGCCCACCCCTACTAGATGCGCCCCCTATCTCCTGGCCCCCCTGGTGGCCCCCCGGTGTCCATCTTCTGCTATATGAGGGCTTTTACCCTAGAAAAAATCGTGGGCAAGCTTACGGGACGAAACTCCGCCGCCACGAGGCGGAACCTTGGCGGAATCAATCTAGGGCTCCGGTGGAGCTGTTCTGCTGGGGACACTACCCTCCAGGAGCGGGAAATCATCACCATCATCATCACCAATGATCCTCTCATTGGGAGGGGGTCAATCTCCATCAACATCTTCACCAGCACCATCTCCTCGCAAAACCCTAGTTCATCTCTTGTATCCAATCTTGTATCAAAACCACAAATTGGTACCTGTGGGTTGCTAGTAGTGTTGATTACTCCTTGTAGTTGATGCTAATTGGTTTACTTAGTGGAAGATCATATGTTCAGATCCTTAATGCATATTATTACTCCTCTGATTATGAACATGAATATGCTTTGTGAGTAGTTATGTTTGTTCCCGAGGACATGGGTGAAGTCTTGCTATTAGTAGTCATGTGAATTTGGTATTCGTTCGATATTTTGATGAGATGTATGTTGTCTTTTCCTCTAGTGGTGTTATGTGAACGTCGACTACATGACACTTCACCATTATTTGGGCCTAGAGGAAGGCATTGGGAAGTAATAAGTAGATGATGGGTTGCTAGAGTGACAGAAGGTTAAACCCTGGTTTATGCGTTGCTTCGTTAGGGGCTGATTTGGATCCATATGTTTAATGTTGTGGTTAGGTTTACCTTAATACTTATTTTGTATTTGCGGACGCTTGCAATAGGGGTTAATCATAAGTGGGATGCTTTTCCAAGTAAGGGCAGTACCCAAGCACCGGTCCACCCACATATCAAACTATCGAAGTACCGAACGCGAATCATATGAACATGATGAAAACTAGCTTGACAATAATTCCCATGTGTCCTCGGGAGCTCCTTTCTCATTATAAGAAATTTTCTAGGATTATCCTTTGCTACATAAAGGATTGGGCCACCTTGCTGCACTTTATTTACTTTCATTGCTTGTTACTCGTTACAATTTATCTTATCACAAAACTATCTATTACCTACAATTTCAGTGCTTGCAGAGAAAACCTTACTGAGAACCGCTTATCATTTCCTTTTGCTCCTCGTTGGGTTCGACACTCTTACTTATCGAAAGGACTACGATAGATCCCCTACACCTGTGGGTCATCAAGCGCCTCCGCACTCCACGTGTCGCCCGTCGATCATCTTCGGCTTCACATTGAAGGTCTTGAGCCATAAGCTGAAGTGTGGGGTAATACGGAGGAAGGCCTCACACACGACGATAAACGACGAGCTGTGAAGGATGGAATCTGGAGCTAGATCATGGAAATCTAGCCCGTAATAGAACATGAGCCCTCTTACAAAGGGATCAAGACTAAAGCCTAGCCCTCGGAGAAAGTGGGAAACAAATATGACACTCTCGTTGGGTTCGGGAGTGGGGATAACCTGCCCTTGAGCAGGTAGCCTGTGGGGGATTTCAGCGGTCAGATACCTAGTCTCCCTAAGCTTCTTGAAGTCCTCCTCTGTTACAGGAAGGCCATCCACCGGCCTTGTAGGTTGGATCCGGACATGGTTGAAGGTACGGAGCACTTAGCCTGAACCTTGGGTGTTGAAACTCGAGGTAGGGGAAGGGAAGGATCGAGCGTGGAAAGAAAAAGACAGGTCTTGGCCCCTTTATAAAGAGGGTGAATATCAAGCATCCTCCGCGTGGCCGTTTGGAACTTGCCTAAAATCGAGGAGTCATACTAACAGGCACGGTTGGGTTACCCAGACCCGTATTGATGAGAATCCCGTGATAAGGGGAACACGATCTCTGCTTCGACAAGATGTGCCAATAAAACCGCATCGCAATACATGCAGTAGCAGGCTGGGAAAAATGGTTCGTATACTGACCGGGCCGCGGCGTGATGTCACGCTATGAAAAATTGTCAGCGGATTAGATTTGTTGAATATTGTGCTCTCTACGGTGGTATGTGGAATATAATAATCAAAACAAGCGAGTGCATGCCCCAACTGTTGAAGCGGAGAATCTGATTCCTCCAATCCGTAAGCACACTTACGCCCCTGATATTGAACCGTCTTCCCTGATCCATGAAGAGGCTGTTTGCCAAGCTTTAATGGGAATCGACTGGACCACTATTGATTTCCAGCCAATGGGTAGAGACGAGGAAGCTGAAGCGGCGGAGGATGAGGAGCAGGCTTGAACCGGAAGCCGGTTTGAAGAGCTATTTGCAACATCCTTCCACAAAAACAATGATTTTGTTTGAGCACCATGCTGCCTTGTAATAGGATAGTTAAAACTTCTGCCTGGAATATGCCTTCGTGCATAAGTACTGAAGCTTTTGCTTGAAAAACTTTAATTCATATTTCCTGCAATCAGAAAAATTTGAACTGCCATGTTTGAGCATAAAGCTGGCTTTAGCCAAGCCTGAAGCGGTGGTTTTATAAACCATTACCGTCAAAAAGGGAGAAAGTAGCTCCCGTACAAACCGTACTGACTTAATACGAGCACCATGGTTACTCCATGATGTTAATGGGGAAAAGGTAAACTAGGCAGACTCCTCCGGATTTAAAGGGGGATCAAAAATCATTGGCTGAACCGGAAAAAATATGCTTGTTGACATAAAAGAAATCCAACAAAAGCAAAGAACGAACAAACCATGAAAACAACATAGAAGCAAAGGCAATGATAAAAACCATTTGCAAAAATATGCTATACTGAGCTGTTCAGATGGTATTACCATGGTCGGACAGGATCAAGGCCCCCAATAGGAGTGACAATGATTCAAGTCAGCCAGGTCCCCAAATGACTCGTGGCATATATGCCAGATCAAGAGGCGTGACAATGGTTCGGGTTCGACCATGCCCCCAAGTGATTTTGTGGCCTTAGGCCGACCAAGAGGCATGACTGGTTCAGACTTGACCATGTCCCCAAATGATCTCGTGGCTGTCGCCTATCAAAGGGTGTTCGTTGGTTCGGACACGACCAAGGCCCCCAGTGATATAAAAAACAAATGTCAAGGGGTAAACCGGAGGCCGCTTTAAACAGAACCACTCCGTGTAACCTCGCATGATGAGAAAGACAGAGACCCCGCTTTAGCTGAGGCTCCGGTTTGATATATCAAAGATAATATATACATTGTCATGATATGTACATAGATAGAGCCGATGGCTCAAGTATAGTAAGGCCGAAGATGAGCTATATTCCACGGCCTGTTGGTCTCCTCCTCTGATGTACGTGAGTCTTGATGCTCTTGAATATCAATCAGATAGTACGACCCGTTGTGCAAATTCTTGCTGACCACGAAAGGTCCCTCCCAAGGCGGGGATAACTTGTGCATATCCGTTTGATCTTGGATGAGTCGAAGCACCAAATCTCCTTCTTGAAAAGTTCTGGTTCTAACCCGGCGACTGTGATAGCGACGAAGATCTTGCTGGTAAATCGCCGAACGGGCAGCCGCTATATCACGCTCCTCGTCCAATAGGTCCAAAGCGTCTTGCCGTGCTGTCTCATTGTCTGCTTTAACATAAGCTGCCACACGAGGCGAATCGTGCCGGATGTCACTAGGGAGAACTGCCTCTGCTCCATAGACCATGAAAAATGGCGTGTATCCTGTGGACCGGTTTGGCGTAGTATTGATACTCCATAATACAGATGGTAGCTCTTCAACCCAACATCCTGGTGTTCTTTGTAATGGGACCATAAGCCGGGGTTTGATGCCTCGCAAGATTTCCTGATTAGCTCGTTCTGCCTGTCCATTGGACTGGGGGTGTGCCACTGACGACACGTCAAGTCGGATGTGCTCACGTTCACAGAACTCCTTCATAGCGCCCTTGGATAAATTGGTACCATTGTCAGTAATGATACTGTGTGGAAAACCAAACCGGAAAATCACCTTCTTGATGAACTGCACTGCTGTTGCTGCATCACACTTGCTGACAGGCTCCGCTTCAACCCACTTGGTAAATTTGTCAACTGCCACCAAAAGGTGGGTTTTCTTATCCTTGGATCTTTTAAAAGGCCCAACCATATCCAGCCCCCAAGTTGCAAACGGCCATGTTATTGGGATCATCCTCAATTCTTGAGCCGGCACATGAGCACGCCTTGAAAATTTCTGACATCCATCACACCGTTTAACCAAGTCCTCCGCGTCAGCATGCGCTGTCAACCGGTAGAACCCGTGACGAAACGCCTTTGCCACCAGAGACTTTGAACCGGCGTGGTGTCCACAATCCCCTTCATGGATTTCTCTTAAGATTTCACAGCCTTCCTCAGGAGAAACACAATGTTGAAACACCCCTGATACACTGCAATGATGTAATTCACCATTGACAATCGTCATAGACTTGGATCGCCGGACTATCTGCCTAGCCAGAATCTCATCCTCTGGTAACTCCCCCCGGTTCATGTACGCAAGATAAGGAACTGTCCAATCCGGAATAACATGCAGGGCTGCCACCAATTGAGCCTCCGGATCAGGGATAGCCAAATCCACCTCACCTGGGAGCTTGACTGACGGGTTGTGCAACACGTCCAAAAAGACGTTAGGCGGGACCGGTTTACGCTGAGAGCCCAACCGGCTTAAAGCATCCGCCACTTCATTCTTCCGACGGTCCACATGATCCACTTGATAACCCTTGAAACAACCTGCAATATTATCCACTTCCCGACGATATGCAGCCATGAGCGGGTCCTTAGAATCCCAAGTGCCAGACACCTGTTGAGCCACTAGGTCCGAGTCACCAAAGCACTTAACCCGGCTTAAATTCATCTCTTTAGCCATCCGGAGACCATGGAGCAAGGCTTCGTACTCAGCTGCATTATTAGTACAAGGGAACATTAAGCGGAGAACATAACAAAACTTATCACCTCGTGGGGAAGTTAATACGACTCCAGCCCCCGAGCCTTCCAATTGCCTGGATCCGTCAAAATGAATAGTCCAATATGTGTGATCCGGCTTCTCCTCTGGTGCTTGTAACTCCGTCCAGTCATTGATGAAATCAACAAGTGCTTGAGACTTCACTGCCGTCCGAGGCACGTACTTCAGTCCGTGTGGCCCAAGCTCTATAGCCCACTTGGCAATCCAGCCAGTTGCCTCCCGGTTCTGTATAATATCACCCAAGGGAGCTGAACTGACCACTGTGATGGGGTGCCCTTGAAAATACTGCTTCAACTTCCGACTGGCCATAAAAACACCATAGACCAGCTTCTGCCAATGCGGATACCTTTGCTTGGATTCAATAAGCACCTCGCTGATATAATAAACCGGCCGCTGAACCGGATATTCCTTAACCCGGCGTGTCTCTATCGCTTGCGAAGAGTCCCCTTCAACTGGGATAGCCTCTAATCGCACGGCAACTGCAACAAGGTTGTCCATAGGATTAGAATAATGACCTGGGGGCGTCTGGACCGGCGGAAAATTCATAATGTTCTGCTGAGGAGGTTCCATCAGGCGAGGTTGGACCGTCCCCCCTGGTCCTGGTGCCTCAATCCGGTTTGTCTCCGGGTACTGTGGCGGATTACTGGGTCCAGCTCCTGGAGTGTGAAAGAGATTTCGGGGGTCAAACCCTAACGGCAGGCGTGATCTGTGCTTTCGCCTCAAAACCTCCTGTGATGCGTTCTGGTCAAGCATGAGTTTATAGGCCTGGGCGTCCAAAGCGGCCCGTTCTGCAGCCATCCTGTCTTTTTCTGCTGCCAGATCCGCTTTGGCTTGCACGATCTTCTCTTTCACCTTTGCGATTTCTGCATTATGGGCCTCCTGATCCGCCGGATTGTCCTCTGCCATAAGCGCGGCTAGTGCATCAAACAGATCAGATAGAACTTGAACCGGCGGGCGCATAAGGCCTCCTGCCCCTGCTGCGGCTGCCGCTGCCGATCCGGAGAGCATTGCTGCGGCGGTCGAAGAGTGACTCGCCGCCTGTGTGCCGGCCATGAATATTCCAACCCGGTTGACCTGGCCCGGGGGGTCCGGAATACTGTCGCCATCGGAACAACCCCTAATCTGGTCGTCTTGCAACTGGTATAGCGATCCGGTCTCTCCGGTCGAGGACTCGTCATCGGAATAGATAACGGTCTCACTACCGTGTTCTGATTCGTCCTCACGCTCTCCTTCGTGGACGACTCCAACGAAGACACGCTTCACGGCCGGTTTAGCCCAGGTAGATCTCGCACGCTGAGCCGTCTCGATGAGGTTGGTGCAGATGTCCGGCTCAGGCCCAGGCTCACCGATTTTGCCAATGAAAACGTGTATGCCACCAAAGGGGACCCGGTACCCGTACTCGATCGAATCGGCCTCGGGACCCCATCCTGCGTCGTCGATGTAGATCCTGCCCCGACGACTCTTGGTCATCCGGCCCACAACATAGCCTTCGAGTCCCTTGAGCTTGCCCAACAAGATCGTCAAACCATCGTGTGATAGCCCCACGGTGGGCGCCAACTGTCGTGGATTTGTCACGGCAGATGTCCTAGCGGAAGGACTTAGTCGTGGAGCCATCGCCACGGGTTTACTTGAAGGGGTTAAAGCGGACACAAAGACACGAGGGTTTTATACTAGTTCGGCCCCTTCGATGAAGGTAAAAGCCTACGTCTAGTTGTGATGGAATTGATATGATCTCGATGGCTAGGGAGCAAACAAGCTTCGCCTAGGCTCGAGTTGT
>NC_041383.1:757166853-757176226 GCF_002162155.2 Triticum dicoccoides | reverse complement strand
TCGATGGCTAGGGAGCAAACAAGCTAGACGTAGGCTTTTACCTTCATCGAAGGGGCCGAACTAGTATAAAACCCTCGTGTCTTTATGTCCGCTTTAACCCCTTCAAGTAAACCCGTGGCGATGGCTCCACGACTAAGTCCTTCCGCTAGGACATCTGCCGTGGCAAATCCACGACACAAAGTAAAAAGGTAAAAGCAAAAAAAGTAAATAAAGTGATGGAGATTGATATGATGAAAATAGACCCGGGGGCCATAGGTTTCACTAGTGGCTTCTCTCAAGAGCATAAGTATTCTATGGTGGGTGAACAAATTACTATTGAGCAATTGATAGAATTGAGCATAGTTATGAGGTTATCTAGGTATGATCATGTATATAGGCATCACGTCCGTGACAAGTAGATCCTAACGATTCTGCATCTACTACTATTACTCCACTCATCGACCGCTATCTAGCATGCATCTAGAGTATTAAGTTAAAAACAGAGTAACGCCTTAAGCAAGATGACATGATGTAGAGGAATAAATTCATACAATATGATAAATACCCCATCTTGTTATCCTCGATGGCAACAATACAATACATGCCTTGCAACTCTTTCTGTCACTGAGTAAGGACACCGCAAGATTGAACCCAAAGCCATGCACTTCTCCCATTGCAAGAACTACCAATCTAGTCAGCCAAACCAAACGGATAATTCAGAGAGACTTGCAAAGATAACTCAATCATACATAAAAGAATTCAGAGAAGATTCAAATATTATTCATAGATAAGCTGGATCATAAACCCACAATTCATCGGTCTCAACAAACACACCGCAAAAAAGAAGATTACATCGAATAGATCTCCACGAGAGAGGGGGAGAACATTGTATTGCGATCCAAAAAGAGAGAAGAAGCCATCTAGCTACTAACTATGGACCCGAAGGTCTGAAGTAAACTACTCACACTTCATCGGAGGGGCTATGGTGTTGATGTAGAAGCCCTCCATGGTGGATGCCCTCTCCGGCGGAGCTCCGAAACAGGCCCCAAGATGGGATCTCGTGGATACAGGAAGTTGCGGCGGTGGAATTAGGTTTTTGGCTCCTCTCTGGTCATACGGGGATACGTAGGTATATATAGGAGGAAGGAGTACGTCGGTGGAGCTCCGAGGGGCCCATGAGGTAGGGGGGCGCGCCCAGGGGGCGCCCTCCACCCTCGTGACCTCCCCGGAAGCTTCTTGGAGTAGGGTCCAAGTCTCCTAGATCACGTTCGGTGAGAAGATCACGTTCCCGAAGGTTTCATTCCGTTTGGACTCCGTTTGATATTCTTTTTCTTTGAAACACTGAAATAGGCAAAAAACAACAATTCTGGGCTGGGCCTCCGGTTAATAGGTTAGTCCCAAAAATAATATAAAAGTGTAAAATAAAGCCCAATATAGTCCAAAACAGTAGATAAAGTAGCATGGAGCAATCAAAAATTATAGATACGTTGGAGACGTATCAGGCATCCCCAAGCTTAATTCCTACTCGTCCTTGAGTAGGTAATTGATAAAAAGAAGAATTTTTGATGCGGAGTGATACTTTGGCATAATTTCAATGTAAATCTTCTTAATCATGGCATGAATATTCAGATTCGAAAGATTCAAGATAAAAGTTCATATTGACATAAAAATAATAATACTTCAAGCATACTAATCAAGCAATTATGTCATCTCAAAATAACATGGCCAAAGAAAGTTCATCCCTACAAAATCATATGGTTAGGCTATGCTTCACTTTCGTCACACAAAGATGTTCCCAACTTCTATACCCCCGATGACAAGCCAAGCAATTGTTTCATACTCAAATAATCTCAAACTCTTTCAACCTTCACGCAATACATGAGCGCGAGCCATGGATATAGCACTATGGGTGGAATAGAATATGATGATGGGGATTGTGTGTGAAGACAAAAAAGGAGAAAGTCTCATATTGACGAGGATAATCAACGGGCTATGGAGATGCCCATCAATTGATGTCAACATGAGGAGTAGGGATTGCCATGCAATGGATGCACTAGAGCTATGAATGCTCAACAAAAGAAAACTAAGTGGGTGTGCATCCAACTTGCTTGCTCACGAAGACCTAGGGCACTTTGAGGAAGCCCATCATTGGAATATACAAGCCAAGTTCTATAATGAAAAATTCCCCACTAGTATAAACAAGACAATTTATGAGACTCACTATATGAAAAACATGGTGCTACTTTGAAGCACAAATATATGAGACTCACTACATGAAGAACAAGGTGCTACTTTGAAGCACAAGTGTGGTAAAAGGATAGTAACATTGCCCCTTCTCTCTTTTTCTCTCATTTTTTATTATATATATATATATATATATATATATATATATATATATATATATATATATATATATATATATATATATATATATATTGGTGGGCTTCTTTTTTGTAAAGTCCGGAGTCTCATCCCGACTTGTGGGGGAATCATAGTCTCCATCATCCTTTTCCTCACTAGGGCAATGCTCTAATAATGATGATCATCACACTTTTATTTTTCTTACAACTCGATATTACAACTCGATATTTAGAACAAAGATATGACTCTATATGAATGCCTCCGGCGGTGTACCGGGATGGTGCAATGAATCAAGAGTGACATGTATGAAAAATAATGCATGGTGGTTGTGCCACAAATACGATGTCAACTACATGATCATGCAATGGCAATATGACAAAAGTAAAGTATGTCATGATAATGATGATGGAAGTTGCATGGCAATATATCTCAGAATGGCTATGGAAATGCCATAATAGGTAGGTATGGTGGCTGTTTTGAGGAAGATATAAGAAGGTTTATGTGTGAAAGAGCGTATCATATCACGGGGTTTGGATGCACCGGTGAAGTTTGCTCCAACTCTCAATGTGAGAAAGGGCAATGCACGATACCGAAGAGGCTAGCAAATGCGGAAAGGCAAAGTGCGTATGATCCATGGACTCAACATTAGTCAAAAGAACTCATATACTTATTGCAAAAATTTATAAGCCATCAAAAATCAAGTACTACGCACAATGCTCCTAGGGGGATAGATTGGTAGGAAAAGACCATGGCGCTAGAAAAAGGTCTTGATAACCCACAAGTATAGGGGATCGCAACAGTTTTCGAGGGTAGAGTATTCAACCCAAATTTATTGATTCGGCACAAGGGGAGACAAAGAATATTCTCAAGTATTAGCAGCTGAGTTGTCAATTCAACCACACCTGGAAACTTAGTATCTGCAGCAAAGTGTTTAGTAGGAAAGTAATATGATAGTGGTGGTAACAGTAACAAAAGTAAAGACAACAATAGTAATGTTTTTGGTATTTTGTAGTGACTGTAACAGTAGCAACGGAAAAGTAAATAAGCGAGAACCAGTATATGGAAAACTCATAGGCACCGGATCAGTGATGGATAATTATGCCGGATGTGGTTCACCATGTACCAGTCATAACATAGGGTGACACAGAACTAGCTCCAGTTCATCAATGTAATGTAGGCATGTATTCCAAATATAGTCATACGTGCTTATGGAAAAGAACTTGCATGACATCTTTTGTCCTACCCTCCCGTGGCAGCGGGGTCCTATTGGAAACTAAGGGATATTAAGGCCTCCTTTTAATAGAGAACCGGAACAAATCATTAGCATATAGTGAATACATGAACTCCTCAAACTAAGGTCATCACCGGGAGTGGTTCCGATTATTGTCACTTCGGGGTTGCCGGATCATAACACATAGTAGGTGACTATAGACTTGCAACATAGGATCAAGAACTCACATATATTCATGAAAACATAATAGGTTCAGATCTGAAATCATGGCACTCGGGTCCTAGTGACAAGCATTAAGCATAGAAAAGTCATAGCAACATCAATCTCAGAACATAGTGGATACTAAGGATCAAACCCTAAGACTCGATTACATGATAAATCTCATCCAACACATCACCGTCCAGCAAGCCTACGATGGAATTACTCACACACGGCGGTGAGCATCATAAAATTGGTGATGGAGGATGGTTGATGATGACGACAACGATGAATCCCCCTCCGCAAAGCCCCGAACGGACTCCAGATCAGCCCTCCCGAGAGAGATTAGGGCTTGGCGGCGGCTCCGTATCGTAAAACGCGATGATTTCTTCTCTCTGATTTTTTTCTCCCCGAAAGCCAATATATGGAGTTGGAGTTGGCGTCGGAGGGCCACCAGGGGGCCCACGAGGTAGGGGGGCGCGCCCAGGGGGGGTGCCCCCACCCTCGTGGACAGGGTGTGGACCCCTGGTCTTCATCCTTGGCGAGGATTTTTTATTAATTAGCCTAAGATATTCCGTGGAGTTTCAGGTCATTCCGAGAACTTTTATTTTCTGCACATAAAACAATACCATGTCAATTCTATTGAAAACAGCGTCAGTCCGGGTTAGTTGCATCCAAATCATACAAATTCACTAGTAGAAAAGGGGGCAATGGTCCAGGCCGGGTCAGCCCATTAGTCCCGGTTCAATCCAGAACCGGGACCAATGGGGGCATTGGACCCGGTTCGTGAGCCCCGGGGGCCGGCCAGGCCACGTGGGCCATTGGTCCCGGTTCGTCTGGACCTTTTGGTCCCGGTTGGTGGGACGAACCGGGACCAATGTGCCTTGCTCCTGGCCCACCACCATTGGACCCAGTTAGCTGCCTGAACCGGGACCAAAGGCTTCCCTTTAGTCCCGGTTCAAGCCACGAACCGAGACCAATTAGTTGCCTATATATACCCCGCGAGCAGGGCACTCTCACTGCTCTGTTTTTCGTGGCATGCGAGGAGGGAGCTTTGTGGTGCTCTAGCTCACCTCCTATGCACACGAGGTGTTCAATGGAATGCCTGAGCCACACTACTTAAGCTTTCTCCTCTCCAAGCTCCACCTCCAAGCTCCATTTTCCTCAATATTTGTCTAGGTTTAGCGGTCCGTCATGTCCCGTCCTCGTCTTCACCGCCGTCGATCGCCCATGCCGATCTCGTCGCCGGCACCACCGTGGTGAGCCTCTTACTTGTATGTTTATATAGATACTTGTATAATTTTCTTACTTTTATTATTGCATCTTATATAGTGCGATGGTTTTGGTATCCGCCCCCGTCGGCCCTCGTCCTGTCTATGATTCGGATGTGGTATATATTATCTTTTCATAACTATTGGTTCATTTATTGTTTATGACAATTATGCCGACCAACGTGACATAGATTTTATTTATCTAGGAGGTTGTTGAACCGGAAATTCCAACCGACCCTATTGTCGACAGGTTAAATTTAGTTGAAGAAGAAAACAATTTGTTGAAGGAAAAAATTAGAAAAATTGAGGAGGAGAAGATGATATTGGAGTTGCATGTTGCGGATGTCGTCGATGATCACAAGATCAAGATGGATGCAATGCGCTTGAAGATTAGAAAGATTAGAAAATATGCCATTCATACCGAGGCTTGGTATCATTATGCCGTTGGATCAGTTGTTACATTGGTTGCGATTATGATCGCATTTGTTTTCGCATTGAAACGTTTTACATAGTTTCAGTGTATGGTTTAATTAATTTAGATGCTCTGCAGAGCTTTATGTTGTTAGATGAGAACTATGTATGTACTTTGGTTTTAGTGTGATGATGAACTTCTATTAATTTGGTTTTAGTGTTCTGTAATGATTTTTGACACACTTAATTATATATAATGCACGCAGATGAACCGGCAATGGATGTACGGTTCAAGACACACCTCCGAGTACATTAAGGGCGTGCATGATTTTCTCGAAGTGGCTGAGGCAAACAAGCAGAATGGTTTTATGTGTTGTCCATGCCCTATATGTGGGAATACGAAGTCTTACTCGGACCGGAAAATCCTCCACACCCACCTGCTTTACAAGGGTTTCATGCCACACTATAATGTTTGGACGAGGCACGGAGAAATAGGGGTGATGATGGAAGACGGCGAAGAAGAAGAGTACGATGAAAACTATGTGCCCCCTGAATACGGTGATGGTACTGAACATCAAGAGGAACCAGACGATGTGCACAATGATGCTGCAACGGGTGAAGCTGCTGAAGATCAAGAGGAACCAGACGATGTGCCCGATGATGATGATCTCCGCCGGGTCATTGTCGATGCAAGGACGCAATGCGAAAGTCAAAAGGAGAAGCTGAAGTTCGATCGCATGTTAGAGGACCACAAGAAGGGTTGTACCCCAATTGCGAAGATGGCAACACAAAGCTCGGTACCGTACTGGAATTGCTGCAGTGGAAGGCAGAGAATGCTGTGCCTGACAAAGGATTTGAGAAGCTGCTGAAAATATTGAAGAAGAAGCTTCCAAAGAATAACGAATTGCCCAACAGTACATACGCAGCAAAGAAGGTCGTATGCCCTCTAGGATTGGAGGTGCAGAAGATACATGCATGCCCTAATGACTGCATCCTCTACCGGGGTGCGTACAAGGATCTGAACGCATGCCCAGTATGCGGTGCATTAAGGTATAAGATTAGACGAGATGACCCTGGTGATGTTGACGGCGAGCCCCCCAGGAAGAGGGTTCCTGCGAAGGTGATGTGGTATGCTCCTATAATACCACGGTTGAAACGTCTGTTCAGAAACGGAGAGCATGCCAAGTTGATGTGATGGCACAGTGAGGACCGTAAGAAAGATGGGAAGTTGAGAGCACCCGCTGACGGGTCGCAGTGGAGAAAAATCGAGAGAAAGTACTAGGATGAGTTTGCAAGTGAGCCAAGGAACGTATGGTTTGCTTTAAGCGCGGATGGCATTAATCCTTTCGGGGAGCAGAGCAGCAATCACAGCACCTGGCCCGTGACTCTATGTATGTATAACCTTCCTCCTTGGATGTGCATGAAGCGGAAGTTCATTATGATGCCAGTTCTCATCTAAGGCCCTAAGCAACCCGACAACGACATTGATGTGTACCTAAGGCCATTAGTTGAAGAACTTTTACAGCTGTGGAATGGAAACGGTGTACGTACGTGGGATGAGCACAAACAGGAGGAATTTAACCTAAAGGCGTTGCTGTTCGTGACCATCAACGATTGGCCCGCTCTCAGTAACCTTTCAGGACAGACAAACAAGGGATACCACGCATGCACGCACTGTTTACTTGACACCGATGGTATATACCTGGCAAGCTGCAGGAAGAATGTGTACCTGGGCCATCGTCGATTTCTTCCGACAAACCATCAATGTCGAAAGAAAGGCAATCATTTCAAAGGCGAGGCAGATCACCGGAAGAAGCCCTCCATGCGTACCAGTGATCACGTACTTGCTATGGTCAATGATTTACACGTAATCTTTGGAAAGGGTCCCGACGGACTAGCTATTCCGAGTGACGCTGGGGGACACGCACCCATGTGGAAGAAGAAATCTATATTTTGGGACCTACCCTACTGGGAAGACCTAGAGGTCCGCTCTTCGATCGACGTGATGCACGTGACGAAGAACCTTTGCGTGAACCTGCTAGGCTTCTTGGGTGTGTACGGGAAGACAAAAGATACAACTGAGGCACGGGAGGACCTGCAACGTTTGCACGAAAAAGATGGCATGCCTCCAAAGCAGTATGAAGGTCCTGCCAGCTATGCTCTTACCAAAGAAGAGAAGGAAATCTTATTTGAATGCCTGCTTAGTATGAAGGTCCCGACTAGCTTCTCGTCGAATATAAAAGGAATAATAAATATGGCAGAGAAAAAGTTTCAGAACCTAAAGTCTCATGACTGCCACGTGATTATGACGCAACTGCTTCCGGTTGCATTGAGGGGGCTTCTACCGGAAAACATTAGATTAGCCATTGTGAAGCTATGTGCATTCCTCAATGCAATCTCTCAGAAGGTGATCGATCCAGAAATCATACCAAGGCTAAGGAGTGATGTGGTGCAATGTCTTGTCAGTTTTGAGCTGGTGTTCCCACCATCCTTCTTCAATATCATGACGCACGTCCTAGTTCATCTAGTTGACGAGATTGTCATTCTGGGCCCCGTATTTCTACACAATATGTACCCCTTTGAGAGGTTCATGGGAGTCCTAAAGAAATATGTCCGTAATCGCGCTAGGCCAGAAGGAAGCATCTCCATGGGCCATCAAACAGAGGATGTCATCGGGTTTTGTGTTGACTTCATTCCTGGCCTTAAGAAGATAGGTCTCCCTCAATCGCGGTATGAGGGGAGACTAACTGGAAAAGGCACGCTTGGAAGGGACTCAATAATATGCAGGGATGGATATTCTTGGTCTCAAGCACGCTACACAGTTCTACAGAACTTTTGGTGACCCCGTATGTCGATGAACACAAGAACAGTCTGCGCTCCAAACACACGGAGCAGTGCGGCGACTAGATTACATGTGAACACATCAGGACTTTCAGCAGTTGGTTGGAAGCACGTCTCAGAGGTGACAACACTGTTTGTGATGAGCTGTACTTGTTGTCCAGGGGACCATCTTCGACTGTTACGATTTGGAAAGGATACGAGATAAATGGGAATACATTTTACACGATTCACCAAGATCAAAAGAGCACCAACCAAAATAGCGGTGTCCTCTTTGATGCAACAACCGAGAGGGGAAAGGACACATATTATGGTTACATAGTGGACATATGGGAACTTGACTACGGACATGATTTTAAGGTCCCTTTGTTTAAGTGCAAATGGGTCAATCTGTCAGGAGGCGGGATACAGGTAGACCCACAGTACGGAATGACAACAGTGGATCTGAAAAATCTTGGATACACTGACGAACCGTTCGTCCTAGCCAATGATGTGGCACAGGTTATCTATGTGAAGGACATGTCTACCAGACCGAGAAAGAGAAAAGATAAGGAAGCGAATACATCATACGATGAGCCAAAGCGCCACATAGTTCTTTCAGGAAAAAGGGACATCGTGGGAGTGGAGGACAAGACAGACATGTCTGAAGATTATGAAAAGTTTCATGAAATTCCTCCCTTCAAAGTCAAGGCTGACCCCAGCATCCTGATAAACGATGAAGATTATCCATGGTTACGGCGCAATAAGCAAATGACACAAGCGAAGAAAAAGTGAAGACTTTCTCCCGCAACTATTATGATGATACCATTGTCCGTTTTGTATATGCACATGCTATGTGTGGGTCAATTTATGATACCATGCCAACTTTCAACTTTTTCAGAGTTCATTTGAAATGCTTTAATGTCTTATGGTTCGGCCCTCGTAATAATTAAAAATAGCAACAATAAGTATTTTGTTGTAAGTAGAAACAAAATAAAATAAATAAAGCAAGAAAGAAAACAAAAAAACAAAAAAAGTGTTTTCAAATTTGAAAAGTAATGGCACTAACAGAAAGTTTATAATTTTCCTAAAACTAAAAGCAAAA
>NC_041383.1:757165995-757166643 GCF_002162155.2 Triticum dicoccoides | reverse complement strand
AAAGAATTAAAAAATAAAGCAAAAAACAAAAGAAAATAAATAATGCAGAAAACAAAACAAAAAACAACAATAAGTATTTTGTTGTAAGTAGAAACAAAATAAAATAAATAAAGCAAGAAAGAAAACAAAAAAAACAAAAAAAGTGTTTTCAAATTTGAAAAGTAATGGCACTAACAGAAAGTTTATAATTTTCATAAAACTAAAAGCAAAAAGAATTAAAAAATAAAGCAAAAAACAAAAGAAAATAAATAATGCAGAAAACAAAACAAAAAAACTGGGAAAAATAAAAATAGCAACAATAAGTAAGGAAAACAAAAAAATGCCTCCTACTGGGCCCCCATGGCCTGAATACGACTTGAAACCCTACTATGGGCCAGGATTCAGGCCCGCAGTAGGCCCAGAAGGCCCATCAGGCAAAGCAGTAGCAAGTAGGCCCATAAGCCAGCAGTGGAGAGGAGCTCGAGAGGGGTGCGGCAGTGGGGCTTATAAACCACTGCGCGCCCCTCTCAACTAGCAAGGTGGGACTAAACTTTGGCCGCTACGCGGGCAGCACAGGGGCGTTTGGTCCCGGTTGGTGGCTCCAACCGGGACTAAAGGGGGTGCATTGGTACCGGTTCGTGGCCCCAACCGGTACCAATGCCCACCCTT
>NC_041383.1:757164229-757165219 GCF_002162155.2 Triticum dicoccoides | reverse complement strand
TTCATAGCATTTTTTTGTTTATATATGTTTTTTCATGTATGTATTAGTTTTATATTTAGGTTGTTAGTAGATATCGATTTTAGGTTAGTGCATTTTAGGTTAGTGTAGAGGAGAAAGTAAAATAAGGAAAAGGAAGAAAAGAGGAAGAAGGAACGAAGAAGGAAGAAGGAAGAAGAAGAAGAAAAAGAATGAGAGGAAAAAGGAAAATAAGAAGAGGAAGAAAGGATAAAAAGAAGAGAGGAAGAAGAGGAGAAATAAATAAGAAGAGGAAAAAGAAGAAAAAGAAGAGGAGAAGAATAAAGGAATAGAGGAGAAGAAGAAAAAATAGAAGAAAAAAATTCTATTTTTTCTTCTTCTCCTCTATTCCTTTCTTCTTCTCATCTTCTATTTTTTCTTCTTCTCCTCTATTCCTTTATTCTTCTCCTCTTCTTTTTCTTCTTTTTCTTCTTCTTCTTCTTCCTTCTTGCTTCTTCCTCTTTTCTTCCTTTTCCTTAATTATTTTCCTTTCTCGAGGGAGAAGAAGAAAAAGAAGAGTAGAAGAAGAAAGAAAGGAATAGAGGAGAAAGAAGAAACTTCAACACGAGGGGGTGGTACCGATACCCCCTCCCCGATAACATTATTTTCCCATGTATATGTATGTCGCGTCGTTGTCGATATAACCCCCTCTAGATAACTTCGACATGAGGGGCGGTCGATATATATACCCCCTCTCGACCGTGATAACTTATACAACGGCAGCACCCCCCAGCCCTCGGCCCTCTCGCTCGACCAAAACACTCGAGGACACCCAAACCCTAGAGAGAAAACGATGTTGGTCTCCTATCCCCTCCCGCCGCGCCCCTACCCGACAAATTAACTCTCTCGAGGCCACCCAAATTTACCAAGTTAAAAGAGCGTTGTCGTCGAGGCCACCCCAAACCCTTGAAGTGTTGTGTCGAGGCGACCCAAACCCTAGAGAAGCAGCGTCGAGGCCACTAACATAATTCCTTA
>NC_041383.1:757135281-757163895 GCF_002162155.2 Triticum dicoccoides | reverse complement strand
ATATCCATCTGTACCATGTTTGAATAATAATTGGCATGTTGTAAATATTTGCAGAAACTATGGATCACTCCCGAGACGAAGAAACAGAAGCGATGTTGGGGGAGATAATCGCAAATGGAAGTGGTGATGTTGCGTCATTTCTCCTCGACACCGATGGTCAGCTAGATGAAGAAGAGGGCTATGTTCATGATGGCTTCGGCCCATTAATGCCGGTACAAGAAGAGGACTATGTTCATGATGGCCCCGGTGACACAATGGAGGTACAAGAAGGAGACCGTGCTGACTGCTCCGGTGACCGAACCGAGTCCGACTAGGTATATATATATTAGTTAAGCCCGTGCTGACTAGTTAATTGATGCTTCCATTGTTTTGGTATATGTACACATATTAATTACTCTCGTCGCCCTCCGGATCGAGCACAACTTCGGTAAGGAGACGAGGCCCGAAGAAAAAGTTGAGCTCGGATGAAAAGTTTGAGATCATAGAAATCCCGCCCGACGGCGAACCGATTGAACCCATCCGGACAAGGAAGGCATTTTCTGCTCAGTGCGGGGTTCTTGTTAGGGACAAGATCCCGATCAGCATCCAGCAATAGTATAAGCCTAAGGAGGAAGACCCTGAGGTGTCTTATGTCAATGATATGCAGAAAGAAGATCTTTGGACTGAGCTGAAGGCAAATTTCACCCTACCGCCAGAGGAGGATCCGAAGAATCTAGTTAAAGAGCAATTAATCAAGTCTTGTGCTCTTAAGAAGATGGCAACCCTAATGAGGAGGTGGAGGAAAGAGCTGAACCAGTTTGTCAAAAAAAAGACACCAGAATTCATCGGCAAATATGAGAAGATCAAAGATCACTGGCCCGCATTTGTGGCCCACAAGACATCGGAAAAGAGTAAGAAGATGTCAGCGAGAAACAAGGAAAATGCTGCGAAGAAGAAGCTTCACCATCGCACGGGGTCAGGTGGCTACCTCAAAGCCCGACCTAAGTGGACCAAGGCTGAGCATGATCTGCTTGAAAAAGGGATCGAACCAGAGACAATGTACTGGCCAGACTGTTGCCGGACTTGGTTCTTCGGGGCTGGCGGAACCTTGGACCCTGTAACAGGGAAGTGCTAGTGGACGGACAAGCAACTGGAAATACCAGTCAAGAACCTTCGACACTATATCGCTGCAGCGCAGCGAGGGACGTTCCTTCCAAACAGGGAGAAGGACGAGCTCACAATGGCCCTTGGGAATCCTGAGCACCCTAGACGGACACGAGGCACGTCAGGCTCCATTCCGTGGAAGGTTGGTTTTCCGGACGCAGGGGGTTACAAAACCCACGAGAGGAGGAAGAAACTGGAGCAGGACCAACTGCAGGCGCTGCTTGGAAGGGTAATGGGGCTGGAGGATCGAGAAGAGGAACGAGATGAAGCAGATCGCAACAAACGACCTGCCGAAGCTTCCCCCGAAGCTACCCTGCCATCTCAGCAGAGAAGCAGCGTGTCTTCCACTAAGCTGCTTCAGCCGGAGCATGTCTTGACGGCTCCTGCCAGCTATCCCGTGGATGGTATCACGAAGTCTCAAAGTTGCCACATTATGGCGCGATGGATGACTTTGAAGGTCAAGGCGGCTGTTGGCCAAGTTTATCCTAGTGGACCCGGCACAACTTATCACTGCCAGCCGATTCCAGAAGGATATGCTAAGGTGATGGTGGATGAAATAACGGAGGGATTTGAGGACCTCCCGCTTGACCACCCTACCGGTGAAGGGAAGACTAGGCTGGGTTCTGCTCTGAAGACTCCATGCCTATGGCGGAAGGAGCTCATCAACCTTCCAAACTGGACGCCTCCGCCTCCTCCTCCTCCTCCGGTGAGTCAGGGCACTCCGCCTCCTCCACCGCCTCCACCTCCGGCGAGTGACGATCAGGGCACGCATGGCGGCACTCCGCCTCCTTCTCCGGCGCGTGGCGGCACTCCGCCTCCTTCTCCGCCTGCGCCGGCACTCCCGAGCAGCCAGCAGCCTCCTCCTTCTCCGCCTCGCCAGCAAGGGCGGAAGAGACCCGCCGCCGCCCCGGCTGCTCCGGTGCGTCGTACTCCTTCTCCTCCGCCTCGTAAGCAAGCACGAAAGAAGACAGACGCCGCAGTCGCTCCATCTGCTCCGGCGTCTAGCAGCACAACCAGAGGCGGGAGGCAATACAAATACGGTCCATAATCTCTCAAGCCTCTAGAGAAGTTACCGTACGAGAGGTCCGAGGAGGAAAACAATACGATTGTGCGGACCCACGTGAAGGACTTCTTTGAAGGGGTGAAAGCAAAGAGACATCCACCTCCGGAGGAGAAGGTAGATCCGGTGAAAGCAAAGCGCACTATCGATGCCCTGAGGAAACCACCAAAGTCTCCGCCGAGAACCAACTATGAGCGCATTACTGAACAGACATATCGCCAAGCCAAGCGGTCGGGAACTATTGTCAGTGATAAAAGGTTAAAAGAACGAGCAAAGGGGAAAAAATTGCCCAGCTCGGCGAACAAGCACAACAATCGTGCCCCCCGCTTAATGTGTCTAATGCTCCGGGGACGGTGGCCGGTTATGGCAATCTTGAAGATTACCTGCCTGACGATGCACTTCCTGATTTCATGGCGGTGGACGAACACATATACGAGTACGGGAAGCCTCTCGTCAAAGATGAAAAATCTCTGACAACAATGATGTGAAGATTCCATAGTTGGTACATGAAAACCTGCAGAGAGTCTGAGGGGACGAACAGTTTGTATCTGAACATTAAAGAGGAGCACGACCTCGTTTCAAATGATCTGTTGTGCATTCCATTTGATGAGTTCTTCGCGTTCTTCAATCGAAAGGCCCTCGATAAATTAATGGTCTTTTGCTACTGCCTGTAAGTACTATTTCTGTCATTAAGTCTCTATATATAGCTCGGCTCTTTCATTGCATGTATTTATAATTAATTATCCTCAATATATTATGCAGATTGAAGATCGTCGAGTGCAAAAAACAAGAAATTTATGATATTGGGTTCATTAACACAAATATCATAGATGTATTTCTGGTTGAAAAGAACGTCAAAGAGGCCGAGGACAACTTGCTACGATCGTTGATCAAAAATCAAAACAAAGATACCATACTCTTTCCTTACAACGGGAAGTGAGTGTTACTGTCGTGTGCATATTCGGTTTCCCTTATTACTCGAGCGAGGTTATAGTAATGTAATTGATGAGTTATGCATGCGTGCGCAGGTACCACTATATTCTTCTGGAGATTAAGCTTGAGCGTGGACTAGTAACCGTCTTAGACTCGAGACGGAAAGATCCTGAAACCTATGCGGACATGACTGAAATGCTCAGCAAGTAAGTTCAATCGATCATTATCGCACCATATCGGCAACTTTTTGTTCATTTCCTGATATCTCAAGTAATAATAATTATTTTCTTTGTCTTGCAGGGTTTGGAAACAGTTCAACGCAGAAGCTCCGGGACTGCCGAAGGAGCTGCGGTATACATACCCGAAAGTAAGTACTACTGGGTAGCTAGTTGCGCGCATCTCCCGTTGATTCTATAGCTATACTTTCATCAATGCCATTTATAATGCTTCATTATCAGTTTGATTGACCTCTATTTCTCGTAAAGTACTTGTGGCAGGAGGAAGGGAATGATTTCTGTGGATACTACGTGTGCGAGTTCATCCACACCGCGACTTTGAAAAACAAGCGGGGCTACTCTAGAAGACAATATGAAGTGCGTAAGCAATAATATTCACAATTTCATTTTATTGCACCATCATTTCTGTTGAGTTTCATTCATATATATGTATTAATTAACCCCCTTCTTCAAATTAGACGTGGCAGATGCGGGATGAACTCCTAGAACCAGATCGCATGAAAGCAATTCAAGAGGAATTGGCGGGATTCTTTCTTGAACACGTCATCAGTAAAGCCGGAGAATACCATGTGGAAATTAATTTCAAATGCTAGGGGTTTGTAATTAAGAGGTCTTATACATATTGTACATGTATGTAGCTAGTAGCGTCGGATACATGATACGAAAACTTGTTGTTCGACCAATCTCTCGAGAAGGAGAGGTCGATCGATCACTTCTCTTGGTATGCATGACGAACTTCTGTACTGAATGGTTCTCTCGTTCACTTATGTATATATAGTACGTAGCGTCGACCAAGCACGGACATAAGAGAGGACACTTCTCTCTATTAATTAGCTAGCTAACACAATATATGAAACACCTAAATTAACCCCCCAAAACCCCCAACCCCCCTCCTTTCAAAAAAAACCCCCCAGCCACTGGAATGCATACGCGTGGATGCCTTTTGGTCCCGGTTGGAGCCACCAACCGGGACCATAGGCCCCCTGACTGGGCTCGGCGCACAGGGCCACGTGGAGGTACATTGGTCCCGGTTCGTGTTTGAACCGGGACTAATGGGTGGAGGTATTAGTAACGATCCATTAGTCCCGGTTCATGAACCGGGACTAAAGGCCCTTACGAACCGGGACTAATTGGTGTTTTTCTACTAGTGGTTAGAGTCCAAAACAAGGGCAAAAGTGTTTGGAAAAGTAGATACGACGGAGACGTATCACCCATCGGGTTTGTTGACCCGGTGCTTCCAGACCACGTGTGCCTGCTTTCGCGGTCCTTGTATGGACTCAAGCAGGCTCCGCGTGCTTGGTACCAGCGCATCACGATCTTTCTGCATCAACTTGGATTCCTCTTTACCCGCTCGGATGCCTCGCTCTTCGTCTACCATCAGGGCTCTGACACGGCCTACTTGCTGCTCTATGTTGACGACATCATCCTGACGGCATGTACGGCGGTCTCCTCAATCAGCTCACGGCTCGTCTTCGCGCTAAGTTCGCCATCAAGGACTTGGATCCTTTGCACTACTTCTCCGGTGTCGAGGTGGTGCGCCATCCGGATGGCTTCTTCCTTCTTCAACGGAAGTACCCTCACGAGCTCCTAGAGCGCGGCGGCATGCTTAACTGCAAGCCCGCCGCTACGCCTGTTGATATGAAGGTCAAGTTTTCTGCCACGGATGGTTCTCCTGCTTCGGATGCTGCTTTCTATCGGTCTATCATTGGTGCTCTCCAGTACCTCACTCTGACTGGACCTGAGATCTAGTATGCCATGCAGCAGGTGTGTCTTCATATGCTTGCTCCTCGAGACGTTCACTGGGCTACCGTCAAGCGGATTATCTGCTATATCTGTGGCACTATGGATCTTGGCGTCACGCTTCACGCCTCCGCCGACACCGCTCTCACCGCCTACTCCGATGCAGACTGGGCGGGTTGCCCTGACACTCATCGCTCCACTTCGGGCTATTGTGTCTACCTTGGACCCTCACTTATCTCGTGGTCGTCCAAGCGGAAGCCTATGGTCTCTCGTTCCAGTGCTGAGGCTGAGTATCGTGCGGTGGCTAACACCGTCGCCGAGTGTTCGTGGCTTTGCCAGCTGCTTCAGGAGCTCTCTTGTCCTGTTGATCGTGCCACGGTGGTCTATTGTGACAACGTCTCAGCGGTCTAGCTCTCCGCTAACCCGGTGCATCATCGACGGACCAAGCATATTGAGTTGGATATTCATTTTGTTCGGGAACAGGTTGCACTTGGCCATATTCATGTTTTACACCTCCCTACTTCCCAATAATTTGCCAATATCATGACCAAGGGCTTGCCTACGACGTCATTTGAGGAGTTCCGGTCCAGTCTTTGCGTCAGCTGCAGTGCCGCTTCGACCGCGGGGGGTGTTGAGTATATGTGTTATGTGCATATTGTGTATTGGGCCCGTCTCCTAATTCCTTGTATAGTTGAGATCCGTAGCCCAACCTTTGTACATCATATATATATGCATATGCATGAAGAGCAATACATCATGCAATCATAATCTCATACAATCGTGCCCACCACCAGCCGCGTCCACCTCTGGCCTCGCCCGCCTCCGGGTGCCGCTGCTCTCTGCTCTGCTGGTTTCTGCTCTCTGCACGCCGCACTGCTGCTACTCTACATATACTGCTGCAGCTACAGTAACTGAAAGCGCTAGCTAGCTTTTCTAATTCCACGATGACTAACACTCTAGACAGCCCCGAAACTCCGGCAAAACAATTGCTAACAGGTTTCAAAAAAATATGGGAAGGTAGTACACTTGACAAGGTTTTCAAAACGTTCCATTTGATCAAATTCAAAAGGTGTAAGGATTAAGTGCAATGAAAATGACAAAAGTCTATGTTCTGTTAGCAGAAAAGACAGAAAACAGAGTTATTGTGGTAGCTACTTTAGGGCAGAAAATAAACAAGTTGTAGGGATGTAGCAGAGATGCTATTGAGACCATCTTGTAGATCACATGAAAGTGATCAGTATTGGTAAAAGGCACTAAGCCATAGAATGGACAGAACAATAATTATAGTCTTTTGAAAACAGCCAAGTGATATTTAAAACTGAGGATTTCTCAATCTTCGCCAATTTTCGGGGAATTCCAAATAACTGATTAAATCTTCGGAAATTCGTAGAAATTCATCCGTAACTCGGATGGACAAACTTTATACATCAAAGTTGATCAGAAAAACGAGACGAACCAGGATACGCTAACCACAAGCATGTCAGGTGCGCCTAACTATCTGAACATGGAACTGTCCCCTCCGGATCATTTGTCTGACAGACGTCCAGAACCGAGAAAACTTTCCCGTAATTTCCCGCTCCGTTGGTAGCACTTAACTTTGCGATAGATCACTCCGGCTTAGCTTGTAGTTATGCCTTGTTTTGTGATTGGTTTTGTTGCCGTGTATTCATTTGTTTCTTCTCCCCCCTACACAGCTGACGAACCTGCCTTTGCCGCCAAGCTACCAGGCAAGCACGGGTGTCGCATCGACGGAGATGTCCAGCCGTTGCCGAGCTGCTACTGCGTGAGATTTGTGATCATGCGTTCGTTGAACAATCTCTTCCTGACTGCTCAAGGTACATCTTGTTTGGTCTCTTCTGAATCTTCCATATGGTTAATAAATTTGCTAGTACTACTGTACTAGATATGCATTGCTCAAGTTTTCTAGTTATATTTGGTACATTCGTGGCCCTGGTAGCCTAGGTTTGATGAAAAAACATACTACTAGTATGTGATATGTGTGTCGTCCCTGTGTCCCTCGGGGCCCATATGACGTTGTTAGAACTTTAAAAGTCTAGTCGGCGCCTAATGCTGGCTACGACTAATTAGACATCCAGCTGGTCAACAATGCATCGAAATATATTTATAACAAGGTTTCCTGTGGGTGATGAAGGATACTGAAGTTGTATGTACTAGCCATACCCGCGCGGCGGCACGCCGCGCCCACACTACACCACAGTAGTCAATTGGAGGCGTTTTTGTAAGGGCATCCTGTAAACGCCTCAAAATCGTGATTTAAGGTGGCGTTTTAGAAAAACGCCTCGGATTGATGCAGCTTTGGTGGCATTTTTGGAAAACGCCTCGGATTGACGCAGCTTTGGAGGCATTCTTAGGAAACGCCTCGGATTAGTGGAGCTTTGGAGGCATTTTTGGGAAACGCCTCGGATTAGTGCAGATTTGGAGGCGTATTCAGTTGCAGCTGGCCGGTATTGCAGCTTGGTGCGTTGGCGGCAGGTGACCGAGCTGCTGCTGCGCGCATACACAGAGACTCTATCTCCTGGGCGTCGTCGTTTAATCTCAGCGTCGGGGCAGCCGGACGATGGCGTTGGAGAAGAGGTCACCTTGGTCTCAAAGGGTTCCGTGTTCGAATCCTGGCTGCTTTCATTTTTTGCTCGCGCGACATTTTAACTTAAATTTTTAGTCCCATACCGGATAGCGAGTAACAGTTGAACGTACTTAAAAGGAGGAAGGATGGGTACCATTTCAGAAAGCAGATTAACAGGTGAATGCTCTTTCGCTATTACATTGTATTCAAGGGTTAGGGTGCGTGTAGGCGTACATGGACAGTTAATTATATACATGGACGGTGTGTGTAGGGCTGCAAGAAAAGCTCGGGGCTTGTGAGCCACTCGAGATCGACTTGAAAAGAAACGAGTTGAGTTTGACCACTTTATGTAGCTCGACCTAGAAATGCGCCGATCTTGAGCCAATGTTGGCTCGCTCGATTTTAGCTCGATAGCTCGAGATTAAATGAAAATAAGATAATTTATTGCCATATATGTTATCCATAAATTTTCTCCATTTCATTTACCAATGAACATGGAAACTTAATTAAGTGCAGAGAAGATTTATGCCTAATTAGGGCACGTGGTCGACTATGTGTTAAATATTCTATATTTTTGACAAAGGTTCCCAGCATATTCACCTTATTTTTTTTTGTTTTTAATTCATAGATTTATAATTGTTACCATCTCATTTAGCTCGAAACTAGCTCGAGATCGACTCGAGATCGTTACAAGCTGAGCACGAGTCATGTTCTACAGCTCGGTCATGAGCTTCAGCCAGTTTGAGCTCGCTCGAATTTTCATATGAGTTGAGCTGAGCCAACTCCAACTCGCTCGAGCTCGGCTCGTTTGCAGCCCTATGTGTGTGTGTGTTGCAGGCAACGAACGGGGGGTGCGTAGGAGAAAATGGGATCTCCGTCTGAAGCTTTAGTGGCAATTTAAGAAAACGCCCGAGAACAACGGTTCTGGCGAATCTGGAAATGCCAGATCTTGCAGGCGTTATAGAAAAATGCCTCGATTGGCCTTTTCCTTCGCGACCAATTCTAGCATTTTTGGGAAACGCTAATAAAAACATTCAGAGGCATTTTTGCGTCCTACGGAGGCGTTTTAAAATGCCTCGTAATGTCGTCCGTGCTGTAGTGCCAGTCGATGTACTGCAGCGAAATTTATGCGTGTAATAACAAAAAAGTTGCAACATAATGCATTAGTACTGCTAACTTGGAGGGGTTTTCCGAGTCCACCACAATATATGGTTAAATATGTTTAATATGTAATTATATAGCGATAATAAGGTAAGTAGTCTGCCAAAACAGATTTAAAAACTTCGATTTGTAAAAAAAATAACATTGAACAGTTGATGCATTTTACAAAAAAAGACATGCGCAATGCTATCTCTACCCTTCTCAAAGTACAAAGCGACTATAGGGCTTGTACATATGACCAGGATTTGTAATTATAACATTGATGAAGATCCGTCAGGACTTGTCACCTCCAAAGAATGAATTTGGGTTCAACCGTTCTAATTACCTTGGTGCCTTCACAATGGCACATTGTAATATATATACTTCCTCCGTTTCTAAATATTTGTCTTTTTGAGATTTCAAATGGACTATCACATACGGATGTATATAGACATATTTTAGAGCGTAGATTCATTCATTTTGCTCCGTATGTAGTCACTTGTTGAAATGTCTAAAAAGACAAATATTTAGGAACGGAGGGAGTAGAAAATAGAGGCAACAATGAGATGATTCTATGGAAAACCATGCTAGGCATGTGCACACAGAGAACCCAATAGCAAGAGTCGACTGATACATTAAACTAAACACTACCAGTCTGATTTTCAAAATACTGATACATTGACAAACCACACATACGATTTTCGCATAGCCTTCTGAAAAAATGGCTTGCTTCTTCGGATAATTCATCTAGCCTTTCCCCAACTAAGTTGTTATGGGCATTTGAGCGGTTCACAAATGGATTTTTTTTACACAAACATATACATCGATTTGTTTGGCTTGACACAAAGAAAAAATCGTAAGCTTTTTAGGCAGGAATAGAAGTGATATAATAATCAAGGAAAATGAGTTAAAGAACTATGTAAATGTCATAGTCAAAAGATTTGCAGCAATACATGACAGTGCTATGTTCCGGCTTTGCTCCACTTCAATAAAACTTCGTTTAGCTCCACTGAGAGTTCCTTCTTTTTCCTGTCATACTCATACTTCTTTGACTTGCAAAATCTTCTATCGCACGTTGCGTCGAGCATATCCATTGGATATCCTCCATTAGCACCACTCAGTAAAAGCAATGAATAGCGCTACTCTGACAATAGAGTGTGGAAATAATTTGGATTTCCATGTCTACATGATGGATAGTGCAATTTCAAAATATGACGGCCATAGAATTTGGAAACACTGCATAAAGACATATAACTGAATCTTTAAACCATAGAATTGAATTGGTCATGGCTGAAAACTCCAACTCAGTTGATTAAGAGCCTCAAGTACAACACATGCAGTTTCATTACATTGATTCACTTGTTTGAGATTTGCACTCGTCAAGTTGGCAAAAGAAAACATCTCAATTTTACAAAAATCAACAACTGAACATGTTACTGTTAAATTGATGTGTAAATATAGGATAATCAATCTTACGATATCAATTTCCATTGCCCATTATCATGAAAACATGTAGCTATGAATATTAAAAGGGAAGCAGACACCCTCCAGTTTTCGTGAAGTTCATAATAAAGTGTACGTAACATAAATTCCACTTTTCCGGTAACCATGATTTTGAAATGAATAGGAGAGTTAAGTCTGATGGTGGTTTCAAAAGCAACTAAGTGATTGTGCACTGTTAGCCGCGAATAGAACAAAGCAGACAAATCAGCTGTTGTACTCTCTAAATCGAAAGCAGAGTCTTCTAAAGTGATTTAACACCGAGGAAAAATGTAACACCTAAAGTAGAGTATGTGCCAACCCAAAGAGCGCATATTATATAACACCTCAAAATGCTATCCTTAAAATAAATTTCTGGGACACATCAAGGAGAGTATTACCAACAAAAAGAATATAGGGAAGGTCACTTTATTACCTTGTACGGGACAATCAGAGAATGAGAAAGCATATGTTGACATACTGCCGGTAAACTTCAGCATGTCATTAGCAAGTACACCATGCTACCCCATTAAGTAAACTAAGACATTACAATTTGTATGTGCAATCAATCATTTAAACTGTATAAAACTGTGTGGCTACTTGCAGCTTTGGCGGCCGCTTAGCCGCCCCCAGGACCGGGACGTCATCACCAACCTCCTCGCCGATCTTCGCTCGATGGCGCTCCGTGTGGCTTCCCCGCTTCTGCCCCCTCCGCCTGAGCCCGACTAGGCTGCTGGCCTCCTTTGCGCCCTGCGCCTTCTGTGCGTCGTGCGCCGTGTTGAGTGCGTTTTGTGCTTGTTGTGCTGTGCCCACAGCTCGGACCCTCGGGTCTGTTTGTTTGAGTGTGAACCTCCGTGTGTGTGTGTGTGTGTGTGTGTGTGTGTGTGTGTGTGTGTGTGTGTGTGTGTGTGTGTGTGAACCTGTGTGAAACCTTGTGGATGCTTGATGTGGGCGGTTGCTTTATAATATAAAACGGGGTGAAAGCCTTTTTCGGTAAAACTGTACAGCAGAGATGTTTTCACAGTTCCTAGGTATTCAATTAAAATCTTAATTCTGTTGGTTATGATATATTACAGAAAATCATAATCTTTCCCTAATAATGGTTAGTTCGTAAATTTTCTGTACGGTTTGTTACGGTCAAGTTACATATGTGTAAAGTTCAATTTAATAGCCAAAAATTTAACATCATAGTGATGGCCGGGCAAACTCATTTAGACCACCCTTCTTGATTGTATTCTTCCCCAAGTAAGCCAGTTGTTAATCTCAGCATTATCTTCCATGGATTCCTAGGCCAACTCCTAACATGAGTGTGATGTTACTTTATGTGATCCATTTAGGTACCGTTTAACCCATACTACAACACTACTGGCAGTTCAGATTCACTATAATCCTTTCGATAAAAGGAGATGAATAAATTAGTGAGATATGTCATACCATGTATATACACTTTTACTCCTAGAATCAAACTATTTCTTATGATTAGTCCATGTAGTTTTTCTTGGTAAATATGTATGAAAATTCTCAATACCCCTAATTATTTTGTCATTCATGAGTGGCCTCCAGGATTTAAATTGCTTAGGTTCATGTCTTCTCCTTTTCTCACACTGAACTAACATAGTATAAGAAAAAAAACTTTAGTATATATTAAGGAACACCGAAAATACCTGCTCAAACTTTATGTGGTAAATTCTGCCTTCTGTAGGCTAGCTGCCTCACTTCGCTGATGAGATTTATGCCTTTATTCAGCAGAGAGCTTCACGTCCAACTAATACACCGCAGAAGAAGGTTAAGGACTGTGAAAATTTGTAGGATGATAATATTGTTGTATTGTATGCTGACCCTCATATGGGGTATATATAGAATACACGAGGGGTAGAGGCTTGGAGTACAAGATAAGTAATACATGGTTTAAACCTATTCGATCTACTCCTTATCTCTATCTTTAAACCCAAACTATATTCTAACATTCCCCCTCAGTCGTAGCGGGAGTGAAACGGACGTTTGCGACTGGATTTGAAGTATCGTGCTCGCATCGTCTTCTCCGCTTCACCATCATCACCTGCATCTCTGATGGGCCGACACCTGGTGCGGTGACTGCGTCCCCTTCCGGTGCCTTCCTTGTCTCTCCTCTATTCCCTCCCGCAGTCACAGCGGGAGTGGCGTGAACGCTGGTGATGACGCGGACGCTGTTGACTGGAGATGTTGCCGATGTGTTGCTGTAGACGTAGCCATTAATGTCGAGGTAGCCGATCATGATGATGTAGCCGTGGTCGAGGTAGTCGTGGATGACGAAGCCGCACAAAGCCGGAGGCGCAAAAAAATGCGCTGTGACGGAGCTGCAGACGTGGACGATGCACCTTGCGAGTGTCAGAGGGTGCCGTCGGCGATGAGTCCACCAATTTTGCCAAGGCCGGAGGAAGCCCATCGAGCACACATCGGTTTTGCCAGAACCGTGTGGCCGTGTAGGGTCGTCACTATAGTGACGCCGTGTCGATGCAGTCATGCTGTCGTGGACGACGCGGAAGATGCCGTCGTCGTGACGCAGTCATTGCCGTCGTCGAGGTTGAGCCTTGCAGAAAAGTCTGTCAGAGGACGCTAGGTGTCCATCTTGTGGACGAGGCGGCGGCGGTATGTTGACGATGATGTTGGTGAAGACCATGTTGATGGAGACCTTGACGATGAAGTGTCGGCTATGGCGTTGCAACAGCATGTCGACGATGATGTCGCTTGAAGGCGTCCCTCGCGGCGACCAAGTATCGATGCTGTGTCGCGCCCGAAGAAGTCGATGAAGATTGCATCTTGTTCCACACCGGCCTGGCGTGTGGATGGTGCATGTTGAGATCGCTTCTCATAGACGTGCTCCATGAAGTATATTGGCTTGTAGACTGGCGTAGTCGTAAAGCTTGATGTTGATGTTCGACCTGATGTAAAGGTGTAGGTGCAGATCGCTCGGTGAAGATGCAGATCGGTGGCTCGAAGGTGGACGGCGTGCGAGGCGCAGGAGGTGGATGGAACGGCTTGGTGAAGATCTCGTCCGTGTGTGTGCCTCGAAGTGGCCTGCGGGCCCTCCCAATGTCCCGCGCTGCAAGCCGGCTTGCTGAAGGTGTCGACGTGCGGTGAAGGTGTGGACGCCGCGTGCAAGACCCTCCTGTGATCGAGGCACTGGTGCGTCATGTTGGTCGCCTGGTCCATGTGGTCTCGAGATGACATGGAACTTGAAGAACCTAGCTCGTGTTGCCGTGTGCATAGGGTATGCACGCATGGATGCATGTCTGTACGGAGCTACACCAAACTCCGTACGACCGCTGCTTGTACGCGCGGATGGAGGCGGACCTGTGTTGCGCCGTTGGATCTCCAGTTTACCAGCTCGTTCGGAGACGCCCGCCGTGGACGCTCCGCGTATTGCCCAGGAGGTCGCCGAGTGTGCGCTGGTGGCTGGCTCGTTTTGGAGGAACCGCGCCACCGCCTGAGCCCAGGATTTGTTGGATAAGCCGGCTTGTTCGGAAGACCCCCGCTGCTGCCATGTACGTGCGCGCAAAGAAGCTGGCTTGATGGCGGTGCGTAACCGCCGGCAGGGATCAGGTTGGATCTCCGACTCGGAGCAGCTGCGTAGCTCTCGCCGTATCGTCGGTGCCACCGTACGAGGGATTTTCACCGGAAGTCGAGGGTCCTGTGATTTATCTGGTGGCTAAGAAAAAATCAATCTACTGTAATTTCGAAAACTGAAGTTGGTTTAATCTATGGAATTGATCTAATCTAAAGAATGATCTAATCTATAGAACCGATCCAATCTATAATTGAATCGGGTGCCGCGCCCCCGAGGAGAGGAGATTGATCTCCCCGGGGGCGGCGCGCTGCGGAAGTGGTGGATGTGACCTAGGATCGGCGTCGTGAGACTAACCGCTCTAATACCATATGAAAATTTGTAAGATGATAATATTGTTGTATTGTATGCTGACCCTCATATGGGGTATATATAGAATACACGAGGGGGTAGAGGCTTGGAGTACAAGATAAGTAATACATGGTTTAAACCTATTCGATCTACTCCTTATCTCTATCTTTAAACCCAAACTATATTCTAACAAGGACATGCCCAACTTGGTTCCAACAATAATTACATGAACATGAGCGTGCACTGGCGAAGCTCCAGCATCCACTGGCTAGAAAAATTTGAAGGCAGGCAGTTAGTAATTGAATGCCCCTGATAGCATTGATTATTTTACTAAAGATGAGGTGAAGAAGAATGCAATTTGAGTGTTACCTTCTATGCATATTCTGATAGCTTCCTCTGCCGGATATGGAGGAGAGGATGAAAGCATCAAACTCCTGTTTAGCCAAGGCCTCAGCCTGCTATGACAGTCTTGAGCTGCAACCAAAAACTATCACTACATACAGGAACAATATCTCACATCAGAGCAGAGGAAGAAGGGAGTGCCTGACCTATAATATGATAAATAAATAGATCAGAGGGCTGATTGGCATACTGTATTACATACAGGAACAACATTCCATGCCTTGCTTAAACAAACCAATTAATTGTACGTAGCTGTTTTTCCCCTTGAACAGCAAAATTAAAAAAGCTAGAGCGCACCTCTGCCATAATAACATTCTTTTGAGAGGTCTTTCACTTATAATGAACCAGAATTTATTTTTCTTGGACTGAAACCCGTACGTAACTGCAGTCACAAATGGAACAAATATGAGTTTCAGTGAAACAACATCAAACACACTGATTTAATAAGGCGACAGAAACTAAAAACACTGCCATGTATCTATCATCATGGTACTATTATCTGCAAGTCTGTTTACATACCTATATGCCATACATGAGGTTATGTCAGAAACTCAGAATAACCAGAGGATACATCAAGGTCAACCTGTGAAGTTCATAAGCTTGCCTGCTCCATGAAAAATCTAACAATGCAAATAAAGAATGTATAAATGTCATATAGAAATATGCCAGTAACATATGCATATATCAGCACTAATTTTGGAGTAAGATAAAATATAATTCACATGGGACTACAACTTCATGTCTTAGTTTTTTTTTTAAGATTCAGGAAGTGCTAGCTTTCTCGTTGAGATACATGTAGCAGTATGTACAAATGCCAAAGCGGACGAAAGAAACTAAGAGAAAGTTAGCCTACTATATGCATCACAGGAAGAGAAATTCATAGCTTTTGCACCAGCTAGCCTCCAGTCCAGGATCAAACGCCAAATTGCATGGTCAAGTCTTTGATAGGAATGGACTTCCCTGCTGCTCAATCATAATTCATAACCTGCATATATCTCAACCTTAGTAGTTAGTACTGAAACCATTGCAAGTTATCATCCCTTATGGAGAGACGATAAGGATTACTTACTGTTTTTCTTTTTTGTAAAACAGAGGAGGGGAAAGGGGCCTGCCGAGGGTGAGATGACGGCAGAGGATAGCATAGACCGGCAGGGGAGCCAGAGAGCCACGGAGGTAGAGCTCACGCCTCCGGTCCTTCCTCCAGCATAGCAAGAGAAGTGAAGGAAGAGGGAGGGAGCATCGGGTGGCGCATCGAGAATCCATCCATGGATGCCTAATTCTGCTCGTTGGGCTCATGAACTCGTCGAAGAACCTTGGACCTGTCCCAACCTCGTCTGCCAGGTAGGTTCCTGGGGTGGCCACCCTCAGGCCGTCGGGGGAGACGACGCATGGGGAGCCAGGCCGGGGAGCGCGCTCTGCCGTGGGCGGCTGAGCGCCCAGCCGTCACGTGCGGGGTGCGGACGGCGGTGCGGAGGACGTTGGTGCTGTCGGGGTTGGGTTGGACCTGCATGAGGGCAAGGGGATCTGGGCGGCCGGAGAGGAGGAGGCGCTGGGCAGCGAGGTGGACCTACGGCGAGACGAAGCCTCTCGGTACGCCCCCTGGTTGCAGCTCAACCGAGCCGCCCTGGAGGCCGGTACCCTTCTTATACAAACAGTGGTTGACGGCAGGCGGTGAGAGTCTTCGAGATAGAGGGAGAGGATTTTTTTTTTTAACTACGATGATTTTTATAGCAAATTCGGAAACTATACACCTTAATGCAGAAAAATCAAAAGTATTACCCTGTCGGCCTCCTGTTGGCCGAAGAGGGACTTTTCGGACTACAATTGACCGAAGAGGGACTTTTCGGCCAACCGTTGGCCAAAAAGGACTTTTCGGCCAACCGTTGGCCAAAGAGTCCCTCTTCGGCCAACACCAGCTCTACTGTTTTAGAAAATTCATATCAATTAGGATTTTTAGTATTTTAATTTGATTATTTTTGCACTAGATTAGAAATTTTATGAAGTTTCTGTAGATATCAAGTTTGACTAGATTTGAAAGTTTGAATTTAAATTTTCATGAATTTGCTCAAATCACTAGATTGCCTATAATTTGAACTAGGAGTATTCTTTTTAGATGGTTCTTTTTGCTACTGGTTCTTTGTGACTTTGTTTATCAGTAGTAATTAATTGGTGAATTTTAGGATTATTTAAAATTAGGTTTTTACGAAAACAGTTCTGTTTTAGTGTTTTATAGGTTTTGTGCTATTTCTTTTAATTTTAATTGCTTTAAATTGTTTTCTTTATTTTTTTGACATATTCTTTAGTATTTTTTCTTTTATCCTCCATTTTCTTTTCCGTCGTTCTTTTCCTCCATTTTCTCCTGCTATTTTCTTTGCCGCCATTTTCTCCTGCCATTTTCTTTCCCGTCATTTATTTGCCGCCATTCTCTCCCTCCATTTTCTCCCGTCATTTTATTTCCTGCCGACCGTAGATAACATCGTCTGACACGGTCTGTGTCTCCTGCGTCGGTGCTGCTGGTGTTGGGGAACGTAGTAATTTCAAAAAATTTCCTACGCACACGCAAGATCATGGTGATGCATAGCAACCTTAAGGGAGAGTGTTGTCTACGTACCCTCGTAGACCGTAAGCGGAAGCGTTAGAACAACATGGTTGATGTAGTCGTACGTCTTCACGGCCCGACCGATCAAACACCGAAACTACGGCACCTCCGTGTTCTAGCACACGTTCAGCTCGATGACGTCCCTCGAACTCCGATCCAGCCGAGTGTCGAAGGAGAGTTCCGTCAGCACGACGGCGTGGTGACGATCTTGATGTTCCACCGTCGCAGGGCTTCGCCTAAGCACCGCTACAATATTATCGAGGAGGACTATGGTGGAGGGGGGCACCGCACACAGCTAAGAGATCTCAAGGATCAATTGTTGTTGTGCCTAGAGGTGCCCCCTGCCTCTGTATATAAAGGAGCAAGGGGGGAGGGGGCGGCCGGCCTAGGAGGGGGCGCGCCAAGGGGAGGACTCCCTCCTTCCTTGTTGGAGTAGGAGAAGGGGAAAGAGGGGGAGAGGAAAAAGGAAAAGGGGGCTGCGCCTCTTGTCCAATTCGGACCAGAGGGGGGGAGCAGGCCTCCTTCCTTTTGGCCTCTCTCCTCTATTCCCGTATGGCCCAATAAGGCCCATATACTCCCCGGCGAATTCCCGTAACTCTCCGGTACTCCGAAAAATACCCGAATCACTCTGAACCTTTCCAAAGTCCGAATATAGTCGTCCAATATATCAATCTTTACGTCTCGACCATTTCGAGACTCCTCGTCATGTCCCCGATCTCATCCGGGACTCCGAACTCCTTCGGTACATCAAAACACATAAACTCATAATATAACTGTCATCGAAACCTTAAGCGTGCGGACCCTACGGGTTCGAGAACTATGTAGACATGACCGAGACACGTCTCCGGTCAATAACCAATAGCGGAACCTGGATGCTCATATTGGCTCCCACATATTCTACGAAGATCTTTATCGGTCAGACCGCATAACAACATACGTTGTTCCCTTTGTCATCGGTATGTTACTTGCCCGAGATTCGATCGTCGTTATCTCAATACCTAGTTCAATCTCGTTACCGGCAAGTCTCTTTACTTGTTCTGTAATACATCATCCCGCAACTAACTCATTAGTTGCAATGCTTGCAAGGCTTAAGTGATGTGTATTACCGAGAGGGCCCAGAGATACCTCTCCGACAATCGGAGTGACGAATCCTAATCTCGAAATACGCCAACCCAACATGTACCTTCGGAGACACCTGTAGAGCACCTTTATAATCACCCAGTTAAGTTGTGACGTTTGGGAGCACACAAAGTGTTCCTCCGGTAAACGGGAGTTGCATAATCTCATAGTCATAGGAACATGTATAAGTCATGAAGAAAGCAACAGCAACATACTAAACGATCAAGTGCTAAGCTAACGGAATGGGTCAAGGCAATCACATCATTCTCATAATGATGTGATCCCATTAATCAAATGACAACTCGTTGTCCATGGCTAGGAAACATAACCATCTTTGATTAATGAGCTAGTCAAGTAGAGGCGTACTAGTGACACTCTGTTTGTCTATGTATTCGCACATGTATTATGTTTCCGGTTAATACAATTCTAGCATGAATAATAAACATTTATCATGATATAAGGAAATAAATAATAACTTTATTATTGCCTCTAGGGCATATTTCCTTCAGTCTCCCACTTGCACTAGAGTCAATAATCTAGTTCACATCACCATGTGATTCATCACCAATATTCATATTTGTATGTGATTAACACCCATAGTTCACATCGTCATGTGACCAACACCCAAAGGGTTTACTAGAGTCAATAATCTAGTTCACATCGCTATGTGATTAACACCCAAAGAGTACTAAGGTATGATCATGTTTTGCTCATGAGAGAAGTTTAGTCAACGGGTCTGTCACATTCAGAGCCGTATGTATTTTGCAAATATTCTATGTCTACAATGCTCTGCACAGATCTACTCTAGCTAATTGCTCCCACTTTCAATATGTATCCAGATTGAGACTTAGAGTCATCTGGATCGGTGTAACAGCTTGCACCGATGTAACTCTTTACAACGGGCTCTTTTTATCACCTGCATAATCGAGAAACATCTCCTTAGTCCTCACTAAGGATATTCTTGACCGTTGTTCAGTGATCTACTCTTAGATCAAAATTGTATTCCTTTGCTAAACTCAGAGCAAGGTATACAATAGGTTTGGTCCACAACATAACATACTTTATAGAACCTATGACTGAGGCATAGGGAATGACTTTTCATTCTCTTTCTATTTTCTGCCATGGTCGGGTTTTGAGTCTTACTCAACTTCACACCTTTGCATCACAGGCAAGAACTTTTTCTTTGACTGTTCCATTTTGAACTACTTCAAAATCGTGCCAAGGTATGTACTCATTGAAAAATCTTTATCAAGCGTCTTGATCTATCTCTATAGATCTTGATGCTCAATGTGTAAGCAGCTCCACCGAGGTCTTTCTTTCAAAAACTCCTTTCAAACACTTCTTTATGCTTTCTAGAAAATTATACATCATTTCCGATCAACAATATGTCATTCACATATACTTATCAGAAAGGTTGTAGTGCTCCCACTCACTTTCTTGTAAATACAGGCCTTTCCAAAAGTCTGTATAAAACCATATGCTTTGATCAACTCATCAAAGCGTATATTCCAACTACGAGATGCTTGCACCAGTCCATTGATGGATCGCTGGAGTTTGCACATTTTGTTAGCACCTTTCGGTTTGACAAAACCTTCTGGTTGCATCATATACAACTTTTCTTCCAGAAATCCATTCAGGAACATAGTTTTGATATCCATTTGCCAGATTTCATAAAATGTGGCAATTGCTAACATGATTCGGACAGACTTTAAGCATCGTTACGAGTGAGAAAATCTCATCATATTCAACACCTTGAACTTGTCAAAAACCTTTCGCAACAAATCGAGCTTTGTAGATAGTAACACTACTATCAGTGTCTGTCTTCCTCTTGAAGATCCATTTATTTAACATGGCTTGCTGATCATCGAGCAAGTCAACCAAAGTCCATACTTTGTTCTCATACATGGATCCCATCTCAGATTTCATGGCCTCAAGCCATTTTGTGGAATCTAGGCTCACCATCGCTTCTTCATAGTTCATAGGTTCATTATGATCTAGTAGCATGACTTCCAGAACGGGATTACCGTACCACTCTGGTGCGGATCTTATTCTGTTTGATCTACGAGGTTCAGTAACAACTTGATCTGAAGTTCCCTGATCATCATCATTAACTTCCTCACTAATCGGTGTAGATGTCACACGAGCCGATTTCTGTGATGAACTACTTTCCAATAAGGGAGCAGGTACAGTTACCTCATCAAGTTCTACTTTCTTCCCACTCACTTTTTTCGAGAGAAACTCCTTCTCTAGAAAGGATCCATTTTAGCAACGAATATCTTGCCTTTTGGATCTATGATAGACGGTGTACCCAACAACTTCCTTTGGGTATTCTATGAAGACGCACTTCTCCGATTTAGGTTCGAGCTTATTAGGTTGAAACTTTTTCACATAAGCATCGCAGCCCCAAACTTTAACAAACGACAACTTTGGTTTCTTGCCAAACCACAGTTCATAAGCCGTCGTCTCAACGGATTTCGATGGTGCCCTATTTAAAGTGAATGCAGTTGTCTCTAATGCATAACCCCAAAACGATAGTGGTAAATCGGTAAGAGACATCATAGATTGCACTATATCCAATAAAGTACGGTTATGACGATCATACACACCATTAAGCTGTGGTGTTCCAGGTGGCATGAGTTTGTGAAACTATTCCACATTGTTTTAATTGAAGACCAAACTCGTAACTCAAATATTTGTCTCCGCGAACAAATCACAAAAACTTTATTTCCTTGTTACGATGATTCTCCACTTCACTCTGAAATTCTTTGAACTTTTCAAATGTTTTAGACGTGTGCTTCATTAAGTAGATATACTCATATCTTCTCAAATCATCTTGTGAAGGTCAGAAAATAACGATACCCACCACGAGCATCAATACTCATTGGACTGCATACATCGGTATGTATTATTTCCAACAAGTCACTAGCTCGTTCCATTGTTCCGGAGAACGGAGTTTTAGTCATCTTGCCCAAAAGACACGGTTCGCAAGTATCAAATGATTCATAACCAAGTGATTCCACAAATCCATCTTTATGGAGTTTATTCATGTGCTTTTACACCGATATGACCCAAACGGCAGTGCCACAAATAAGTTGCACTATCATTATCAATTTTGCATCTTTTGGCATCAATATTATGAATATGTGTATCATTACGATCGAGATCCAACAAACTATTTTCATTGGGTGTATGACCATCGAAGGTTTTATTCATATAAACAGAACAACACTTATTCTCTGACTTTAAATGAATAACCATTTTGCAATAAACATGATCAAATCATATTCATGCTCAACGCAAACGCTAAATAACATTTATTTAGGTTCAACACTAATCCCGAAAGTATAGGGAGTGTGCGATGATGATCGTATCAATCTTGGAATCACTTCCAACACACATTGTCACTTCACCCTCAACTAGTTTTTGTTTATTCTGTAACTCCTGTTTCGTGTTAGTAATATTAGCAATTGAACAAATATCAAATACTCAGGGGCTACTATAAACACTAGTAAGGTACACATCAATAACATGTATATCAAATATACCCTTGTTCAATTTGCCATCCTTCTTATCCACCAAATATTCAGGGCATTTTCGCTTCTAGTGGCCATTTCCTTTGCAGTATAATCACTCAGTTTCAGGCTTTGGTCCAGCTTTGGGCTTCTTCGCGGGAGTGGCAACTTGCTTGCCATTCTGCTTGAAGTTCTATTTCTTTCCCTTTGCCCTTTTCTTGAAACTAGTGGTCTTGTCAATCATCAACACTTGATGCTCTTTTCTTGATTTCTACCTTCGTCGATTTCAGCATCACGAAGAGCTCGGGAATCGTTTTCATCATCCCTTGCATTATAGTTCATCACGAAATTCTAGTAACTTGGTGATGGTGACTAGAGAACTCTGCCAATCACTATCTTATTTGAAAGATTAACTCCCACTTGATTCAAGCGATTGTAGTACTCAGACAATCTAAGTACTTGCTCACTACTTGAGCAATTCTCGTCCATCTTTTAGGCGAAGTATTTGTCAAAGGTCCCATACCTCTTGACATGGGCATGAGTATGAAATATCAATTTCATCTCATGGAACATCTCATATGTTCCGTGACGTTTCAAAAACGTTTTTGTAGTCCCGGTTCTAAGCCATAAAGCATGGTGCACAAAATTATCAAGTAGTCATCATATTGAGCTAGACAAATGTTCATAACGTCTGTATCTGCTCCTGCAATAGGTTTGTCACTTAGCGGTGTATCAAGGACATAATTCTTCTGTGCAGCAATGGGGATAAACCTCAGATCACGGACCAAGTCCGCATCATTGCGACTAACATTTTTCAACATAGTTTTCTCTAGGAACATATATAAAACATAGGGAAGCAACAACGCAAGATATTGATCTATAACAACATAGACATGCAAAATACTATCGGGACTAAGTTCATGATAAATTAAAGTTCAATTAATCATATTACTTAAGAACTCCCACTTAGATAGACATCACTCTAATCATCTAAGTGATCACGTGATCGAAACCAACTAAACCATAACCGATCATCATGTGAAATGGAGTAGTTTTCAATGGTGAACATCACTATGTTGATCATATCTACTATATGATTCACGCTCGACCTTTCGGTCTCAGTGTTTCGAGGCCATATCTGCATATGCTAGGCTTGTCAAGTTTAACCTGAGTATTCTGCGTGTGCAAAAACTGGCTTGCACCCGTTGTAGATGGACGTAGAGCTTATCACACCCGATCATCACGTGGTGTCTGGGCACGACGAACTTTGACAAGGTGCATACTTAGGGAGAATACTTTTATCTTGAAATTTAGCTAGTGAGAGATCATCTTATAATGCTACCGTCAATCAAACCAAGATAAGATGCATAAATTATAAACATCACATGCAATCAATATAAGTGATATGATATGGCCATCATCATCTTGTGCTTGTGATCTCCATCTCCGAAGCACCGTCATGATCTCCATCATCACCGGCGCGACACCTTGATCTCCATCGTAGCATCGTTGTCGTCTCGCCAATCTTATGCTTCTACGACTATCGCTACCGCTTAGTGATAAAGTAAAGCATTACAGGGCGATTGCATTGCATACAATAAAGCGACAACCATATGGCTCCTGCCAGTTGCCGATAACTCGGTTACAAAACATGATCATCTCATACAATAAAATTTAGCATCATGTCTTGACCATATCACATCACAGCATGCCCTGCAAAAACAAGTAAGACTTCCTCTACTTTGTTGTCGCAAATTTTACGTGGCTGCTACGGGCTGAGCAAGAACCGTTCTTACCTACGCATCAAAACCACAACGATAGTTTGTCAAGTTGGTGTTGTTTTAACCTTCGCAAGGACCGGGCGTAGCCACACTCGGTTCAACTAAAGTGAGAGTGACAGACACCCGCCGGTCACCTTTAAGCAACTAGTGCTTGTGGCGGTGAAACCAGTCTCGCGTAAGCGTACGCGTAATGTCGGTCCGGGCCGCTTCATCTCACAATATCGCTGAACCAAAGTATGACATGCTGGTAAGCAGTATGACTTATATCGTCCACAACTCACTTGTGTTCTACTCGTGCATATGACATCTACGCATAAAACCTGGCTCGGATGCCACTGTTGCGGAACGTAGTAATTTAAAAAAAATCATACGCACACGCAAGATCATGGTGATGCATAGCAACGAGAGGGGAGAGTGTTGTCTACATACCCTGGTAGACCGTAAGTGGAAGCGTTAGAACAACGCGGTTGATGTAGTCGTACGTCTTCACGGCCCGACCGATCAAGCACCAAAACTACGGCACCTCCGAGTTCTAGCACACGTTCAGCTCGATGACGTCCCTCGAACTCTGATCCAGCCGAGTGTCGAGGGAGAGTTCCGTCAACACGACGGCGTGGTGACGATCTTGATGTTCTACCGTCACAGGGCTTCGCCTAAGCACCGCTACAATATTATTGAGGAGGACTATGGTGGAGGGGGCACCGCACACGGCTAAGAGATCTCAAGGATCAACTATTGTTGTGCCTAGAGGTGCCCCCTGCCTCCGTATATAAAGGAGCAAGGGGGGAGGGGGCGGCCGGCCTAGAAGAGGGCGCGCCAAGGGGAGTCCTACTCCCATCGGGAGTAGGACCCCCTCCTTCCTTGTTGGAGTAGGAGAAGGGGAAAGAGGGGGAGAGGAAAAAGGAAAAAGGGGGCTGCGCCCCTTGTCCAATTCAGACCAGAGGGGGGGGAGCAGGCCTCCTTCCTTTTGGCCTCTCTCCTCTATTCCCGTATGGCCCAATAAGGCCCATATACTCCCCAGCGAATTCCCGTAACTCTCCGGTACTTCGAAAAATACCCGAATCACTTGGAACCTTTCCGAAGTCCTAATATAGTCGTCCAATATATCGATCTTTACGTCTCCACCATTTCGAGACTCCTCGTCATGTCCCCGATCTCATCCGGGACTCCGAACTCCTTCGGTACATCAAAACACATAAACTCATAATATAACTGTCATCGAAACCTTAAGCGTGCGGACCCTACGGGTTCGAGAACTATGTAGACATGACCGAGAAACGTCTCCGGTCAATAACCAATAGCGGAACCTGGATGCTCATATTGGCTCCCACATATTCTACGAAGATCTTTAACGGTTAGACCGCATTACAACATACGTTGTTCCCTTTGTCATCGGTATGTTACTTGCCCGAGATTCGATCGTCGTTATCTCAATACCTAGTTCAATCTCGTTACCGGCAAGTCTCTTTACTCATTCCGTAATACATCATCCCCCAACCAACTCATTAGTTGCAATGCTTGCAAGGCTTAAGTGATGTGTATTACCGAGAGGGCCCAGAGATGCCTCTCCGACAATCGGAGTGACAAATCCTAATCTCGAAATACGCCAACCCAACATGTACCTTCGGAGACACCTGTAGAGCACATTTATAATCACCCAGTTACGTTGTGATGTTTGGTAGCACACAAAGTGTTCCTCCGGTAAACGGGAGTTGCATAATCTCATAGTCATAGGAACATGTATAAGTCATGAAGAAAGCAGCAACAACATACTAAACGATCAAGTGCTAAGCTAACGGAATGGGTCAAGGCAATCACATCATTCTCCTAATGATGTGATCCCATTAATCAAATGACAACTCTTTGTCCATGGCTAGGAAACATAACCATCTTTTATTAATGAGCTAGTCAAGTAGAGGCATACTAGTGACACTCTGTTTGTCTATGTATTCACACATGTATTATGTTTCTGGTTAATACAATTCTAGCATGAATAATAAACATTTATCATGATATAAGGAAATAAATAATAACTTTATTATTGCCTCTAAGGCATATTTCCTTCAGCTGGTGGAGTGTGAAACACTGTCTGAGAGAAGTCATAAGTGTTTGCAGCTTCGTCATCATCATCGGAGAGTGTTTCACACTTATGACTTCTCTCACACAGTGTTTCACACTCCACATGAAGGCATCATAGTCATCCTCCGTCGATGCAGTACTCCTTAGTGTGGCGGGAGAGAATGGTGGGAGAAAATGGCGGCAAAGAAGATGGTGGGAAAGAAAATGGAGGGAAAAAGATTGCAGAAAAGTATTTTTTTTTACATGTATATAACGGTAATGGTTGTACAGGATTTATAAGGCACTTTTAAATATAAACTCCTATGAAGCTCAAAACAAGTTTTCTAGTAGGATAATACAAAAAAAATACTAAAAATAAAATAGCTACTGATAACCAAACAGAGACAAAAAGAATATGTCAGAAAACTAAAGAAAACAATTTAAAGCAATGAAAATTAAAATAAATAGTATAAAACCTATAAAACACTAAAACAGAACTGTTTTCATAAAAACCTAATTTTAAATAATTATAAAATTCACCAATTAATTACTACTGATAAACAAAGTCACAAAGAACCAGTAGCAAAAAGAACCATCTAAAAAGAATACTCCTACCTCAAATTATAGGCAATCTAGTGATTTGAGCAAATTCATTAAATTCAAATTCAAACTTTCAAATCTAGTCAAACTTGATATCTACAGAAACTTCATAAAATTTCTAATCTAATGCAAAATGAATCAAATTAAAATACTAAAAATTCTAATTGATATGAATTTTCTAAAACAGTAGAGCGGGTGTTGACCGAAGAGGGACTCTTTGGTCAACGGTTGGCCGAAATGTCCTTTTTGGCCAACATTTGGCCGAAAAGTCACTCTTTGGCCTACAGTAGGCCAAAGAGTCCCTCTTCGGCCAACAGAAGGCTGACGGGGTGATACTTTTGATTTTTCTGCATTAGGGTGTATAGTTTCCGAATTTGCTACAAAAATCATCATAGTTTCAAAAAAAATCGAGGCTGAGAGGTCCAGAGCCGGCGCCTAATTATTGAAAAAAAAAAGCTGGCCACGGACTGCATGCACCATGTGCGCTAGAGATAAGGCCACCGCCCGACAAAACGGTGGAAGAAATCCTGGGCTGCGAAGTCAGCGGATCTTGCTGGCCCACATGCAACAAAAATTGCTAACCGCACCAATACAGCAGATACACATGTTGAGAAAATTTTCAGCAGCGATCTACGTCCACCATGTAACTCTACACGGTTAAATCCCAAAATATTACACGCGTCCATAAGCTCTGAACCGAGAAGTCCCTTTCGAACAATTGGCTAAACCTGGATGCGTAATCTTTCCGAGATATAGTGGCTTGGGTATTCTCTTTACCGGAAAAAAAATATGCAGTCCTTTCATGAGCCTGGTAGTATCTCAAGAAGCATATGTGTCCCTGTCTCCATTGTTGGACTTGGACCCCATATGACGTCCTTATTAGAACTTGAAAAGTCCCGGCCGGCACCTGATGCCGGCTGCGACTAATGGGCCATCCACCGGGTCTAGAATGCATCAAAATATATCTCTTAAAACAATACTTCTTCCATCCGGAAATATTTATTACTAAAATGAATAAAAGGGAATGTATCTAGATGTATTCTAGTTTTAGATACATCCTTTTTTTGTCCATTTTGATGATAAGTATGTTCGGATGGAGGGAGTAGTATTTACTATGGAGGATGAATGATTGATGAAGACTCGGTGCAAGCTACTCCCTCCATTCTTAGTGTCAAAAAATGTCTTACATTATGAAACGGAGGAAGTAGTAAACTGACCATGTGTGCCAAGTTGTACTCCTTGTCTCGTATTCCTGGCATGTTCTTGTCTGTAGTTAGTAAGAAGAAGCTAGAGAAAGATAAAGGGAAGGCCTGCGGTACGGCAAAACCACTCACCATGGGTAGCTTCTTGCCATGGGGATTATTGTCTTCGATAGTACTTCCTCGTCCGGAAATACTTGTCATTGAAATGGATATATCTAGATGTATTTTAGTTCTAGATACATCTATTTTTATCCATTTTGATGACAAGTAATTCCGGACGGAGGGAGTACTATTTCTGTTGTTACAGTTCATGCTTCACTTGTCCTCTGGATGCTTCGTGGAGGAGAGGGTTGCACCTAACGGACATCCGGTCTTCCCTGATAAGAGCGCGCTCCCTTTGGGCACCTGATTCATGGGGGGAGGATGGTGATGACTGCTGCTCATGGGAGCGTGTGAAATGCAACAATACAACACAACGAGTGTCTCAACTCATTCTCTCGCGCATATTTGTGACTAACTCATGATCGTTGGTATTTAAACTTGACGGTGTTTTCTGCGTTACATGAGCTTGAGTACCTTGATCTATCATCCGAGTATCCCTGTTCGCTAGCCTTGGAAGGTACGTAGGTGCCCCAAATTCTCTTTCCTTTAGAACAATATATGTATATGCGATGACTTCTTATACTCGTTGTTGTACAAACAAAAACACCAGCAGGTTTACTTGGACTAGCCAAGCTTCGATATCTTGACCTCAGTGGTACTACATTTGGAGACGGTTTCCCAGAACTTATCGGGGAATTTGCTTCTCTGGAAGTTTTGGCTCTCAACGATAACGGCATGACCGGAGGTCTTCCAAGCACAGGTACAGATTTGTGCTTATAGATGCCTCTCTCTCCTGGGCTCTCGCGACGCCAAGGCAATGGCGGTTCCTAGGTTTGAGCGCTTCTCTGGGTATGCGATCGGATGGCTGATCCAATCTTCTCCCCTCCAAATCCAACTGATCTCCTGCTCGTCGCGGTCGCTTGTGGTTCCTGGGTTCTGAAGCTGTTCGGGGTGACAAAGGGGCTTTCTCTGCATCGCTACCCACCCTTGGCAGAGGCAGGATCTGGGCATATCCGGCACCGGCATGGC
>NC_041383.1:757111680-757134906 GCF_002162155.2 Triticum dicoccoides | reverse complement strand
GGGGAGGTGCCTCTGGGGCCGAACAATCTGCGCCGGGCAGGGACGGTGTTGCTCCGCTCCGGGTGCTCCTTGGTGGGGGGACGATGGGGGCGGTTCCTGACCCGTCTCCCTTGGCGGGCGCTTCGTTGCCTGCGGATCGCGTGGAAGAGATGATGGAACGACTTCGCCTCACTGCGGTGGAGGCGCAGCCGGTGGTGCTGGATGACGAGGATGAGGCTGATCTGGTTGCACCAGATTGTGCCCTGGTGGGAAAGGTGCTTTCTCCCAACCCCCTCCACATCCAGACGATTGCGTCGGCAATGAGGCCAGCTTGGGGCAATCCGAAGGGTTTGCTGTTCCACCCCTCTGGGGACAATGTGTTCGTCGCCTAAATTTGGTACCCAGGCCGACAGAGCAAGGGTGATCGAGGGCTCGCCTTGGATGGTGGGCAAGCATGCTGTTCTCCTAAAGGTCTTTGATCTGAACATCCAACCCCTTCAAGTGCAATTTGATCGTCTTGCCATTTGAGCTCGTATTATGAATCTACCACTGTCACGCCCAAGATGCGACCCTATCCTAAATGAACTCGAAGGTCCCACCAAGGATAGAAACGCATCTTGAAGACGCTTTTGCAAGGTGGATATTATTACATCAGCATTACATAATAGATGGGGATACATACAAGGCATACAAATGCCGCAAAAATGCATCAATACATCATACATAAGATTAACATCCGACTACGGATGAAACACAAACAGAAACTCAAACGACATCCACCCTGCTAGCTCAGGCTGCCGACCTGGAACCTATCCCCTGATCAAACAAGAAGCAGAAGAAGAACTCCAAAACAAGCAAACATCGCTCTCGCGTCATGATCATCGCATAACCTGCACCTGCAACTATTGTTGTAGTAATTTGTGAGCCACGAGGACTCAGCAATCCCATTACCATGGGTATCAAGACTAGCAAAGCTTAAATGGGCAAGGAAGGGGTAAAGTGGTGAGGTTGCAGCAGCAACTAAGCATATATGGTGGCTAACATACGCAAATAAAAGCGAGAAGAGAAGCAAAGGAACAGTCGTCAACTAGTAATGATCAAGAGGTGATCTTGAACTCCTACTTACGTCAAACATAACCCAAAAACCGTGTTCACTTTCCGGACTCCGCCGAAAAGAGACCATCACGGCTACACATGCGGTTGATGCGTTTTAATTCGGATCTGGTGTCAAGTTATCTACAACCGGACATTAACAAATTCCCATCTGCCACATAACCGCGGGCACGGCTTTCGAAAGTTTATACCCTGCAGGGGTGTCCCAACTTAGCCCATCACAAGCTCTCACGGTCAACGAAGGATATTCCTTCTCCCAGGAAGACCTGATCAGTCTCGGAATCCCGGTTTACAAGACATTTCGACAATGGTAAAACAAGTCCAGCAAGACCGCCCGATGCGCCGACATCCCGATAAGAGCTGCACATATCTCGTTCTCAGAGCAATACCGAATGAACACTACGTACAACTAAAACCAGCCCTCAAGTTGCCCCGAGGTGGCGTTGCAAGTGGCTCTGGTTCGGACCAGCACTTAGAGAAGCACTGGCCCGGGGGGGGGCTAAATAAAGATGACCCTCGAGAGCGCGACTCCCAAGGGAAAAGTAGGTGGTGGTGAGGCAAATGGTAAAACCAAGGTTGGGCCTTGCTGGAGGAGTTTTATTCAAAGCGAACTGTCAAGGGGGTCCCATAAATCACCCAACCGCGTAAGAAACGCAAAATCCGAGAATATAATACCGATATGACGGAAACTAGGGCGGCAAGAGTGGAACAAAACACCAGGCATAAGGCCGAGTCTTCCACCCTTTAACAAATATATAGATGCATTAATTAAATAAGAGATATTGTGATATCCCAACATAATCCTGTCCACCATGGAGCAATCTTCAACTTCACCTGCAACTAGCAACGCTATAAGAGGGGCTGAGGAAAAGCGGTAATATAGCCAAGCAACGGTTCGCTAGGAAGGGTGAAAAGGTTAGAGGCTGACATGGCAATTTGGTAGGCTTGAAGAGCAAAAGATAGGTAGCACAGCAAATTGATAGAACGAAGCAACTAGCATAGCAATGATAGTAGTGAGATCCAAGGTGACGGCCATCTTGCCTGAAATCCCGCAAGGAAGAAGAACGAGTCCATGAAGAAGATGAAGCCACGAAGACGAACCAAGCGTAGACAAACGAATCCTCACGATCGCAACGAAACGGAAACTATCGAAAAGAAGCACACAACATGGTAAACACACTACACATAGACAAAACATGATGCACAACAAACATGATGCATGACAAAGCTACATGGAGCTACTCGTGGTAAGAGATGATGCATACAAGAGCAACACATCAAAGCAAGTTTAAATGAGGCCGAAAATAACATATAATAAATCCGGTAAGTCCTCATATGCAAAAAAATTCGAAATTGGTCTAGATCTGAATAAACCTTATGTTCAAGTTGTTAAACAGCAAGTTAAGATGCACCAAGATGATCTACACGAAATTCTAGTCAAGTTACATATAAAATTCATTTAGTTCGGAGCTACGGCCTAGAAGATATGAGCAAAACAAGTTAAACATGACATTGATGCAAAACACCTCAAAACAAGGATGCAACATGATAATATGAAACTACATGCAATTCTAAGCAAGTTTCATATAGAGCACACTCAAAACGGAGCAACGGTTCAACACACACACACTATACAAGTTATAACAACAATCTGTCCAAAACAGCAACTAGGCATCTTGTAAACACCAAAACAACATGCTACAGTACCACATTATGAAAAAAAGGCATGGACATGATGTACAGGTAAAGCATAACAAAACATGAACAGTGAGCTATCTCCAGAAATCACTAGAACATTCTCAAAAACACATGGCAAGATTGCATATAATAACAGTTTACAGGCTTAGCAGAAATAACATCAGGTTGCAATATTTAGAGCTATCAAACAACATGTTACAGGAACTTAACATGGAAAACAAAGGCATGGCATGATACTACTAAATGCATTGAACAAAACACCTTCACTGACCATGAGCCAAAAAGGATCAGAAGATATGATGGCACCCATGTAAACATGGAAAATGATATGACAGATTCAAACATGGCAGGAACAACAATAAGTAGGCATGTTGGTGAGCTTGTACCACTCACCATAGATCAATACATGGCATGACAAGGTTACCAACAAAAAGAATACATGTTTATGAAGCTAAGCATGGCAAGGTCAAGTTTATAGGGTGCATGAAACACTAGCAAAACACATAGCAAAACTGAACTTAATGTTAACAGGCTTACAGCAACATTATTTAGCAACTTTGGAGCAAGCAAACAACAAGCTACAACAGGCTATAAATGCAACCAGGGGCAGAGATGGATATAGCATGACATGTATAACAAAACAGCCTTAGTAAACATCTCCAGATTATGCACAGAATGACTTGTAGCAGCAGGTTTACATAGCATCACGAAATAACATATTCAGCCTAGCAAAACAGTAACAGCAAGTACCCTACTTAAAAAGCTTGATGCACTCACTACACAACTCACAAAAATACATGGATGGCACCCCTGTAAAGATGACATGTCATAGTTCAAAACACATGTAGAGATCATGCTCATAGGATGCACACATCACATGCAACAAAAATGACAAATCACCAAGTTATAACAGTTTCAGCAGATTAACATCATATAGCACTCTTGCAATGATGATTAGGGCATCAAGGTGAACTCAAACAAGCATAGCACAATGGAATGATATATAGAGCATCTCACAACGAACATTTTTATATATTACACGCACGAAACGGAGCATTATGCAACAAGTTATGACATGTCAAACATGGCACCAGAATGCAGAAATTTAAGGGACTTGGAAAATTATACCCCTCCGAGAGAAGTCAACGGGACGGTGGGATCCAGGACGGGGCGCGGCCATGTTTGCTTGGAGGGATCGGGGTGGACGAGGCCGATCCTGGACGAGGCGGTCCCGGCGGCGGGTCAATGCGGCGACTCCGGCGAGGGACGGCGCGGCCAAGCGGGGTCCGGCAAGGGGAGGCGAGGAGGCGCGCTGGCGGTGGGCATCTGGCCTCCGGCGAGGTGGCGGCGGAGGCGCGCCGGCGGGAGGAGCTAGTGGCGCCGGCGTGGGACAGGGCGGCGGAGGAGCCCGGCGGCGCTCGGGCAGGGACGACGGGCAACGGAGCGTGGTCCGGCGGGACTGGCGGTGACTCGGGGCGGCGCTCGCCCAGGCGAACGGCGACGGAGAGCGCGCGACAGCACGGGGTCGCCGGCGAGGCGCGCGAGGAGGCGGGCGGACGGGCCTGGCGGCGGCGCGGTTCTGGGCCGCGGGGGCCAGCCACGGGCCCGGGCGGGCCGACGGCGCGCGGGTGGAAGGGGGTTCGGCGGCGCCCACGTGGCGCGACGGGGTTGGCCAGGGGTGACGGGCGGACATGTCCGGCCGGAGTTGGACGTGTCCGGCGACGCGAGGGGAGCGGGGCTAGGGTTTCATCTGCGTTTTGGACGGGAAGGGACACATATTTATAGGTAGAGGGAGCTAGGAGAGTCCAAATGGAGTGCGGTTTTCACCCACACGATCGTGATCGAACGAACGAGAGTATGGAGGGGGTTAGGATGGGCTAGTGGGCTGTGGTGAGGGGGTGCTGGGCTGCAAAGAGAAGGGGCTTTTGCGGCTACCCGGTTAACTGTTGGAGTATCAAACGGACTCCAAATGGCACGAAACTTGACAGGCGGTCTACCGGTGCTATACCAAGGCCGCTTGGCAAACCTCGGTCCATTCCGAGAATGTTTTTAACCTGCTCATGAAAACAAGGTCTGAGAGGGGCGACGGGCGCGCACGAGAGGTCTGGACTCCGAACGGACAACGGGGAGAACGGGAGAACCCGAACGGATACATGTTTTGAAAAACATGCGGATGAAATGCAGATGATGACATGGAAAAGTGCAAAACGCAAGCAAATGACATGGAAACGACGCCGAATAACTGGCAGACACCTGGCGCATCGGATCCAGGGCGTTACAACCACCAAGGTTAATGAAGGCTAAGCTCGGGATGGAGTTTGCCAAGCCCATTGGCAGGATCTCCAAGGTGGATGCCGATGCTGATGGGCGCTGTTGGGGAGGCTTTATGCGTGTCAAAGCTGAGATTGCTATTCAGGAGCCTATTGTTCGATATGTGACAGTGACTTCTGTCCGCCTCCAATCCACTGACACATATTCTGTGATGTATGAATGGCTCCCCTTTCACTGCTTCTCTTGTGGCCTCCTGGGCCATTCGTCGGTCCTATGCCCTAACCCTGGACTCAGGGATGGAAATGGTGACCTACCTTATGCCGCTAAGAAGCTCTGTGTTCCTGAGGACAGTCACAAAAAGTCTGGAGGATCAAGATCTAGTTCGGCCTCTACCTCTGTCGGTGAGGATGGCAAGGCGGGTGTGTCTCGATCTGCCTCATCGGGTAGGTCGAGATCCGGCGTTCCTGCAGGCAGGTCTGATGTGGATGGTGAGGTTTCCTCCCCGTACAAACGGGGTGGGAGGGGCCGAGGCCATGCACCCTCCTCTAGAGGACGAGGAAGGGGAAGAGCGGGTTTGGCCAGTATGGAGCTCTTCCCGGAAGGTCAGGTGCAGAATGGCACTTCGAGGCAGAAGAGGAAATCGACCAAGTCTCTTCCGCCGGGGACGGCTCCCGCTCCTGGAGTCACCGAGGGCGATGAGTTGGCTCTAGTCCTGGTGACGGGCTCCCAGTCAATTCCTGCAAGTGTGGAACAGGTTACTAGCCAAGAGTCAAACAAGAAACAACGTACCTCAAGCTCTCGATCGGCAGATCCAACGGCGACTGCGATGCAGCCCCGCCAGACGCCATGAGTATCATCTGCTGGAATTGTCGAGGCTTCGGGTCGGACTCGACAGTTGGCGAGCTACGCTAGCTTGTGAAGCTCTACCGGCCCTCTCTCCTCTTTCTTTCAGAGACGAAGATGAGGGATGCGAGAGGAAAGAATTGTATGTGGTCTCTAGGTTTTTCTGGTTGTTATGCTGTCAGTGGTGAGGGTCTCAGTGGTGGCCTTGCTCTTTTCTGGACGTCTTCTTCGGATGTGACTGTTAAGGCAGCCAACAAGCGGTGCATTGATGTTCATGTTAAATTAGAGGGCGGTATGACTTGGCATGCTTCGTTTGTTTATGGAGAGCCAAGGAGGGAGGACAGACCACATTTTTGGGAATTTCTTCGTCGTATGCGCTCTTCCTGGAACGGTCCTTGGGTATGCTGTGGCGACTTCAATGAGGTTCTCTCTCAAGATGAGCATTGTGGGCCAAGAGACCATTCTGATTCTCAGATTGATGCTTTTCGGGACTGTATGATGGATTGTGGCCTGGCTGACCTGGGTTTCACACGCCCAAAGTTCACCTGGTGTAACAAGCAAGACCCAAACAGTCATGGCAAGTGTCGTTTGGACCGTGCCATTGCTAACTCTGCTTTCTCAAATCTGTTTGAAGCATGCTGTGTGGAGAATATTATCGCTACTACCTCGGATCACTACCCTATCCTTATCTCTCTCGACCGGGGTTCGCAGATTCGTCGTCCAACTCCTGTGCAGCAAGGTTTCAGGTTTGAAGCTATGTGGCTGCGGGCTTCAGACTACAAGAGTACTTTGGAACAAGCGTGGTCGGCTGGCAGAGATGGTCTCTCGTCGCCGCGATCTACTTGGGACAATCTGAAACATGTTGCTGGCTCTCTTCGGGAGTGGAGCAAAGAAGCCTTTGGTTCTATTCGCAGAAATATTGGGAAGATGGAACGCCGTCTAGCGTCAATTAGGGCAGCTCCGGCCTCTCCTTCATCGTTGGCAGAAGAACGTCATATTGAAAGTCTGCTATGTGAATTATTTGAGCGGGAGGAAATCATGGAACGACAACGTTCCAGAGTTGATTGGTTGAAAGAGGGTGATCGAAATACTGAGTTTTTTCAAGCTCGGGCAACGACAAGACGAAGGACGAACATGATTCACTCTCTGACTTCTGACGATGGTTCGGTGCGCACTTCCCAAGGGGAAATAAGGGCTTGGTGCAGTCCTACTATGAGAAATTGTTCACATCTAAGCCGTGTCCAGTGGCTGATCAGGTTCTGCAGGCCATTCCTAGTAAAGTCATCGGGGAGATGAATGATGAGCTCTGTAAACCTTACACTAATCACGAGGTCCGGGCTGCTCTATTCCAGATGGGCCCCACTAAGGCACCGGGGCCTGATGGTTTCCCGGCTCTCTTCTATCAGACTCACTGGGAGTTCTTGGGTGATGATATTTGTCATGCAGTCCGAGGTTTTTTGGAAGGGAGGCCTATTCCGGAGGGCTCCTGTGACTCAGTCATCGTGTTGATTCCAAAAACGGTCAAGCCAAAGCAGCTTAAGAACTTTCGGCCTATTAGTCTGTGCAATGTTCTCTATAAGATCACATCTAAGGTCTTGGCTAATCGGTTAAAGTCAATCCTGAATGTGGTGGTTGCTGAGAGCCAGAGTGCCTTTGTCCCGGGCAGGTTGATCACGGATAACACCTTGATTGCTTATGAGTGTTTGCACACTATCCGTCAACAACGTGTGAAAAAGCCTTTCTTTGCTTTGAAGATCGATATGATGAAGGCCTACGATCGTGTGGAATGGAGTTATCTTCATGGATGTTTAGCTAAACTAGGTTTTGCTCCTTCTTGGATTGAGGCGGTCATGCATTGTGTTACCAATGTTGGTTATGCGGTCAGGGTGAATGGAGAGCTCACACAACCGGTGATTCCGTCGTGTGGCATTCGACAAGGGGATCCAATCAGCCCTTACTTGTTCTTCTTATGCACAGAAGAACTGTCAAGTCTGCTATTCCAAAAGGAGGCTCGTGGCGAGCAACATGGTATTCGAAATGCCCGTTATGGTCCACCTATCTCACACCTTCTATTCGCAGATGATAGTATTTTCTTTGCTAAGAGTGATTTCAAGAGTGTGGAATCTTTGGAGGCTACTCTCAGCTCTTATTGTGCGGGTTCGGGTCAAGCGATAAACAAGGACAAGTCTTCGATCTTCTTTGGTCGGCACTGCCCTGCGAGTGTCAAGAACCGGGTGAAGTCTCAGCTGGGCGTTCACAACGAATCTTTCAACGATTCTTACTTGGGCATGCCTACGGAGGTTGGAAAATCACCCACGAGCACGAAGGTGGTGCAAAGATTGATCACGGATAACACCTGAGTGCCGAATAAAATGAAGGTGGTGCTGTGGAGGTTTGCGCATGATTGCGTACCCTCGGGCGAGCAACTTCGCCGTCGTCAGGTCCCGACGAGGACGGACTGCTACTTCTGTGGTCGTCGCGAAGGGATCGAGCATACGATGCTTTTTTGCCCCCATGCTCGGGCTGTCTGGGATGAGATCAAGGCTTGTTTCTCCAAGCTGCGCCGGTCATCGTTTGCGAATCCAAGGCAATGGCTGTTCAGTTTCCTGTCCCGTGCCTCTGAGCACGAAGCCTCCATCATGATGGTCGCCTTTTGGCACATCTGGGAAGCTCGGAATGTGGCGCGGAATGAACCTGATGCTCCTCCTCCAAAGCGTACAGCTGCGAAGGTGTGTGCTTATTTGGACTTGATCTTCCAGCATCTCTTCAAAACGGACTCTGCATCAAAGCGTGTGACTCCAGCTTCTGGCTCTTCGTGGTCTCCGCCGCCACCTGGTACTTTGCTCGTGTCTGCTGATGCAGCTGTTGCCCCGTCCGGTAATATGGCCGCGGCTGGAGTTGTCGTTCTTGACCACACGGGCATGTGTGTTGCTGCTGCTTCTGAACCCCTTCCGGGTGTTTCTTCTCCTGAGGTGGCGGAGGCTCTTGCCCTTCGCTGCGCGGCCAGGTTGGTCAGGGACGAGAGTTATGCTAATGTGATCTTCCAATCGGATTGTCTCTTAGTGATTCAACGGCTAAACTCTTCGGTCCTGGACCGCTCCATCGTGGGTTCCTTTGTTGCTGAAATCAAGTTGGCATGTGGGGCTCTGTCTTCTGTGACTTTCAAGCATGTTTGTCGGCATCGTAATGTGTTAGCTCATGTTTTAGCTCGGTCTAGTCTGAACTCTGTAAATCTTTGTATTTTTCATTCTGCTCCGGATTGCATCCGGAAGACCTTGTGTAACTTTGTTTGCTTGATTAATAAAGTCCGACGTTGTTAGACTAAGTATATATTAGATATACGTGTTGTAACATAAATAGTATTTGTACGGTTTCCTCTTATAAATATATGACAGCCGTACCCACCAAGGGTATCGAGCATTGTTCCAAATCCTAATCTGTTTAATATGGTATCCGAGCCAAGAGGTCTTAGTTCAAGACCCTGCCAACGCAGTATTAAATAAAATAATTCTGCAGCCTACATCGATCCCACGTCTAAGGACTAAAATAGCCTAGACGTGAGGGGGAGTGTTGAAATATGTTGCCCGCCTCCCTCCATCAGTTCACATGTTGAAATATGTTGCCCGACTCCCTCCATCAGTTCGGACTTTTGGATGAGTTGACTGATGCATGAATTCAACATGGTATCAAACGACGCGTTCGATCCGCGCCGTGCTTCCGCTTCCTCTGCCGCCGCAGCGTCGGCCTTCGCCGCCGCGCCACCTCCGTCAACCCTGGCGACGGAATCGCCGTTCATGGCGTCTACCCCGCTCGCCTGGGTCCGTCCGTCCGCATCGGGGTCGCGTCCTCCAGCGCCCCGATCGCCCGCGCCTTCCCTCGGCCGTGATGCCACCCTGGCGTCGCACGCCTTCGATCCCGCGCAGCCATCCAGCAATCCATCGCTGGCCTACGGTGCTCCCATGCAGGATCGCAGCAATCCATCACTAGCGTACGGTGCCCACATGCAGGCTGGACGCGATCCATCCCTGGCGGCCGTCAATTCTGGCTACGGTACCCCCATGCAGGATCGGAATCGCGCCGCTGCGAACTCTGTTGCGCCGCCGTCCTCGGGCCCTCGTGGCACTCCTGTCCAGGTACCGTACGGTGGGCCGTATCCAGCGCCGTACGTCACGCCGTCGTCGCCGTATGTCGCACCGGCAACGTATGCTTCGTCCTTCGCGGTGCCCTACGAGGCGCCGTATGGCGCGCCCTACGCTGCCTCTGTGCCGCACGTCGCGTCGCTGCAGCCCTACGGCGTACCTCCTACGGTGCCCTACGGTCATCCAAAACACTACCGTACGTCTCCGTCGGCCGATGCGCTGATTCAGTACAGTGTTCCTCCGACGTACGACTCGCAGCTCTCCGCACCGGTGGCTGAACCAGGACCTTTCCACTTCGCTCACCTGATGACGGTGAAGCTCTCTGCCGACAACTACCTCCTGTGGCGCACTCAGGTGCTGCCGCTGATGCGTAGTCACTACCTTGAGGGGTATGTCGATGGTACGCTGCCGTGTCCCCCGGCCATGGTTCCGGTGCCCTCGGCCGCTGGTGGCTCCGTCATGGTGTCCAACCCTGCTCATCGTCGGTGGATCGCTCAGGATCAAGCTATTCTGGGTGCCATTCAGTCCTCGCTCACACCCTCCGTGGCCGGCATGGTGGTCTTTGCCGCGACGTCGAGGGATGCATGGGCCACGCTCGACTCCAGCTTTTCCTCGCAGTCGCTGGCCCGTTCCTCTGCCATTCGTAACCAGCTGGGTGAGGTCAAGAAAAATGACCTCTCCGTCACGGCCTTCTTCAACAAGGTCAAAAGTTTGGCTGATACACTGTCGTCTACTGGGAAGCCTCTTCGTGATGAGGAGTTTACTTGGTTCACTCTCAATGGGCTTGATGAGGACTATGATTCTCTCGTTGAAAACATTAATGGACGTGACACACCGATGCCGCCTCGCGATCTCTATGCACGCCTTCTCAACACTGAACAGAGGCTTGCTGCTTGTCGCTCCATTGGCGTCTACACGGAGGGGCCTTCTGCGAACGCTGCTCTCCGCGGGGGCGCCCGCGGTGACAAGCAGAAGGCGCCGCCGACCTCAGGCAACCAGCCCCGTCTGCCCGCTCCACCTCCGACGGCTGGCCGCAAGCGGCTCCACTGCGAGGCATGTGGTGGTGGGGTTGAGTGTCAACTCTGCGGCATCGAGGGGCACTTGGCGTCTCGCTGCCATCGTCGCTTTAAACGAGACTTTCTTGGCATTGGGAACAATGGGAAGGGCAATGGGAAGCAAGCTGCTCTCGCTACACCGGATCCCGGGTTCACTCCTTCATACTCGGTGGACCCTGCCTGGTACATGGATACGGGCGCTACGGACCATTTGACGAGTCAGCTTGACAAGCTGGCCACTCGCCAGCCCTACACCGGTCACGATCAGGTCCGCACAGCCAATGGATCAGGTATGCCCATCTCACATGTTGGTCAGGCATCTCTTTTTTCACGTACCACTAAAACCTTGTGTTTGCTTGATGTCCTTCGTGTTCCCTCAGTCACACGTAGTTTATTCTCGGTTCCTAAATTAACTCGTGACAACAATGTGTTTGTTGAGTTTCACCCTTTCCATTTTTTTTGTTAAGGACCGGGACACGAGGGACGTTCTTCTTAGTGGTCGTGCTCGCGACGGCTTATACGCACTTGATGTGCCACGAGTCTCTCAAGTTTTCAGTGGTGTTCGGGTGTCGTCGTCGCAGTGGCACTCTCGCCTTGGCCACCCCGCTACTCCCATTGTGCGCCATGTGCTTCATCGCCATCATCTTCCTGTTGAGTCAAGTAATAAGGAGTTTCTAGTGTGTGATGCTTGTCAACAAGGCAAGAGTCATCAGTTGCCTTTTTCTGTATCAAGTCGTGTTGTCACGGCTCCTCTTGAACTTGTGTTTTCAGACGTGTGGGGCTACGCCCAAACTTCTGTTAGTGGTCACAACTATTATGTCAGTTTCATCGATGCTTTCAGTCGTTTTACTTGGATTTATCTTATTAAGCACAAATCTGATGTGTTTCATGTCTTTATGCAATTTCAAGCACATGTTGAACGATTGCTTAAGCACAAAATTATCCATGTGCAGTCAGACTGGGGGGGGGGGGTGAGTATCGTAACCTTAACACCTTCTTTCAGAAGCTTGGCATCTCACACCATGTGTCTTGTCCTTATACACATCAGCAAAATGGTGCAGCTGAGCGCAAACACCGTCACATAGTTGAAACTGGCCTGACACTTCTTGCACATGCCTCTATCCCGTTTCGGTTATGGAGCGATGCTTTTGTTACTGCCTGTTTTTTGATAAACAGGATTCCCACACGACGCCTTCACATGAAGTCTCCGCTCGAAGTGTTGCTTAATGAAACTCCAGATTACTCCCTCCTCAAAGTGTTCGGCTGTGCGTGTTGGCCACATCTTCGTCCGTACAATAAGCATAAACTTGAGTATCGATCTAAACAATGTGTGTTTCTTGGGTACAGTCCTCTCTACAAAGGTTACAAGTGTCTTCACATCCCGTCAAATCGTGTTTACATTTCTCGTGATGTTGTGTTTGATGAGACTGTCTTCCCGTTTTCCACGCTCACATCACCCACCGATACTCCCGTCACCGAGTTGCACTCTTTTCCACTTTTGCCTGATCAATTTGTGGATGCTGCATATTCTCCTCTGTTGTTGCCTAACCATGGTGCAGGGACTGGACGAGGCACTCGACTTGAGCTTCTGGATGATGATATGGCCACAACTGCACCAGTTGCTGCTACGCCGGATGAGGCGCTCGACGAGGCTGCCCCCGCCACTACCCCGCTTGACCCCGACGTCGATCACGCGTGCATGCCCCATGCACGAGGATCCGACGGGGTGCCCGAGTCGCCGGGGCCAGCGGCCTCACTGTCGCCTGGGCCGGCCAAACCTGCGGAGCCGTCGGCCGGGCCGGCTGGACCCGTGGCGCTCTCCCCTGAGCCGGAGGCCTCGCAAGTCACCGAGCCTTCGTCGCCTGGTCCGTTAACGCTGGTCACGCCTGGTCTGTCTTCGCCGAACCTGACCGGGCCACTGGATGCGCCTATTGACTCGCCCGCTGTTGCGTCCTCCTCGCTGTTGATGGATAGTGGCTCCTCTGGTATGGCAGCTCTAGCGCCACCTCTGCCTGTCGTCCTGCGTCCCCATACTCGCAGCAAAAGTGGCATCTTCCAACCGAAGAAGCGCACTGACGGCACTGTCGCATGGCTTGCGGCCTGTGTGGCACATGCTGAGGCTGACCCTACGACTGAACCATGACATTTTCGAGCAGCGCTTGGCATCCCACATTGGCATGCTACGATGGAGCAGGAGATTCATGCCTTTCAAAGAAACAGCACTTGGCGTCTTGTTCCACCTCCATCTGGTGTTAATATCATTGACTCTAAATGGGTATTCAAGGTGAAGAAACATGCTGATGGCTCCATTGAGAGGTATAAGGCACGCCTGGTTGCCAAGGGATTCAAACAACGGTATGGAATTGATTACGAAGACACATTCAGTCCTGTTATTAAACCAACTACTATTCGTGTTCTTCTCTCTTTGGCTGTTACTCGCGGATGGTCGCTTCGACAGCTTGATGTTCAGAATGCCTTTCTCCATGGAGTTCTGGAAGAAGAAGTTTATATGCGTCAGCCGCCAGGTTTTGTTGACCCTGCTCAGCCACATCATTTGTGTCGCCTTGTCAAAGCTCTCTATGGTTTGAAGCAGGCCCCGCGTGCGTGGCATGCCTGTCTTGGCGCTGCTCTTCGTGCGCATGGGTTTGTTCCTTCTACAGCAGACACGTCTCTGTTTATTCTACAGCGACCTGAGGTGACTATGTACGTTCTGGTCTATGTTGATGACATCATCCTTGTCAGTTCGTCTGCTTCTGCTACAGATCGGCTTGTGTCCTCTCTTGGTGCTGAGTTTGCTATTAAGGATCTTGGGAGACTGCATTATTTTCTGGGCCTAGAGGTTCTTCGTTCTGATGGTGGCTTGACTCTTACTCAGAAGAAGTATTCTCAGGATCTCCTGCGTCGTGCCGGTATGTTGCAGTGCAAGTCTGCTACGACTCCCATGTCTGCTACAGACAAACTGACAGCTCTTTCTGGTGACTTGCTTTCTCCTGAGGATGCCACAGAATACCGCAGCATTGTGGGTGGACTGCAGTACTTGCTCATTACTCGACCAGACATATCATTTGCAGTTAACCGTGTGTGCCAGTATCTTCATACACCACGTGATTCTCACTGGTCAGCTGTTAAGCGCATCTTGCGCTATGTTCGTCACACTGGTTCATATGGTCTCCATCTTCAACCTGCGCGTTCTGGACTGATCTCAGCATTTTTTGATGCCGACTGGGCTGGTTGTCCTGATGATCGGCGATCCACAGGGGGACATGCTGAGTTCTTTGGGCCTAACTTGATCGCCTGGCAAGCTCGCAAGCAAGCTATGGTGTCTCGGAGTAGTACCGAAGCTGAGTACAAAGCTGTTGCTAATGCCACAGCTGAGATCATGTGGGTGCAGTCATTGCTTCGAGAGTTGAAGGTCTCCCCAACTCAGCCACCCGTTCTTTGGTGTGATAACATCGGTGCAACATACCTTTCATCCAATCCAGTATTTCATGCCCGAACGAAGCACATCGAAGTTGACTATCATTTTGTGAGGGAACATGTTGCTCAGAAGCTCCTTCAGATTAAGTTTGTTTCTTTGAAGGATCAGCTTGCTGATATTTCACTAAACCCTTGCCCTTGCCTTCTTTTGAAGGATGTCGTCGCAATCTTAACCTTCTGAGTGTTTTAGGACATAGTTAAGATTGAGGGAGGGTGTTAGACTAAGTATATATTAGATATACGTGTTGTAACATAACCAGTATTTGCACGGTTCCCTCTTATAAATATATGACAGCCATACCCACCAAGGGTATTGAGCATTGTTCCAAACCCTAATCTGTTTAACAGACGTTCTCTCAAAAAAAAAAAGATTTGTGCTTATAGTAGAGTACTAAGGTAGACTTCAAAATTGCATATTCATAACTCGTCTCACGTGCCTACACACATTGAAGCTATTGAGAATCTCAGAAACTTGCGACAATTGAACATGTATCTCAATAGCTTTGATGGAAACCTCTCGGCATTGCTTGTTTCACTTCCTCGCCTAAAGATCCTAGATCTCTCCTGCAATAAGTTCGGTGGGAAAATTCCAGTAAATTCATCCTCGGGACCAATTTCACTTGAAGTCATAAATCTCCAATTAAATCTCCTCAACGGAACTCTCCCGGTTAGAGGTAAAAAAATATCTTACATTCAAGAAAGGGATTCATATATGTTTCATACCTCAGTTTATTCCAGCTGTAATAATTACATACTTTGTATGTATGCATGGCAGCTTTGAAAAACATCAGGAGCTTGAATTTGGGTTACAACCGGTTTAGTGGATCTCTCCCTGTGTCACTATTCTCACTTCCTCATCTAAAGTTCCTAGATCTCTCATATAATAAATTTGAGGGGCATTTCCCTATTAATTTTTCTCTGGAACCAGTTCCACTTGAAGTCTTACATCTCGACCATAATAAGCTGAGTGGAGCTCTTCCGAATGAACAAGGTACTCCCACAGTTCTAGTAAAGATGGTGTTGCCATTGTTTTTCAGTTATTAATACATGATTTTGGTACTTCCACAGCATTTGAAATTTTCAAGAATCTACGAGAGCTGTATTTGAGTTCCAACCAATTCAGTGGAATCATTCCAACATTTTTGTTTTCGCTTCCACATATCAAACGGGTGAATCTCTCAACTAATCTGTTCGGAGGAAAATTTCCGATAAATACATCTTCAGATCTTTCATTATCTCTTAAGAGCCTTCGGTTTTCCCAAAATAATTTTAGCGGTAAACTTTCTTTCATTTGGCTCCGAAACCTCACAAAGCTAGAAGAGATAGACCTTTCAGGCAATGGTAATCTAGTTATTGATGTCAATATTCCTGGATGGACACCCCCATTCCAATTGAAACAGTTAGTGTTTGCTGGTTGTGCCCTTAACAAGAACATTATCGAGGAACCACATTTTTTACGCACACAGCGTCATTTCGAGGTGCTTGATTTGTCCAGCAATAACTTGTCAGGCAGCATGCCCCATTGGTTGTTTACAGAGGAAACAGAACTACAGGGTCTATATCTAGGAAACAACTCATTAACTGGATCATTAGACTCAATATGGCATGCCCAATCTTCACTCCAAGTTATCAACATACACATGAACCATATCACAGGACAGCTGCCGGCCAACCTCAGTTCAATGTTTCCAGACTTGGTTGTTCTAGATTTTTCTAGTAACGACTTGTTTGGGCACATACCAACATCAATGTGCGAGATCAGCTCCATGGGAATTTTAGACCTATCAAACAACAAACTTTCTGGGGAGGTCCCAGCTTGTGTTTTTACTAATTATCCCATGCTATTGACCTTGACGGTCTCAAACAACAAGCTTGGTGGTCGATTTTTGGTGGGATGAATAATCTGAATATACGTGAATTGTGTCTGGATGGTAACAAATTCGAAGGGACATTGTCTCATGATCTGTCAGGAGAGTTTATATCGGTCATTAATTTGCAGTAGCAAAAATGCCCGTGCGTTGCAACGGGTGAAAACAGCCCAGACGTCCTTACCCACTGAGCATGACTAAAATCGTCACCCTCATGCCCCTAACATAATTAACATGCATGACGAATACCTCATCCTCAGGTCCACATCTTTCATTTCAATATGACATGAGATCCATGTTTCCGCTTGTGCTCTTTGCGTCCTTGTCGCCGGTGGACGCATTACCAGCTGTCACTAACCAAGGTTGGCCAGGTCCAATAACTGAATCGTTGAGCCTCCTTCGTGTTCGGTGAGATCATGAGCGTGTGTCATGTAAACAAATAATTTTTTTATCGGCCGACTAATATAATAGAGAAAAGCACTGCGCATAATATATGTCCGTGTTATCATGTAAACTAAATAGTTTTGTGTCAGGTAGGCCATGAAATCTTAGATGGACTCCTATTTTTTTAGGTGTAGTTGGACTCTTTATGCATTGTGACGGCTGTCACTAGGCCGAGCGAGGCTGGCCGTACGATGAAGACGCGATGGAGAAAAATATTCCTTTCATATCCCTTGTTTAATAAACCGAACTAAAACAATGCGTCCGCGGTCATATTTTAAAAAACCGCCTAGTAGTATGGATTAAAAAAAGTTAGCTATAGTGCCTCCCAGTTTTCAAAAATTATTCATATTTTTAAAAATATTTTCCTTTTCAAATTCAAAGCCCAAAATATATTTGTGTTTTAAAAAATGTTAGCAAATTCGGAAGAAACATGCACTACAGTATGTTTCCCCTCAAAAAAAGTACCTCGTAGTTTTTAAAAATTGTTCGTGTCTTAAAAGAATATCCAGCTTAAAAAAACAAAAGGCTATTTATTTTTATATGTTTCAAGATTAAATTTATTGTTCACAACTTTGCAAAATATTTGCGTTCTAAAATATATTCCTTTTTGAAAAAAAAATGTTTTGCTCTCAGTATATGACACGGCTGTGGCTTAATTCGTTTAGTCGCGCAAACAAGTAACAGCAAGTCTCATTTAGTAGAGTGGCTAGCAGTTTGAGGTGTCCAACGTGAGCACCTGAGTTCGATTCCTAGCGAAGCTATTTTTTCTTGAACGTTTTTCACTGTTCGTACAGGATCCGCTAATGGGCCGGCCCATCCCAGTCTTGTGCATGGTAGATTTTCTTTTTGGCAGAAACAAATCAGACAACGTGGGTGCGTTGACGTACCAAAAACATATGGGTCCCATCATAAACCAAAAAAGTGGAGAAATCATCCTCCCTTTAATATTAGGTAAAGATAAAGAGGTAAACCATCCTCCTTTTAATATTAGATAAAAATAAAGAGATAAAGATAAAGATAAAGATAAAGATTATAATGAGTTGTCTGGTGAACTCAATACGTCATTTTGGAATATGTCTTCTTTGTTGGTCTTCAATCTTGCTAGCAACCATATAACCGGCAAAATTGATCGACACACCTGTGACTTCACAGGAATATTCGCCTTTTAGATCGGTCACACAACAACCTTACAAGTTCTGTACCAAACAGTTGCTTCATAGTGCTCAGTTTTCTTAACCTTTCTGGGAACTCCTTATCTGGCAATATCTTTTTTCCCCGTTTCAACACATCAAGTCTGATTTCATTGGATATCAGACACAATCAGTTCACAGACAACCTCCATTGCATACGTTATCTTGAGAACATCAGGCTACTTTCACTGGGTGGAAATAAGTTTGAACATCGCTCCAAACCTGTGCAGACTCGTACTACATTTGAGGATAATTGATCGGAAATGTTAACGCCCACACGTGTGGGTGTTGACCATCTCAACCACACGCATTCATCATCGTCCAGTACTATATGCACGAATCTTGGCACAATCTGGCTGATTTTCTGTGCCACGTAGAACAAGGCGTGTGTGTGGTGTGTGACATAGTTCGTTCACACATCCGTTTTACCACACGGAGGGGCCGGTGTGTGGGCGTTTAGCAGTTCACCCACACACCAGTTTTCAGTCACGCACAAGGGCTGGTGTGTGGGCATTTGCCATCTCGCCCACACGCCCGTCTCCTCTCCCACACCCAAGCTGCTAGTTGCCATGTGTTTTTGCAGCACACATGGCAACTGCCCCTAGTGTGCTTTATAAGCAGGTGGCAACTCATTTTTTTTACCCGAGTTGCCATGTGTTTTTGCAGGGTACACGACAACTGGCTAGTGTGCACGTAAGCAGATGGCAACTCTTTTTTACCGAGTTGCCATGTGTTTTTGCATGGTACATGGCAACTGCCCCAACGTGCACGTACATAGCAACTGCCCTAACGTGCACGTAAGCAGATGGCAATTCTTCCTTTTTACATGGCAACTGCCCTAGCATGCTTGTGAGCATATGGCAACTCTCTCAACTGCCTAGTGTTAGTATGTGGCAACTCCTAAAGTTATGAAATCATGGCAACTACATTAGATCAGACCATACATGGCAACTGCAGTTGAGCAACCATGGCAACCACAGTTGTCCGACATGGCAACCGTAGTTCAGCGACATGGCAACTGCAGATAAACGAACATGGACGAGGGTCTGGACCATGGCAACTGCGGGCGCGCGATGAGCGTCACGCGTCGCCTGCGGGATCAGGAGGGTACGAGGCCTGACATACGGGCGTGTGGGCGTTATCAACTTCGCCCACACGCACGCGTGTGAGAGGGTTCGGAAGGGAAAAAAAGATGTGTGTGGGCATTAGTTGTTTTGCCCACACGTAGGTGTGTGGGCTGGTTGCTGTCCATGCCACACGAGACGTGTGGCACAACTATCCGATACACCACACGTGTGGCAGTTATCGGGACCCTAATTGATTTGTCCCGTAACAGCCTTTCAGGTTCGCTACCAGCATGTACATTTGAAAGGTGACGTGGATGATCAAATTCTTGGGCCTATCCTTGTGATTGCGGGGGACTTCTACATGACTTTTATTGACTTAACACACTTTACCAAAGGGAGTCTCTACACATACGGTCACAGTTTCTTCGTTTCAATGGCTGGCATTGACCTATCGGCAAATATGCTACATGGAAAAATTCCTCAGGAGCTAGGAAATCTGAGCCATATCAAATTCCTTAATTTGTCCTATAATTTGTTTATTGGCCTGATCCCGGCGACCTTTAGCGGCATGGAGGAGATAGAAAGCTTGGACCTCTCCCACAATCAGTTGAGCGGACCAATACCTCGGCAGTTAACTCAATTGTCATCATTAGGTGTGTTCTCTGTGGCATATAACAACTTATCAGGATGCATACCGAATTCTGGTCAGCTAAGCTCATTCAGCATGGAGAGCTACCTAGGCAACACCAACCTCCACGAGATTACACAGGGGAGTCTGTGCACTCCGGTCTAGATCCTGCTGCAGAGGAACATGTGGGCGATGCGCCCGGTGACCCAGTTTTATACGTTGTCACGACTGTAGCGTTTGTATTGGCATTTTGGGCCACCCTGCTGTTCTCGTTTTGTCATCCATATGGGAAGTCTGTAATTCTCAAGCTTTGATCTGTCCAGAGCAAAAACTGCCAGTCATATACTTTACCTATAAGTATACATCGATTGAACTTCCTGAAATTTCTTTCTGGGTAAAACTGTGTTCTTATATCATATTGCACTTTTTCTTGCTTGTTCTTGATGACCTTTTACCTTATTCCAGAATCTGATTCCATGGCCAATGGCACTAGCCCCCGCCCCACCTTAGTATCATCAGCATGCAATTTCTTCATGGACTTTACTTCTTTGAATTTAATGGAATATTTGGAGTCCTTTATATGCACGGGGTTATATAGGATTGTATCCCCAGGTGCATTGTCCCCCCTGCGAGAGAAGATTTTTATAAAAATGGTATAATAAACTTATGGTATTTTACAATATAATTGATAGGAAATGATTGACTCAAATATTCCTGTAATTAGATTGGTGCATGAAAACCTATATATTTTACAAAATCATTGTAAGTGTGTGCATTTTTTGACTCTTTCATGATGGAATTTGATATCTTATATTTCTGAGAACTTGTCACACAATATCGTTAGTAGGTTTTATGTCCATTTTACTGAGATGTGAAATTATATGTTTTTTAATTGATACATGAAATTGTAGCCAATTTTTATATTTATTAAAAATAGGGGCCCCCTATATCCTCTATAACACTATGCTCCCTACTTTTTAAAGAGCCCGCATTCAATTGAGGTCCCCGATTGGAATTGGGTCACACGATTTTGACCTGGTCAACAATTTCTCAAAGCTATCTTATTCAACTTTGTATACTATAAACTATGCCATCTAATTTTTAAGGCCTCACAATTAATTGAGGCCTTCAATTTAGAACCGGGTCACCCAGTTTTGACTGGGTGAATAATTTCTCAAGGAGCTCTCTCATTTAATTATTTTCATGCACTATGTTTCCTAATTTAAAGCTCTTTCATTCAATTGAGGTACTCAATTTTGGATTTAGTTCGATTTTGACCGGACCAACGACTTTTCAAATCAATGAGTGGCAACCGGCCTATAAAACATATCAATTTCGCGCATCCTCCCACCACCTAGAGAAAAGAAGCGTCGCCATGTGATATTGTAGCACCAATATAGTACATGCAGCTGCCAGCGCATAAATTTTCCCACATAAATGTAGATTAGTTAGCGGATAACACAGAATCACAGCACGATAGGCCACCAAATCATCACATTATAAATGAAAATAAAAACACTCCATCATCTCCCTCACCCGTCAAACTAAATATTCTGTCAGTTCCAAAATATAAGGGTTCTTAGTTTTTTGGAAAGTCAAATTTCTTTCACTTTGACCAAGTTCAGACCAAATAATATCGACATCCAAATTAGAAAATACTAACCAAAAAAATAGAAATTTATTTCATGATGAATCTAATCATACCGATTCGATAATATGGATTTTGATATATTTCTCTACAGAATTGATCAAACTTAAAAGGTTTGTTTTTTCATAAAAGTAATGCACCTTATATTCCAAAATAAAATGAGGCCTAGTTTGGCAGCATGGTCTTTAAAATACCGTAGTATTCCGAGACCTTGGTATTGCAATGTGTGGGCAACAGATAGTTTCTAAAAACTGCATTTTTCTCAGTTTACGGAAAACTATAAATATGTTTGGCTTGTGTTGTTTTACCGTAGTTTTGACCGATTACTACACAACTGAACCTAACTTAGCTACACCTAAGGAGTTACAGGAACGGTTCAATCAGCGTGTGCTGAAGGACGCCAGCTGATCGCTGGCCTAAAGTCGTGGGCGCAATTAATCATTTTTTAGAACGAAGGCTCAAGGAGAGCCCGGCTTTGAATTAACAAAGCCATCAACCGGCCAGGATTACATGATCACCAACTTACAAGGAAAGCAAGAAGAGAAACAAGCGGCTGATACAGGGAGCAAAGCGAAACAGACTCAAAGCCAGCAGCGATAGCAAGAACGCCATGCTGCCGCCAACACCCTGCAGGACGGCCTACACCAACCGGACAGGCTACGGACTTGAGAGGATGCACCACCGCGCAAGCTTCGTGATCGTAGCCAAACTCGAAGACAGCACTGACACTCCTCTGGAACTGCCACTGCAAAGGGCCCCTGCCCTCTCATCCTGGCTCGAAGGATGCCGCACCGGCAGGCGGTAGCTCGGTTCACCCTTGAACCCAGGGGAAGACGTCCAAGCTGCGCATGAAGAAAGAACTAGGAGCAGACCTGCTAGCACAGATCACACCCTTCCGAGCACCGTCGTCGTCCGCGGTTAAGACCGAAGGGCAAAAGATGTCGGCCACAGTCGCAGCAACCAGGGCAACAGCGATGAGCCACCGAAGAAGAGGCATTGACACGCCGAGCCAAGCTGCCACCCGCCACCATCACGCCCACAACCCGATTCTCTCGCCGCCCCTGCGATCCCCGGACTGGGCGCAATTAATCATGCTACCAAGGTTGTCAAAATCGCGATTTTGAATCGAATCGGAGCTCTGATGGTAGGATCGCAAATCGTAGAATCTTCACTATCAGGATCGTAAAAACGTAGATTCTATGAACTAAAATCGTAGAATTAGAGGGGTTAGTTTAGATCGTAAAGTCATAGAATCGTGTAACAGAATCATGATTGTGACAACCTTGCATGCTACACGCGCGCATGGAATTGTGTTGATGGGCTCAATCAATTGAGTAGGGTAGCGCATACCTTCTCTGTGGGCTTCGTTTGTCCATGGTAACAGAGAAGATGGATGAATTGTACACGAGGACGGCTGGAAGATGGGCTCATGAGAAAAAAATGCAGGGGAGAACAAAGTAACGCTCGCGTTTCTCTATTTACTAAAAAGAGGTCCTAACCTCTTTTTCCAATACAACAAAAAAAACACGGTTTCGAGAAAACTACAGTTTCTAAAACTGTTGTATCTGTTCATGCCAAACACATCAAAGTATTTAAAACAGTGACTTTATTGAAAACCACGGCATTTCTTGTAAAACTGCAAAAAATACTGCCAGACGCAGCCTGAGTATTTTTTAAGAAACCTAACAACACGAACGACGCTGCAAAGCGCACCCAACCCTTCTAGTATTACACTAGTTCAGAAAAGCCTACTAGTGGCATGCGCGGTGGTGGAGACTGGGGGCGCCAAGGCCCTGCCCCCCCCCC
>NC_041383.1:757057658-757111177 GCF_002162155.2 Triticum dicoccoides | reverse complement strand
GTGACTCTATGTCTGACCTTCCATGGTATAACCTAGCAATGATGGTGTCCACGCGACATTCTCTTATCGAAGACATTGCTTGCACTTTTCTCAGACTTCTCTTCGGGGTGAAACCCATGATCTGATCTCTTCTCGGTGGTTGGATCCTGCAATGGCGGTGCCTATGCGTCGTTCTCTTGCTAGATGTGTCATTTATCTAAAATGAAGCACCACTCCAGTTACTCTAGAGTTGTCATCATTGTTGGCTGACATTGATGTTTGCTACAATTATTCGGTTGATTGCTCATTTTCCTTTTTCCCTTTTGTAATAACTTGGCTTTGTGCATTCTCGATGTCTTGGCTAGCTCTTGATATCCTGTTGGTCTAGATAGTGAATGTAACCGATATCTTTTTGATATTAATATATTCTCCTTACTCAAAAATAAATATATGTGGCCCTTTCATGAGTCTGGTAGTATCTCTAGAAACATACGTGTGTATCCCTGTCTCCCTTGGACCGCCATATGGCGTCTTTAGAAGTTGGAAAATCTAGCCAGCGCTTACTGTAAAAAAAAAAAAAAATCTAGCTAGCCGGCACCTAATGCCGGCTGCAACTAATTGGCCATCCACCTGGTCAAGTGTGCATCGAAGTATATTTACAACAAGATTAAATACAACAAGATTTCTGGTGGATGATGATGATTGCCAACCGTCACGGAGCTTCGAGCATATCCCTCTATGCCGATGATGTGGTCATCTTTTGCCACCCAGACTCTCACGACCTCGCCACAGTTCGCAGGCTCCTCCACGTCTTTGGCCTCGATTCTGGGCTGCACACCAACTTTGACAAGTGCTCGGCCACTCCTATTCATTGCACCGACGATCATATTGCTGCTATAGCCGGGGAGTTGCAATGCCCCGTCACTCACTTCCCCATCACCTACCTCGGGCTGCCCCTCTCAGTCCGCAAGGCCTCTTCGGCGAGCTTGGAGCCGATCATTGACAAGCTTGGGCGCAAGCTCTCCACATGGCGGGCATCTATGCTATCCAAGGGAGACCGCCTATCCCTTGTGCGCCACGTCCTTAGTGCCATCCCCACGCACTTCCTCATGGCCATCGCCTTCAACAACACTGCCATCAGGAAGGTGAACCAGATCATCCACGGATTCCTATGGGCTGGATCGGATAAGGCCAATGGGGGCTAGTGCCTTGTTGATGGGAATAAGCCATGCTCAGGTCCGTGGTGACCCGCGAGTGTACGCGTACGTGCCAGGTCTGTGGCGACCGGGCGTGTGCAGGTGTGTGCGTGAGTGCATGTTCGTTAGAGATAGTCACGGGATAGGGGTAGACGCTAGCGATTCATGCGGGTTCCAGCCGCGCCCAGCGCGTCGTGAGCGCAGGCGGCGCATGCGGATCGTGGGTGTGTGAGCAGCGCGTGTATAAGGTCTCCCCCGGCCTGTGTAACTTGGGGTGGTGCCTGGGAACGAGTTCGTGCTCGTGGGTGTTGGCGTTCGAGCGCCGGAAACCTCATGTGTCCACCTGTGTCTTCTTCTTCCCTTCTTCTTCTACCTCAGTCCGCTGCAGAACAAGAGAGCTGCGAGAGGTAGGCGAGAGCTAGGGCTAGACGGCAACAACAATTGGTATCGGAGCATCGGGTTCGGAGGAGCTCACCGGCGATGGCGCTCGTCCCGTGCGGCGGCGGAGCACGGTGATGTCGGGCGTGCGGAGAGTGCGGCAGCCGCGGCGGACCTGCGCGGTGGCGCAAAGGCTGCGGTGGCGCGGCGCGGCTCAGCGGAGAGAAGGCCAAGCTCCTGGACACGCCGGTTCGGCCGCGTTGATCGCGTCGGAGCGCGATCATGGCGCGAGCTGGAGACGTGCGGAGGCTGGCGAATGAGGCGCAGCAGCGAGCCAGGCGTGACCGGTGCGTGTTATGGGTGCCCATCGGACGCGTCGGGCGCGTCGGGACCGCGGGCGTGGACCGCGTCGAGGCGCTGGACCTGATTGCGCAGATCGCATACGTGCGCGGTGGGAGCGCGGGCCGGGAGCGCGGCGACGTGGGGAGTGCGCGCGAAGGGCACGGCGGTCGCGGGGACGAGGAGGTCGCGAGGGACCTGCGTGGTGGCGCAGAGGTCGCGACGGCTCGGCGCGACAACCGTGGAAGGTGCGTGGCACGGAGACGCGGCGTGGCGGCCCACCGGACTGCGGGCTGCTGCAGCGGGAGCGAGCGGAGGCTTGTGACGGAGACGCTGCGGAGGCGTACATGGCGACGTGACGACGACAACGACGGAAGCTGCACCAACTCCGGCGACGGCAGATCATGGCTTAGGGCGTGAATGATGGGAATAAGCCATGCTCAGGTCCGTGGTGACCCGCGAGTGTACGCGTACGTGCCAGGTCTGTGGCAACCGGGCGTGTGCAGGTGTGTGCGTGAGTGCATGTTCGTTAGAGATAGTCACGGGATAGGGGTAGACGCTAGCGATTCATGCGGGTTCCAGCCGCGCCCAGCGCGTCGTGAGCGCAGGCGGCGCATGCGGATCGTGGGTGTGTGAGCAGCGCGTGTATAAGGTCTCCCCCGGCATGTGTAACTTGGGGTGGTGCCTGGGAACGAGTTCGTGCTCGTGGGTGTTGGCGTTCGAGCGCCGGAAACCTCCTGTGTCCACCTGTGTCTTCTTCTTCCCTTCTTCTTCTACCTCAGTCCGCTGCAGAACAAGAGAGCTGCGAGAGGTAGGCGAGAGCTAGGACTAGACGGCAACAACACTTGTCAATTGGCAGCGTGTTTGCCGGCCGATCTCCCTCGGTGGCCTCGGCATCCGTGACATCCAGCATACGGGCATCTCTCTCCGCGTTCGCTGGCTATGGCTGCAACGTACCGATGCTACTCGCCCGTGGAGCCACCTTCACATCCCCCACGATGCGGACGCGAGTGCAATTTTCAGAGCCTCCACGACTTGGCAGCTGGGAGCAGGAGATTCTTGCCGATTCTGGACCGACCATTGGATCTCTGGCAGGTCCGTGGCCGAGATTGCCCCCTCGTTCTAGCTCTTGTCCCAAGGTGCATTCGGAAGGAGAGATGCGTGCGAGATGGGCTGCAGCAGCGCTCCTGGGTGCAGGATATCCGAGGTGCGCTCGGGCTGGCGGCCATGGTGCAATACGTCGAGCTATGGCGTTCGGCGCGACACATTGAGCTCTCTAGCGAGCCGGACACGCTACGCTGGCGTTGGACCCCCTCTGCTACGTACACGGCGAGCTCCTGCTACAAGGCCCTATTCTTTGGAGCCTATGAAGACCCTTTCTGGCGGCTTACTTGGCGGCCTTGGGCTCCTCTCTGCGTCAAATTCTTCCTGTGGCTGGCCATGCAAAACCGTTGCTGGACTGCGGAGCGCCAGGCTCGCCGCGGATTGCCCCACAACGATGCCTGCATCTAGTGTGACCAGGAGGATGAGACCATGCACCACCTTCTTACCGGATGCTCTTTCTCTCGCCAAGTTTGGCACGAGATCCTAGGCTGGGCACGCACGCCCATTAGCCTCCCGGACCACGACACGCCATTTCAATTGTGGTGGCAATCCTTTCTCGACCTCGCGCCCACTTTCATGCGCAAGGGCCTATCCTCCCTCATCATCCTCTCAGCCTGGTGGATTTGGAAGCAACGTAATGCTTGCATCTTTGACGGAGCGACGCCATCGATTACCTTCACCTCCGACACCATCAAGGACGAGGCACGTCTATGGGCCAAGGCGGGCGCCACCGGACTGCAAAACATTATCCCCGGCGCGTAGTCTCTAGTTTCTAGCCTTGGGGCTGAGCATACCCCTATCTGTTGTGCTCCTTCGCTTGTTCACCATGCCTAGTGCACACATGGCCTTGTAAGCGTTGTAATCCCATGCTTGTACTCTCCTTCTATCAATACAAAGATACGCAGCGTGTGTATTCGCGAAAAAAAAGATGATGATTGCCAATGACTCGGTCCATGTAAATTGATCACGTGTTCCTGACATGTTCTTGTATATAGTTAGTACCAAGAAGCTAGCGAAAGATAAAAGAAAAGCATGCAGAACTGTAAATCTCACCATTTCTCTCCCAAAGTCTAGCTACCTAAATGTACAGGAGAAGGAAAAGCTTATTATCAGATATGGGTAGCTGCTTGCCATGGGGACCATTGTCTTTGATAATAGTACTTGTGTTGTTGCAGCCCATGCTTCACTCCTCCTCTGGCTGCTTCGTGGAGGAGAGGGCTGCTCTACTGGACATCCGGTCTTCCCTGCCCAGAGCGCATTCCCTAAGTGCGCTTGATTCATGGGGGGAGGATGATGATGACTGCTGCTCGTGGGAGCGCGTGAATGCAACAACACAACACAGCGAGTGTCTCATCTCAACCTTTCTTCCATATTTGGAACTTATTCACACAATTATTGGTATTTAAACTCGACGGTGTTTTCTGCACTACATGAGCTTGAATACCTTGATCTCTCATACAATTTTGCACGTTTGCTAGCCTTGGAAGGTACATATATGCTCCAAATTCTCTTTTTTTAACGATATGTATATGTGCCATGACTTCTTATTCTCCTTGTTCTACAAACAAAAACACTGCAGGTTTACTTGGACTAGCCAAGCTTCATATCTCGACCTCAGTGACAGTGCATGGGGAGGGGGGTTCTCAGAATTTATTGGGCAAATTGTTTCACTGGAAGTTTTAGTTCTCAACGATAACTGCATGACCGGAGGTCTTCCAAGCGCAGGTACAGATTTGTGCTTAATCAGTAGAGTACTAAGGTAGACGTCAAAATTGCATATGCATAAACTCGTCTTGCATGCCTACACACATTGCAGCTGTTGAGAATCTCAGAAACTTGCGACAACTGAACAATGTCAAGCAACGCATAACAGGCCTGGTCGGGTCAGGTTGGTAGCGTATGTTCCAAGGCAGTTCGGCTAAGATAGTCTAGGTTGTTAGCATTGTAGTTTATCTCTGTAACCACTCTATCTCTTATCCCTTGTACCTCAAGTTGTAATCTCAACCATGTACGCGATCTGTTGAGTTGCGCCCCAGTATATTAACACGAAGCCGTCGGTCAGGAAGAGACACGACGTTAAACTTAAGTTTTCACATGGTATCAGCCTAACTCTTCCACATCGCTTCTATCCCCATCCACCACCTCCGCATCCACCATGGCCGCGTCCTCCAGCGCCGCACCGGCCAATCTTTCTGGTCAAGTCACCGAGAAGCTGACGCGCACCAACTACATCCTCTGGCGGACTCAAGTCACGCCGCAGCTCCATGGTGCCGGCTTCTACGGGTACGTCGACGGCTCCATGCCTGAGCCGGCCAGAATCATCGTCACCAAGGACAAAGACAGGAAGGAGGAGACTTCACCGAACCCCCTTCATCCGATCTGGATCCGTGAGGCGCAGCAGGTACTCGGATACCTTCTGAATAATCTCTCCAAGGAGGTACTTGTGCAGGTCACCACGATCGATCATGCGCAAGATCTCTGGACAGCACTGGCGAACATGTTTTCGTCCCAGTCCCTGTCACGCGTCAACAACATCCGTGTCGCCCTCGCCAACGCGCAGAAGGGGACGCAGTCCGTGGCAAGCTTCTTCGGGCACATGCGCTCACTATCAGATGAGCTCGTGGCGGCTGGCAAGCCGCTCGGAGACGGTGAACTCGTCTCCTACATCATCGCCGCCCTCGACATGGAGTACCAGCCTCTCGTCTCCGCGCTCGATGCCCGCACCACGCCTGTCACGCTCGATGATCTGTTCGCCATGATCAGCAACTTTGATCAGCGGGTTGCCCTCTACCAAGGGGGCCACTCCGGCGGCGGCTTCAAGTGCTCCGCGAACGCGGCCATGCGCGGCCATGGTGGCGGCTCACGTCATCGGGGGTGCGGCAGGGGCAGGCACAACGGCGGCCCCAACACCAGCAACAGCAACCCCCGTGGCAACAACGGTGGTGGCGGCCAGCCCTCCTCCAACAACAACCAGGGCCGCCGCAACAACTCCAACAGGTCGCGCCCCGATGCCGTCTGGTGTCAGATCTGCAGTAAACCTGGCCACTCGGCCAAGGATTGCTCGTACAGATTCGACGAAGATGATGACTCCTCTCAGGACGAGAAGGTGGCTGCTGCGGCCGATGGATCGTATGGCGTGGACACAAACTGGTACATGCGGGAGAAGTACCACGGCCAAGATCACATCCACACTGCGAGTGGAGAAGGTATGAAGATCCGTCATGTTGGTCACTCAATTATTAAAACCCCTCATCGTCCAATTCCCCTTCGGAAAATTTTGCATGTCCCTAGTGCATCTAAAAACCTTCTCTCCGTTCACCGCATTGCTATTGATAAGCACGTCTTCCTCGAGTTTCACCCTTTCTTCTTTTTGATCAAGGATCGGGTAACGAGGAAGGTACTGTATCGAGGTAGTTGCGTTCGCGGGATCTACCCCTTGATTCCGGAGCTTCGAAGAAGATTCAATAAACAAGCTTTTAGTGCCACCAAGCTATCCTCTACACGGTGGCATGATCGTTTAGGACATGCAGCTTTTTCTTTAGTTGAACGAGTGGTTAGGAAAAATAAACTCCCCTATGTTGGAGATCGTGATGTTGAAACGATTTGTGATTCGTGCCACAGAGCAAAAGGCCATCAGTTACCATATCCAATTTCCACTAGTGTTTCTACCAAACCATTGCAACTTATTTTTTCTGATGTGTGGGGGCCTGCCCCATCCTCTGTCGGTAGACACACATACTATGTGAGCTTCATAGATGATTATAGCAAATATTCATGGATTTATCTTCTTAAGAAACGTTCCGAAGTATTCCAAGTTTTTCGTAACTTTCGAGCACTCGTTGAACGTAAGTTTGACAGCAAAATACTTGCCCTCCAATCTGATTGGGGCGGTGAGTATGAGAAGCTCAACTCGTTCTTTCAAGAACTTGGGCATCTCTCATCATGTGTCTTGCCCACACGCCCATCAACAAAATGTGTCGGCAGAACACAAACATTGTCACATTGTAGAAGTTGGTTTAGCCCTTCTTGCTGATGCCTCCATGCCACTAAAGTTTTGGGATGAGGCGTTCCTCACCGCCGTCCACATCATCAATATGCTTCCAAGCCGTGTCATCAACAATGAAACACCTACAGAAAAACTTCTTCATACCAAACCAGACAACACTTCCCTCCGTGTGTTTGGCTGCGCTTGTTGGCCCAACCTTAGACCATATAACAAATGCAACTAATGTTTCGATCTAAGCAGTGTGTTTTCATTGGCTACAGTGCTATGCACAAAGGTGTCAAATGTCTAGATGTCTCTACTGGCCGTGTCTATATTTTGCGTGATGTAGTTTTTGATGAAACAAAGTTTCCCTTTGCTGATCTCCACCCCAACGCCAGTGCCTTACTCCGTCAAGAAATTTTGCTTCTGCCTTCTCATCTCACTGGTTTTGATTAAAGGGGGAATAATAATTGTGTTGATCCATCATTGACTAATCCTCATAACCATGTGCATGAGCTCTGTGTTGATGCAGCAGAAGGAAGCATGAGCAAAACTGGTGCAGAAATCAGCCAAAATGATCAAGAAATTAGCTCCAATGGGCAATATTTGATGTGTCCAGATTTGGGAGGCAGCAAATCCTCCTCGGGATCGCTGCTGCAGCACCTGCCCAGGCCATCTGCCTCGGAATCTGCGCCGCTGCATGGCGCCAGCGCGTCAGAAACCGCGTCGCCCACCAGGCGCGGCGGTGCCGTCTCTCCAGGCGACACACGGGCTGCAGCGACTCGCCCACCCGACGCCACCGAGCAGCGCCAATCCGAGGTGACCATGTGTCCTCCTGAGAGGCGGTGGCCAGCAGATGGACCCTGCCGCTATGCGCGTCGACAGCCGACAGCGGGCGCGCCCACCTGCGCAGGTTCGACGAGCCCCGTGGACGTGGGATCCGGTGCTGAATCCCTGCAATCATTGCATAATGATGCGGCAGCAGCACACACGGGATCTTCTGTGCCGCCCGCAGCTGGCTCCTCGCGCGCTGAAGCCGTAGACGATCCTGGTGTGGGAGCTGCCATCGGAACATCACCAGGCGCATCCCCCTCGGGATCTGATGCGGGACGTCCTGCGCCTCGGGCTGGTGCAGCCTCGCCTGTGCAACCATGCACTCGTCTCCAAAAAGGGGTAATTCAACATGTTAATTATAAAACAAAATTTGGCCTGGCTTGTTGCTCCACGGGTGAACCTAGTTCGGTTGAAGAAACACTGAATGATGCACGTTGGAGGAAGGCAATGGAAGAAGAATATTCGGCACTAAAGAAAAATAAAACATGGCATCTAGTGCCTCCACGATGAGGTAAAAATCTCATTGATTGCAAATGGGTATTTCACATCAAAAGAAAGTCTAACGGATCCATAGATCGTTACAAAGCAAGACTTGTTGCAAAGGGCTTCAAACAACGGTACGGCATAGACTATGAGGACACATTTAGTCCTATTGTTAAAGCTGCCACTATTCGCCTTGTCTTGTTTGTTGCTGTTTCCAAGGGATGGAGTCTCAGACAATTAGATGTGCAGAATACGTTCCTTCATGGTTTTCTGGAAGAGGAAGTATACATGAAGCAACCTCCTAGGTTTGTGAACAAAAACTCACCACTACATGTGTGCAAACTTGATAAAGCTTTATATGGATTGAAGCAAGCTCCCAGGGCGTGGTACTCACGTCTACGTCATAAACTGCAAGCACTTGGATTTATCCCTTCAAAGTCTGATACATCATTGTTTATTTACAATAGATCAAATACCTCCATATTTGTTCTTATTTATGTTTATGATATAATTGTCACAAGTTCCTCTAATGAAGCAATAACAGGCCTCTTGAAGGATCTAAGTGCTGAGTTTGCTCTGAAGGATCTAGGAGACTTGCATTTCTTCCTAGGGATTGAGGTAAAGAAACATGAAGATGGTCTTCATCTCTCTCAGGAAAAATATGCTACTGATTTGGTAAGAAGAGTTGGTCTTCAAGGATGCAAACCTTCACCAACACCCTTGTCCAGTTTAGAGAAACTCTCACTTACAGAAGGAGAACCCTTGAATCAAGAGGATAGTACAAACTACAGAAGTCTGGTAGGGGCACTTCAGTACTTGACTCTGACAATACCTGATATTTCATTTGCTGTTAACAAAGTATGCCAATTTCTTCATGCACCCACTACAGTTCATTGGACTGCTGCTAAACTATAGTAAGATATGTGAAAAATACTATGAACCTTGGTCTTACTTTCAGCAAATCTTCATCTACTCTAGTCAGTGCTTTCTCAGATTCTGATTGGGCAGGATGCATAGATGACAGACGCTCTACTGGTGGGTTTGCAGTATTTTTTGGACCAAATCTAATATCATGGTGTGCAAAGAAACAGGCTACTGTATCCAGGTCAAGTGTAGAAGCTGAATACAAGGCACTTGCAAATGCTACGGCAGAGATTATTTGGGTACAGTCTATGTTGAAGGAACTTGGCATAAAGAGTACCAAAGCTCCATGCCTATGGTGTGATAATCTTGGTGCCACTTACCTATCTGAAAATCCAATGTTTCATGCAAGAACGAAGCATATTGAAATTGACTTCCACTTTGTCAGAGACAGTTAGAAATTCGTTTTATGCATTCTAGAGATCAAGTTGCAGATGGCTTCACAAAACCGTTACCTACAAGAAGTTTTGAAGAATTCAAGCGTAATCTCAACTTGACCAAGTTGTGATTAAGGGAGGATGTTAAGCAACGCATAATAGGCTTGGTCGGGTCAGGTTGGTAGCATATGCTCCAAGGGCAGTTCGGCTAAGATAGTCTAGGTTGTTAGCATTGTAGTTTATCTCTGTAACAACTCTATCTCTTATCCCTTGTACCTCAAGTTGTAATCTCAACCATGTACGTGATCTGGTGAGTTGCGCCCCGGTATATTAACACGAAGTCGTCGATCAGGAAGAGACACGACGTTAAACCTAAGTTTTCACAAACATGTCTTGGAATTGCTTGAACGGAAGCCTCCCAGCTTTGCTATTTGCACTTCCTCGCCTACAGAGCCTAGATCTCTCCCATAATGACTTCGATGGGCATATTCCAATAGACCCATCCTTGGTACCAATTTCACTTGAAGTCCTAGATCTCAGTTTTAATCGCCTCAACGGAACTCTCCCGGTTAGAGGTAAAAAATATTACATTATAAAAAGGGATTTCATGTTTCATACCTCGGTTTCTGCCACCTGTAATAATTATACAACTTGTATGCATCACAGCTTTTAAAAACATCAGGAGCTTGAATTTGGGTCGCAACCAATTTAGTGGATCTCTCCATGTGTCATTATTTGAACTTCCTCAGATGAAGTCCCTGGATCTCTCATATAATAACTTTGAGGGACATTTTCCTACTAGTTTGTCTTCAGAATCAGTTCAGCTTGAAGTCTTACATCTGGAGTCTAATATGTTGAGTGGAGCTCTTCCGAATGAACGAGGTACACAATGAGCATTTCCGACCTAGATCAGTGCAAGTAATGTTGCCATTGTTTCTAATTGTTGCATCATTTTATAATTTTGCAGAAATTAAAAATCTTCAAAACCTACGACAGTTGTATTTGAGTTCCAACCAATTCAGCTGAAACATTCCAACATCCTTATTTTTGCTTCCACATATTGAACGGCTGGATCTCTCAAATAATTCGTTGGGAGGGTCAATCCTGATAAATCCTTCTTTCAATCTTTCGTTGTCGCTTAATAGTCTTCAATTTTCTCAAAACAATTTGAGTGGTAGGCTTTCTTTCATTTCGTTTCAAAGCCTCACAAAACTAGAATAGATAGACCTTTCCGGCAATGTTAACCTAGCTGTTGACGTTAATATTTTGAGATGGACACGTCTGTTCCAATTGAAACAACTGCTCCTCTCTGGTTGTGATGTTGACAAGAACATTATTGCGGAACCACATTTTTTAGGCACACAACGTCACTTAGTGGTACTTGATTTGTCCAACAATAACTTATCAGGTAGCATGCCAAATTGGTTATTTACAAAGGAAGCAACACTACAGGATCTAAATCTTAGGAATAACTCGCTAACTCGATCCCTGGACTCAGTATGGCATACCCAATCTTCTCTCATGCGTATCGACATACACATGAACCATGTCACAGGACAGCTGCCGGCCAACCTCAGCTCAATGTTTCCAGGCTTGGTTGTATTAGATTTTTCTAGTAACGACTTGTTGGGGCACATACCAACGTCAATGTGTGAGATCAGCTCCATGGGATTTTTAGACCTATCAAACAACAAACTTTCTGGGGAGGTTCCAGCTTGTGTTTTTACTAATTCTCCCATGCTATTCATCTTGAAGGTCTCAAACAACAAGCTTGGTGGTCCGATTTTTTGTGGGATGAATAATCTGTCAAATATATATGAATTGTGCTTGGATGGTAACAAATTTAAAGGGGCATTGCCTCATTATCTGGCAGGAAAGTTTCTACAGGTCATTGATTTGCTTGATAACGAGCTGTCTGGGGAACTCAATACGTCATTTGGAATCTGCCTGCTTTGTCAGCTCTGAATCTTGCTGGAAACCATATAACTGGCAAAATTGATCAACAGATTTGTGGCTTCACAGGGATTCGCCTTTTAGATCTATCGCACAACAACCTTACAGGGTGTGTACCAAACAGTTGCTTCATAGGGCTTGAATTTCTTAACCTTGCCGGGAACTCCTTATCTGGAGATATCTATTTTCGCCTTTTCAACACATCAAGTCTGATTGCTTTGGATATCAGACACAATCAGTTCATGGGCAACCTCAATTGGGTAGGTTACCTTGAAAATATTAGGCTACTTTCTCTGGGTGGAAACAAGTTTGAAGGGCAGGTCATTCCAACCCTGTGCAGACTCATGTACTTGAGGATACTTGATTTTTCACATAACAAGCTTTCAGGTTCTCTGCCAGCATGTATTGGTAATATCTCTTTCAAAGGTGATAGGGACGATGAGATTTCTCAGTCAGTATATGAGAGTACTATGTTTAACTACTTCAGTGGTTATGACTTAAGAGGCTTCACCTTTACTACCAAAGGAAATATCTACACTTACGGTCGCAATTTCTTCGAATCAATGTCAGGGTCAGGGATCGACCTATCCGCAAACATGTTGGATGGAGAAATTCCCTAGGAGCTAGGAAATCTGAGCCATATCAAATCCCTTAACCTATCCAACAATTTCTTTGTTGGCCCGATCCCGCCAACCTTTGGCGACATGGAGGAGATAGAAAGCTTGGACCTCTCCCACAATGAGCTGAGTGGACCAATACCTTGGCAGTTAACCCAGCTATCATCATTGGGGCATTCTCTGTGGCATACGACAACTTGTCAGGATGCATACCAAACTCTGGTCAGCTGGGCTCATTCAGCATGGACAGCTACCTAGCCAACACCAACCTTCACAATATTTCTCAGGGGAATACTTGTGCTGCTCCCGGTCCAAATCCTGCTGCGGGGAAAGATGTGGAAGAGACACCCGGTGACCCAGTTCTATATGTGGTCACAGCTGCCGGCTTTGTGTTGGCATTTTGGGCCACTATTGGATTCGCGTTTTGCCATCCTTACGGAAGATCTGTAATGCTCAAGTTGTAGTGCTTGAGCAATTACACATGTAAGTTATGTAATGTGAACAATATTACAGTTATGTAGTGTGCACTACAGTTTTCTATTCCAAAGGCTTTGTTGTTGTTGTTATAGATATGAACGGAGAATATTCAAACAACCTCTAAATAAGACTGAACATGACGTACATATATAGTTCAACAAATCATTTCAAATATCTAGTTCATAATGTTCCCTAAAAAATGTATTATTTGACTTCTTTCACATGACACATCTTGAATGTCACGCAGCTACTACCAATTTCAGGTGGAAAAATCAGAACATACCTTTCCTTTATTCCTTTCACTGTCTGGCGCCATATATCCTGGCTCTTCATTAGTTTTTCATTCATCTACAGGATAAGGCAAAGGATATTAGTTACTGTCGGATGTTGGGTTCCGGCAAAACCCTTAAGGTTCGAACTGTAGGGTCCGCGCGAAGATCTTTCCTCTGCCAACCCACGTCCCAACGTCTCGCTGAGAATCTAGACTACTCAATGAACAACACAAAGTACGCAAGGTTTATACTGGTTCAGGCCACCATTGTGGTGTAATACCCTACTCCAGTGTGTGATGTGTGGATTGCCTCGAGGGCTGGTGATGCATAGTACAGAGGAAGAACAGCCTCGCGAGGGGTGTTCTTATGGTGGTGTTCTGCTTGGGAAGGATTTGATCCAAGATGCCTGCTCTGGATCAGCCATCCCTCCTACTATGGTGGCTAGCCCTATATATAGAGGCCCTGGTCCTCTTCCCAAATATTGAGCGGGAAGGGCGCCAACAACGGCCATTTTGAAGGGGAACATCTAGTACAACTTATCCTGACTAAAGTTGGTCTTCGACTGCCAAAGGCTCTGACGATGCTGCCGTCTTGGGCTCCATGGTGACCTCCGTCCTGCCGCTCTGCTGATCTTGGTCTCGTTGCACTGAAATGGCAAACTTTACTTGACGTCTCGGTACTCCGCGCCTGCGCTTGCCCCCTTTGCACCAAAGAGGAAACAAGGACACTGGACAGGCCAGCGACCGCCTGGCCTCGATCGTCATGGCTTGCGTCATGAGCACCTCGCGAGGTACCCTTGCCTTGATCTCCCCGCCTCCTCGCGAGCCTGCCTGGCGAGGCCGCTGCTGAGGAAGCTTCCTGTCGTCCGCCCCGCGAGGCTTGGCCCCTCGCGAGGGTCTTGAGCTTGAGTCGATGAAGATGGGCCGCACTGGGCCACCACTCGAGCCACGCCGCAGGCCGCAGGCAGACAATGAAAGGATCGATATGGTTGACTAGAGGGGGGGTGAATAGGCAACTAACATTTTTTAAGCTTTTCTTTATCAATTTAAACCTTGCAACAAAATAGGTTATCTAGATATGCAACTATGTGGACAACCTATATGATGCAATGACAACTAGCACACAAGCAAGCAATAGATAGAACACAAGTAAGCTTGCAAAAGTAAAGGCACGAAATAACCAAGAGTGGAGCCGGTGGAGACGAGGATGTGTTACCGAAGTTCCTTCCTTTTAAAGGGAAGTACGTCTCCGTTAGAGCGGTGTGGAGGCACAATGCTCCCCAAGAAGCCACTAGGGCCACCATAATCTCCTCACGCCCTCACACAATGCGAGAGGCTGTGATTCCACTATTGGTGACCTTGAAGGCGGCGACCGAACCTTTACAAACAAGGTTGGGGCAATCTCCACAACAATTGGAGGCTCCCAACAACACCACGAAGCTTCACCACAATGGAGTATGGCTTCGAGGTGACCTCAATCGTCTAGGGTGCTCAAACACCCAAGAGTAACAAGATCCGCTAGGGATAAGTGGGGGGAATCAAATCTCTCTTGGTAGAAGTGTAGATCGAGTCCTTCTCAACTAATCCCGAGCAAATCAACAAGTTTGATTGGCTAGGGTGAGAGATCGGACGAAAATGGAGCTTGGAGCAACAATGGAGCTTAGAGGTGGAAGAGCTGGAAGAGGTAGTCAACTAGAGGTAGGAGACGCCCCTTTTATAGTCATGGAAGAGATCCAACCGTTATCCACATTTTCAGCCTGCGACATGCGGTACTACCGCTCCAGGAGCGCGGTACTACCGCAAGGCCACGCGGTACTACCGTGATGGACCACGGTACTTCTGCGGCAGCAGCAGAGGCTGGGACTTGCCTGACTGAGAGCAGTACTTCCGCTAGCGCGGTTCTACCGCTCCCCCTTGCGGTACTACCGCAAGGCAGGAAAGTCCAAGCCTACGAAGAGCGCGGATGAATAAAAATACATCCGTACCTACTTCCGCTGAAAACGAAACAGTGCAAAAATCCGACGTGGTACTACCGCTAAGACGCGGTACTACCGTAAACTAGCTGAGCCAGGCCGCGCGTGGTACTACCGTGTGGGCGCGGATGTAAAAAATTACATCTGCCCCTACTACCATATCGGAGCAGCACTAGGCCTGGGAGCCACGGTACTAAGGCTCCAGAGGAGCGGTACTACCGTGAACCCCAACGGTACTACCGCAGGTGCTTGCGGTATTACCGCTCCATAGAGCAGTACTACCGCAAGTACAGCAGTAGCCGTCAGAGCAAGCACAAAGAGGATAACGGAGAAACGCTCCAAAGTGCAAGGGAAAGGTGGAGGCAAGGAAGGAAACGTGTACGTGATGATTCCACGCGAACCATTCCGACGTGGACCCCCTCTTAATAGTACGACTCTCCTACGACTCAAATCCACCAAAGGGAAACATAGAACAACGCCATCTTCAATAGTCTTTGCGGGGCACCGAATCGTCTCGTGCCTAGTGATGAAGCGTCTAAGAAACTCAAGGCACACGATTAGTCCGCAAAAGCATTGTCATCAATCACCAAAACACCTAAGGGATAAATATGCCCTTACAATCTCCCCCTTTTTGGTGGATTGATGACAATACGGGATTTGCAAAGATGAGATAATATAGGGCAAAGGCAAACTCCTCCTCTCTAGAATATAGACGGGCTCCCCCTAGATGTGTGCAATCTAGATGGATGCTTTGGACTGCATAGCACACAAACTAGGATCAACACTCCCCCTATATTTTAGAGACAAAGGCATGATAACTAACATCTAAGCAGAGCATAGCACAAATGTAGCACAATATATCACAAGCTTGCTAAGTTAGATAGAGTGCATATGTCTTACACCATATGAAGTAAAGCAACCCAAAGCAACTGAAACGAGGTTCAAACGAGAAAGCAGCAAACACACCGAACACGAACGACGACACATGACTCGCAAATCCCTACACTCTCTCCCCCTTTGGCATCGAGACGCCAAAAAGGCAGAGAGGACACCTACACACAAGGGGTGGCTCAAGTAGGGAACTCATCCCAACGCTCCTCGTCTGACTCCTCGGCAGCAAGGATGGTCTCCTCGACATCCTCATCAGAATCAGTCCACCTGTAGCCTTGCTTCTCCATCCACTCGGCCTCTGGAGTGATGCGATCCTCAGAACCGCCACACACATCCTCGCCATAGAGCTGCAAGATCTTCTTGTCCCGGCGACGACTCTCCTTGGATGTCACGTGAGTCCTGTACTGGCCCTTAGCTTGCATGCAGAAAAGAGTCTTCATCTTGTCCTTCAGCTTCTTGGCCCACGAGGGCATAGAGGAACTATATCACATCCCTAGTTCCGGTATGTAGTAGGCCAGCCCTTCATGTGTGCATCATGTTTAACTTTTGAAATGAACTTGAAATGGGGACTGATCAAACCCTAGCACTAGATCAAATCAAATAGGTTCAACATAAAATCATTTTCAATGAACCTGAAATGCCCTTCTAAAATGTTCATCATTTTTGCCTTGGTCTTAAATCTCTGACAAAAATGGTGCACAATTTTCTAGGTCATCCTAAGGTCACTGAATTAAATCATAAGTATTTGAATTTGGACATTTAAATTCTATAAAATATTTTAAATGTCCAAATACTCCTAAACTGAAATGTTCCATGTTGGATATATTCTATACAGTGGGCATGTGCAGTTTAGTGATTTTTGAAGGGTCTAGATATTTTTTAGAAAAGCCCTGAATTTCATAGAAAAATAGAAAACAGTAATTAAAATAGAAAACAGAGAGAGAGAGGAAACTACCTGGCCACTTACCTGGCGCAGCCCACCTGGCAGCCCACTGGCCGGCCCAGCACTGTGCTGGCCCGTGCCAGCCACCTGCTTCCTCTCGCCAGGTAGGCAGAGAGGAGCGCGCCCGCGCATGCTGAGCTCGCCACGCAGCTCCCTGGCTGCCTGTCCTGCTTGGACAGCATGGCGACGCCTCGAAGCCACTCCTCGGCGCCGCCCCGACCCTGCACTTCTCTCCTCTCTCCCTGGACCTTTCTCCCTCCCCTGCTCTCTCCCCACGACGCCGCCGAACACGCCCATCGCCGCCGCTCGCCGTTGCCGCGACCACCGTCGTCCCGACGACACCCCGAGCAGTCTAAGAGCTCCGCCCCGATGCCCTCTTCCTCCTCACCTATCCTCAAGACGCCGGAAACCCCTGGACGCCGCCAACATCGCTGTTTCCCTAGTCGGCCATCGGAGATCACCGCCGCCCGTACGTCGCCTCCGACGCCTCCCCGAGCCCACTTCGACGGCCGTCACAACCACCGTGAGCCACTGACTCTTCTCCCTCCATCCGTTTTTCCTCTCGCACGCCGTAGCCGCAGCGCCACTTGCGCCCGAACGCCGGCCGCCGCCCCGAGCTCGTTTCTGACAAGCTCCGGCCTCCCTAGCCGCTGTTGCTTGCTGCGCTGGATGCGGGCGAGCTCCAGCCCCCCCGCGGGTGCCCTCCGCTGCTCGTTTGGGCGTCGGGGGAGCGAACCCGAGCCCTCCGTCGCGCCTGTTGCCACCGGCGTCGAGTCGCCGGCAGGTTTTGACCCAGTTGACCCGGGTTTGACCACCGTTTGACCCCAGTGGGTCACTGACGTGTGGGCCCGGCCCCTGCTAACTTTTGGTTAAATTAATAACTAATTTTAGTTAAGCCACTGACTCACTGACATGCGGGCCCGGCCCGACTAATTAAACTAGGTTAGGGTTAAGTTATATTAGGATTAGCCACAGTCACTGACTCGTGGGTCCCAGCCGTCAGGTTTGACCTGGGCTGGCGCCTTTGACCTGATGACGTCACCTCGACGTCATGCTGACGCAATAAGTCATTTTCTGGATTTGTTTTATTTCTAAATAACCAGGAAAATCCAGAAAATGATTTAAACTTCAAAAATTCATAGAAATTTAACCGTAACTCCAAATGAAATAAATTATATATGAAAAATGATCAGAAAAATCCAATCTATCCATTTGTACCATTTGCATGCATATTAGAACAACTTATAGCTGATGTTTAGCACAAATCATATAAATGGCATTTAAACCTTCACATATGGAGTTTGAATTTGATTCTTGGATGCAAACCAACTTCATTTAACCCATTGCTAGTTGCATTAGCTCAAACCACAGCATATTGCCATGTCACAGTCATGCATCATATTGTGCATTGCATTGATTGTGCTTCTTCTTTGTTTGTCGGTGCTTGTCCCCTCTCAGTAGACGTGGTTCCGACGATGAGTTCGATGACACCAATGAAGAACTATATTATCTTCAGAAGTGCCAGGCAAGCAAAAACCCCCTTGTTCATTCCGATACAATCCCACTTTCTCGCTCCTGCTCTATTTTACTGCATTAGGACAACAACGATACAACTGTTACTTGCTGCGATAGTTGAACCCCTTTATCCTCTGCATGACCTGTCATTGCCACAGTAAATAGATGAAACCCACTAGCATGAGTAGGAGTTGTTTGAGCCCTGATGTGACTACTCATTCATGCTTGTTTGTCATGCCTGCTATTGCTTAGAGTTGTGTCAGGTCTGATTCATCAGGGATGAATTGGAGGTGTGTGAACATGTCCTACTGTTGAGAGCTAAGTGTGTGAACACGATTTGGTAAAGGTAGCGGTGAGAGGACATGTAGGAGTACATGGTGGGTTGTCTCATTGAAACCGTCCTCAGGAACCGAGTTCTGTGTTTGTGATCCATGAACAGCTACTACCACTCATTGGGATCCTTAATTGACCCTCTCGGCTTCTTAATCACCCTTGTTCTCTGTCCAGGAGTTGCAACTAGTTTCTGGTGTTTGTAGGTAGTGCTAGTAGTCTACCAAGTGGCACGCAGTACAGGTGGTTTTGGGACAGACTAGGTGCAGTGGCACGGTGTACCAAGTTGCACCCGGATGGTGGGCTTGGGAACCCTGCTCACATCGTTTGGGGCCGTGAGCGACACCCCGGCCGGATCTCCTTGCGGATGGAACCCGAATAGGCGATAAACCTAGACGAGAGACTTGAGTGTTTAGGTAGGCCGTGGCCGACACCCTCGCCAGGCTTCCGCTTGAAGGTTGCCGAGATACATGACGTGTACATGGCGGTAAGTGGCGAGAGCGTGTGTGAAGAAGTACACCCCTGCAGGGTTAACATTATCTATTCGAATAGCCGTGTCCGCGGAGAAGGACTTCTGGGTTGCCTGTACAGTTCATAGACAAGTGAAAGTGGATACTCTAAAATACGCAAGATAAGCGTGAGTGCTATGGATGGCGTTCTCGTAGGGAGACGGGAGCGGATCCATAGTGGTGTATTGATATGGTGAATATGTGGACTCGTGTGCGCCACCTCAAAAGAGTTACATTGCAGTTGTAGTTCAGGATAGCCACCGAGTCAAAGGTGGCTTGCTGCAGTCAAACTCCACCATCCCCTTTGTTGATAATGATGCATATGTAGATAGTTCTGATGTAAGTCTTGCTGGGTACATTTGTACTCACGTTTGCCTATTTTATGTTTTTGCAGAGAGACTTCAGTCTCACTAGTAGTACCGTGTGGACTTTGATGTTTAGCTTGTTACCTCAGCTACGATCTTGTGCCCTCGACAGGATCTGGTGGATAGTTAGGCTTCTAAGCCTTTTTCATTTGTAGATGTCTGTACTCAGACATGATAAGCTTCCGCTTGTGCTTGACTTGTATGCTCTGAATGTTGGGTCGTGAGGCCCATGTTTGTAATATCTCGCTCCTCGGAGCCTAATGAATAAATACTTGAGTCGTATAGTCATGTTGTGATTCCATGTTGTATTTGCACATATCGAGCATATTGTGTGTATGTTATTGAAATGCTTGGTATGTGTGGGATCTGACTATCTAGTTGTTTATCCTTAGTAGCCTCTCTTACCGGGAAATGTCTCCTAGTGCTTCCACTAAGCCATGGTAGCTTGCTACTGCTCCGGAACACTTAGGCTGGCCGACATGTGTCCTTCTTCGTTCCTGTTTCTATCCCTTCGGGGAAATGTCACGCGATGAATACCGGAGTCTTGTTAGCCTGCTACAGCCCGGTTCACCGGAGTCCTGCTAGCCCAGTGCTACAGCCTGGATCCACTCGCTGATGACCGACACGTTCGATGTTGGGTCATGGATGCTTGTCCCTGTAAGTTTGTGCCACTTTGGGTTTACGACTAGCCATGTCAGCCTGGGCTCCTTGTCATATAGATGCTAGCGACACCATCGTATACGTGTGCCAAAAGGCGCAAACGGTCCCGGGCCTGGTAAGGCAACACCCGTGGGAATACCGTGCGTGAGGCCGCAAAGTGATATGAGGTGTTACATGCTAGATCGGTGTGCCATCGAGTAGGGGTCCTGACAGCTACTATGGGAAGACCTGGCAGCACAGTCCTCAGCAACATCCTCTGCGCCAGCATCCTCCTCACCAACAACAGCCCTAGCAGCAGACGCCTCAGCACGAGTAGTAGTGTTGGCCCAGTTGGGCTTGACACGGAGACAGATGGGATCATGTTGAATCCAGTCTGGAGCAAGGAACTCCTCACCAGGGAACATCTTCTCCCAAGTCGTCGAGATTAGCAGAAACAGATAGGGCCCATAGATAGGCACCTTGCGGTTAAACACTTCAAACCAAAGCTCACACCACATGATGTGTGAGACATCAAGTGGCTGAGTCTGAGACACACGAGCCTCCTCGCACAGGAGCATCATATCCACCATATATGCATGAACCTTGTCCTTGTCACCAATGCGAGGGAACAAAGAGTTGCGGAAGATGCGATACATGATATCCAGGAAGGAGTTGAGCACCCACCCTAACTTGCCATTGGGAAGCGCCTTCTCAACATAGTATGGCTGAAGCTTGTCCTTGTTTTGCAGACTCAGGATTAGCATGGGGGCGAACACCCACGGGAGTGGCGAGCCCGTCATTAGGAACATGGAGTAAATCCATGAACTCCTTCCAGGTAGCAGTCAACTTACGTCCATTGGTCATCCAGGTCATCCTCCGCTCCTCGTCAGGGTGAAAGTAAACTGAGGCAAAGAACTGACAAACAAGCTCAGGGTCATAGCCAAGGTGAAAGGAGATCACATGTTCAATACCAAACTGCTCCACCAAATCCAAAGCTTCTCCAAAGTACTGACGGAACTTGTCCTTCCTCAGGTGATGTATTTCTATCCATTTGACATCCACGTAGGTATTTTGCTTGTTCTTGATGACATCCAGATAAGTGAGAGTCTATTGCTTGTTCCAAAACAGTTCACAACCTCTGACAGTAGCATGAGGATGCACATACGGGTTGAGCTTCCTGAGACGGACGAACTCAGATAGGGTTATCTCGTCCATGCCCTTGTTGGGTTCCTTGTGCTTACTAGCGGATGTCTTGACATGGCGCTTGGGGGCAGTGGAGCCCTCTGGATCTTCACCTGGATTGCGCAGACGCTTGGAACCAGTGTCATGACTAGGATTGGAACGGCGAGAGCCACCACCTGAGACACAAACGCAAAAACACCCACGACAAGCAAAAAGGATCAATGCAAAGACCACGGCAAAGCACAAGAAACACATAGAAAGTATACTTGAAAGTTGCCATGAGATAGATGTGATCCACTGTAGTACTGCCAGAGCCTGCGGTACTAAAATTTTAGTACCGCTCCAAGTTGCGGTAGTACCGTGCGAGGTCATGGTAGTACCGTGGTGGGAGCGGTAGTAAAACTTTAGTGCCGTAGCGAGTGTGGTAGTACCGCGCCAGACGAGTGGTAGTACCGGACAAGCGGTAGTACCGCACCACGTCAAATCCAAACGACGGTTTGAATCTAAAAAGAACCACGAAACCACGGCGATGCTACGGTGATCAAATCTAGCACAGGACAAAAAGACAAGTATAATTCCTACGCAATACTACACTCCTTCATCCTACTCTTGCATAGATTTAGCCTAAGAATCTCTAGAACACACAAGTCTCCCCCAAAAACCTAGAGGCAAAGAACACAACAAAAGCGAGAGGGAGTTGGGGAAAGACCTTGGTCCATGGCAAGAGCACGTGGTGGGGAACGATCCCACCGGACGGAATCACGGGAGGGCAGCCGGGGGCGGAGATCCGGCGATGGATGCCGGCCCCGTTCTTGAGCGTGGGAGAGAGAGAGAGACGATGTGGGGGAACTGACGAATGGGTATGGGGGAGTTAGAACTCCCCCTGCCCGTCCTTATCCCCACGCGTCTATGACGGCGCGGTAGTACCGCATGTCATCGCAGTAGTATCGCTTGGGCGGAAGTACCGCACCGAAGCGGTAGTACCGCTCTCCCAGGCGGCAGTAAAAAATTACTGCCGCGTGGGGGCGGTAGTACCATGCTCCGCACACGCGGTAGTACCGTAGCTGGCTGCGGTAGTACCGTGAGCTGAAGAAAAAGCAGGTTTCAACAAAAGAAGAAGATCTTTGCAAGGAAACTTTTAGCACAAAGGACACCACAAGAGCACGCACAACCAAAACTCAAAAAGACAACAAGAAACCACCAAGCGACACAACCTCTCAAAAGGAGAGGGCGGTGGCCGGAGCCACCTATGTTTGAGTTAGTTGGTATGGCACCGCGAAGAATTATCCTTGGGCCCATGACCAAAACTCATCTTTGAAACACAAGTACCATCAAAAATGGCTAATGTGAAAGAGTTTATCTATTTATGCATAATGAGGGGAAGGAGAGTTCATTGAGAGAACAACACTCCCCCTTTGTCCATGCCTACACCTAAACTAGACAACAAGTTGAGTGTGGTGGGGGTGCAAGGGTTCAAGTCACATTGCTCGAATCAATGATATTTAGCTCATGCGTTAACTCGCGAAATCTTACTTCATCCAAGGGCTTCGTGAAAATATCTGCAAGGTTATCATGAATGTTGACATACTTGAGCTTGATCTCTCCTCGCCTAATGTGATCCCGGATGAAGTGATACCGAATCTCAATATGCTTCGTCTTGAAATGTTGCACCGGGTTGAGAGAAATCTTGATGGCACTTTCATTGTCACACCAAAGAGGCACTTTGTCACAAATGACACCGTATTCCTTTAAAGTTTGCCTCATCCATAAGAGTTGTGCACAACAACTACCGGCCGCCACATATTCCGCTTCGGTGGACGAGAGAGACACACAACTTTGCTTCTTGGAAGAACAACTCACCAAAGAGCAACCAAGAAATTGGCACCCTCCGGAAGTGGACTTCCTATCCACCTTGTCTCTCGCCCAATCGGAATCCGTAAATCCTTCAAGATTGAAGTTAGCTCCTCTTGGGTACCATAGGCCAAAGTTTGGGGTATGAGCCAAATATCGAAAGATTCGCTTGACCGCCACAAAGTGGCTTTCCTTTGGTGCGGCTTGGAACCGTGCACACATTCCCACACTCAACATGATATCCGGTCTAGATGCACAAAGGTAAAGCAAGGATCCAATCATAGAGCGATATACCTTTTGATCGACCGCTTTACCATTGGGATCAATGTCAAGTTGGCACTTGGTGGGCATTGGAGTAGAGGCCGGCTTGACATCACTTAGCTTGAATCTCTTAAGCATGTCTTGAGTGTATTTGGCTTGGTTGATGAAGGTACCTTCTCTTCTTTGTTTGATATCAAAACCAAGGAAGAACTTAAACTCTCCCATCGAAGACATCTTGAACTTAGAGGTCATGAGAGCGGCAAATTCTTCATTGAAAGCATTGTTAGGGGAACCAAAGATAATGTCATCAAAATATAGTTGGCACACAAACAACTCCCCTTTGACCTTCTTAGTAAAAAGAGTGGGATCGATTTGCCCAACTTCAAATCCATGATCTTGTAACAACTAGGTAAGGTGGTCATACCACGCACGTGGGGCTTGTTTAAGGCCATAGAGTGCCTTATCGGGTTGATACACATGATCCGGGAAGTAAGGATCCTCGAACCCGGGGGGTTGCTTGACATAAACCAACTCATTAATAGGACCATTAAGAAAATCACTTTTCACATCCATTTGTTGTAACTTAAAGTTGTGATGGGAAGCATAAGCAATCAACAAACGAATGGATTCAAGGCGAGAAACGGGAGCAAAGGTTTCACCGTAGTCGATACCCTCGACTTGGGAGTAGCCTTGTGCTACCAATCCTGCCTTGTTGCGAATGATGTTCCCATGAGCATCTTGCTTGTTCTTGAAAATCCACTTGGTTCCAATGACGTTATGGTTCCCAGAAGTCCTTGGCACCAACTTCCACACCTTGTTGTACTCGAAGTTGTTGAGTTCTTCATGCATGGCATTGAGCCAATCCGAATCTTCGAGCACCTCATAGACCTTTTGGGGTTCAACACAAGAGACAAACGCGTGATGTTCACAATAGTTTGCTAATTGTCTACGAGTGCTTACCCCCTTTCTTAGGCTTCCAACCACATTCTCCATGAGATGGCCTTTGGTGGTGAGCTTGGAAGCAATCTTCGCGGCCCGACGCTCTAATTCCTCCTCGGATGTGGAAGGAGGAGGATCAACTTGATTATCTTGACCGCCGTCTGGAGCTTGTCTGAGATCTTGAGCTTGCTCTTGATCTTGAACTTGCTCGAGGGGGAGAACTTGACCTTGGGCATCATTTGGTGGATCATCACCATCTTGAGTTTGATCTTGCCCTTGGTCTTGTTCATGAGGTTGAGGGCCTTCACTTTGTTGTTCGGAAGCGTGTGGGTCTTGGGGAGGTGATGGCTCCACTTGAGTGGAGCATTGTCCTTCTCCTTCGGCCACAAGGGGTTCCTCAATGGGTAGAATATGATCAATACTCATTCTTGTTATTTGTTGGGGAGAAATTTCATCACCTACATCACAAGTACCACTTTGCTTCACTTGGGAGCCGTTATTTTCGTCAAACTCCACGTTACACGTATCCTCAATGAGTCCGGTGGACTTGTTGAGGACACGGTAAGCATGAGAGTTTGTAGCATAACCAACAAATATGCCCTCATAAGCTCTATCCTCAAATTTAGACAAACAAACACCCTTTTTGCGAATGAAACACTTACACCCGAACACCCGGAAGTACTTGAGATTGGGCTTGTTACCGGTGAGGATTTCATAAGGAGTCTTGTTCAAGCCTTTGCGGTAGAGCCGATTTGATGCATGGCATGCGGTGTTGATGGCTTCGGCCCAAAAGTTGTATGGAGACTTGAATTCCGCCATCATGGTCCTTGGCACATTCATCAACGTCCGGTTCTTCCTCTCTGTAAGACCATTTTGTTGAGGGGTGTATGGAGCTGAATATTTATGCTTGATCCCCTCATCACTAAGGAACTCATCCAAGGTGTAGTTCTTGAACTCGGTGCCGTTGTCACTTCTTATTGTCAAGATCTTTGCATCATGTTGTCATTGAGCTTCATTAGCAAAGTCGATGACGGTTTGTTGGGTTTCACTCTTCCTCTTGAAGAAATATACCCAAGTGTATCTTGAATAATCATCCACAATCACCAAGCAATACTTTCTTCCCCCAAGACTATCAAAGGATGGAGGCCCAAAGAGGTCCATGTGAAGGAGCTCCAAGGGTCTCTTCGAGTAGGTGATAGTCGTGGGAGGGTGAGCCGTCTCATGAAGCTTTCCTTCGATACAAGCACTGCAAGCACGATCTTTGGCAAAACTAACATTTGTTAGTCCACGAACATGGTCCCCCTTGAGAATACTTTGCAAAGATCTCATATTAACGTGGGCTAAACAGCGATGCCAAAGCGATCCCACGTTAACTTTAGCCATTAGGCATGTCGCGGTCTTAGTGGGTCGCTCCAAAAAGTTTACCACATAGAGACCATTCTCGACATGCCCAACAAAGGCTACTTTAAGAGTCTTGCTCCACAAGAGGGCCACGGTATCAATGTCAAAGAAAGTGGCAAAGCCCATGAGTGCAAGTTGACGAACGGAAAGTAAATTGTATGCAAGGACTCAACAAGCATGATTTTCTCGATCGTTAGATCATGAGAAATGACAACCTTGCCAAGACCCAATACCTTAGAATGTGAGGCATCACCCCACTCGACATTGGTGGGCATAGATGGGATCTTTTGCACGTCCACCACCAAGTCCTTGCTTTCGGTCATATGATTTGTTGCTCCACTATCGAGCAACCATGATCCCCCACCGGAAGCAAACACCTACAAGAGATCAATACTTGGTTTTAGGTACCCATTTAGTAATGGGTCCTTTGATGTTAGTAACAAGGGTCTTAGGAACCCAAATAGACCATTCAATATACTCATAAGAAGAACCAACAAATTTAGCATAAACATGCCCATCACTAGCATGGCACAACACATAAGAGGGGTTAAAGTCGCCGGCTTTGTTGGGAGAGATGGCTTTGCCCTTTTTGGCATCACCACTCTTCGCATTGTTCTTCTTCTCCTTAGGAGCACCCTCTCCCTCCTTCACAAAAGTTTGCTTAAGCGTGGGAGGTCGTTTGGTCTTGTTATTCTTCTTCTCGTTCTTGTTCTTGTTCTTGGACTTGGGTGAGAACCCAAATCCCTCCTTGCCCACAACTTCCTTTTGATTGCTCAAAAGGTCATTTAGGTTCTTCTCACCTTGTATGCATGACACAAGACCTTTCTCGAGTTGTTCCTTCAACTTGGCATTCTCCTCCACAAGATGCACATGCTCACAACACGGGTTAGTAGCATTTGCATTATCAATTAAGACCATGTGAGGAAATGTGGCCTTTTCCTTGGTTAGCTTAACTTGGAGTTGAGCATGAGACTCCTTGAGGTTTGCATGAGCACCTTTCAAGACCTTATGGGCCTTGTCAAGTACATCAAACTCCTCCTTGAGTCTAGCATGATCAACCCCAAGTTTAGCCTTCTCGGAAGTTAGCACACGAGACACAACAAGAGCATGATCAAGATCTTTCTTTAATTTGGCATGGTCATCGTTGTGTGACTCCTCAAGAGCCAAACGATGCCCACGCTCTTCCTCAAGAGCATTAGAGAGATCTGATATCTCATCGGCATAGTCACGACTATGACCTTCCATCTTAGAGATGGTTTCTTTGTGAGCCTCGATCATGTCATTGGCTTCACCAAGTTGTTCCAAGAGAGCAACGAAGTGCTTCTTGGATTTGCCCTTGAGCTTACTCATGAAGGACTCACATTCATTTACCTCCTCATTAGACCCCTTACCATCATCAAAGCCAACCGTCAAACAAGGATTAGGAATAATGGTGGTTTTGATGTTGGGGGTTACCTTGTTAGTGGCTTTAGCCATGAGGCACTTGGCGGTGATGTTCTCGTTGGGTGAATCGAAGAGAGACACCCGGGGAGTTGTGGCAATGGCAATGGATGCCATGGCCATTGCTTCACTATCTTCATCATCATCGTCATCCTCACGGTATTCTTCTTGAACCACCAACCCACGAGTAGGAGTCTTCTTGGTGAAGTTGTTCTTGTTGGGGAAGGACTTGGCTTTGTCCTTTCGGATGAACTTGCCACCATTGTCTTCCCGCTTCTCGTAAGGACAATCCGCAATGAAGTGACTCACGTTGCCACAGTTGAAACAAGTTCTAACTCGTTGCTTGCCCTTGAGGCCACTTGAGTTGTTCTTGTTGAAGTTGCGTCTTGTATTCTTCTTGCTCCAAAATTGTCTTGAGGCAAGAGCCATGTGCTCATGATAATCATATTTCGTGTCTTCGGGGTTGCTCTCCTCATCTTCCTCTTCTTCCTCTTCTTCCACACTAACTTTGGCCTTCAAGGCAAGGTTGGGCTTCTTTGCCCTTTGAGAACGGAGCACCGCATTGTCGGCGGTCTTGTCCAAGATGCTCATTGCAACGAACTCATCCAACACTTCACTTGAGGCATGGAGTGGAAGTCCGGTCTTTGACGAATGACGGAGGACATGGCCTTGTTGTAGGGCATCATGGCCTTGAGGAACTTGCGCTTGATCCAATTGTCATCCGTGTCCTTGCTCCCATGATCTCGGAGTGAGACCGCAAGTTTGGTCACTCTTCGAAAGAGCTCACGAGGTTCTTCGTCTTCTTTCATTGCAAACTCATCAGCTTCATCTTGCACCACTTCATAGTTGGAGCGTTGAATGCTAGCACTTCCTCGATAGAGAGACATAACACATTGCCATGCGTCTTTAGCCACGGCATGAGGTCGAAAATGAGGGAGAGCTTTGGGAAGGATTGCATCTTGGATGATGAAGAGAGCACTCTCATTGAATTGATTATCCACGGCTTCTCGAGGGGTGAAGTTGCTTGGGTCGTGTGGATAGAAACCTTCTTCAATGATTCTCCAAAGATTAGTATTCACATGTTTTAAATGACGCTTGAAACGATAAACCCAAGAATCAAAATCCTCATTTTTCACAATCTTAGGAGGAGGACCGGCATGATTGAAATGCGTAGAGGGAATCGGTCCACCATAAGTAGGACGTTCCACATGGGCATAGATGCCGGTGCCATTTCTACCACTAGTAGAAGGACCCTTTTCACTATTAGCTTCCCCCTTGTCGGAGTTAGCATCCGTCACCTTGTTAGTGGGATCACCCACTTTCATAGGCGAGGTGGATAGTTTAAGTCCTTCAAGGAATTTAGTAAACATGCTTTCAACCTCGGTCATCATGGAGGTTTTCAATGTGTCTAAAGCCACATTGAATTCCTCACGGGAGACTGAGGTTCCCCCATAGGCTGTAGACGAGATAGGATTCACACCGGAGTGCTCCTCCGCACCGTCGTTGGTATCAACCATACTCTTCGGACGATAGAGTCCTTAATAAAGAGACGATGCTCTGATACCAATTGAAAGGATCAATATGGTTGACTAGAGGGGGGTGAATAGGCAACTAACAATTTTTAAGATTTTCTTTATCAATTTAAACCTTGCACCAAAATAGGTTATCTAGATATGCAACTATGTGGACAACCTATATGATGCAATGACAACTAGCACACAAGCAAGCAATAGATACAACACAAGTAAACTTGCAAAAGTAAAGGCACGAAATAACCAAGAGTGGAGCCGGTGGAGACGAGGATGTGTTACCGAAGTTCCTTCCTTTTAAAGGGAAGTACATCTCCGTTAGAGCGGTGTGGAGGCACAATGCTCCCCAAGAAGCCACTAGGGCCACCATAATCTCCTCACGCCCTCACACAATGCGAGAGGCTGTGATTCCACTATTGGTGACCTTGAAGGCGGCGACCGAACCTTTACAAACAAGGTTGGGGCAATCTCCACAACAATTGGAGGCTCCCAACAACACCACGAGGCTTCACCACAATGGAGTATGGCTTCGAGGTGACCTCAACCGTCTAGGGTGCTCAAACACCCAAGAGTAACAAGATCCGCTAGGGATAAGTGGGGGGAATCAAATCTCTCTTTGTGGAAGTGTAGATCGAGGCCTTCTCAACTAATCCCGAGCAAATCAACAAGTTTGATTGGCTAGGGAGAGAGATCGGGCGAAAATGGAGCTTGGAGCAACAATGGAGCTTAGAGGTGGATGAGCTGGAAGAGGTAGTCAACTAGAGGTAGGAGACGCCCCTTTTATAGTCATGGAAGAGATCCAACCGTTATCCACATGTTCAGCCTGCGACATGCGGTACTACCGCTCTAGGAGCGTGGTACTACCGCAAGGCCATGCGGTACTACCGTGATGGACCATGGTACTTCCACGGCAGCAGCAGAGGCTGGGACTTGCCTGACTGAGAGCAGTACTTCCACTAGCGCGGTTCTATCGCTCCCCCTTGCGGTACTACCGCAAGGCAGGAAAGTCCAAGCCTACGAAGAGCGCGGATGAATAAAAATATAGCTGTGCCTACTTCCGCTGAAAACGAAACAGTGCAAAAATCCGACGCGGTACTACCGCTAAGACGTAGTACTACCGTCAACTAGCTGAGCCAGGCCGAGCGCGGTACTGCCGTGTGGGCGCGGATGCAAAAAATTACATCCGCCCCTACTACCGTACCGGAGCAGCACTAGGCCCGGGAGCCACGGTACTAAGGCTCCAGAGGAGCGGTACTACCGTGAACCCCAGCGGTACTACCGCAGGTGCTTGCGGTACTACCGCTCCATAGAGCAGTACTACCGCAAGTACATCAGTAGCCGTCAGAGCAAGCACAAAGAGGATAACGGAGAAATGCTCCAAAGTGCAAGGGAAAGGTGGAGGCAAGGAAGGAAACGTGTACGTGATGATTCCACCCGAACCTTTCCGACGCGGACCCCCTCTTAATAGTATGGCTCTCCTACGACTCAAATCAACGAAAGAGAAACGTAGAACAACCCCGTCTTCAATAGTCCTCGAGGGGCACCGAATCGTCTCGTGCCTAGTGATGAAGCGTCTGAGAAACTCAAGGCACACGATTAGTCCACAAAAGCATTGTCATCAATCACCAAAACACCTAAGGGATAAATATGCCCTTACAGACAAGTCTGGGGACCCCCGTTCCTAGAACGCCGACAGTAGCCCCCGGGCCCAAGGCACGCTCGTACTTGGCTTAGCAGAGAAGCGAAGCGACAAGTGCGGAGCGCCGCGGGCCCCAACAAACGCGTGGAGGTTGATTAGACGCGGGCGTCTGCGTTTCCCCACGACGCCTTGGCAACTGCCCGACTTCACAAGTCCCTGCATGCAAAATGAGTCATGATTAACTGCGATCGTGAAGGCCAACGGTTGGCCTCCTTCGGTTATAAGTACGGAACGGTGTGAGCCCTCCCAGCTTATCTCTCCTTTCTCCGCCTCTTCTTCTTCGCTCCTCCTCCACTTTGACACCAAGGGCGCCGATCCGCCGGTTCTCAGCCGAAGAGAAGGGGAAGGCCCCCCGAGAGGGGCCCGTTCCACTCCCACTGAAGAAGCGGCCAGTCCCCTGTCGCCGCGACGAGGGCGCTCGGCAGGAGATATCGAGGCCTTGGTACGAGCGGCCTCCTCTCGGGTTCCCATTGCCTTTGTACGCCCGGGACGAGGGTCCTGGGGAAGAAGATACTGAGCGACGCCGCCCGCGCCGCCGCCGCCGCCAACGGATCACGGCGACACGCGTCGTCGCCCCTGGAGTCCATGCCGCAGAGTCCTCTCGCAAGCTTGTGCTTCATGCCGCCATGCCTCCAAGCTCTTGGATCCGCCTTCCTGCTTCCTTTGCCTTCGAGATGTCACCGAGGGGGCCTCTCGAGCTCTAACTGCAGCACGCTAATTGCAGCACCCCCGCGACCAGAGCGGAGGTCGAGGTTGTCGCTTCGGGCAAGATCTACATGACCCGGGGTTGGGGCGAGATCGCCCGGGTCTGCCGAACGGAGGGCACCCTCGTGATTCATCTCGAATACGATGGCGCCTCCTTTATGTTCTTCAAGGTCTTTGACGCGGAAGGACGCCGACTTGAGTGCTGCCCCCGGGACAGCGGCCGAAACACTGGAGTGGCGAGGGCCAGGCCTGCCACCCGCTTGTCCAGCAGCTCTTTTGGTAGCAGCGGACATGCCGGGGGGTCCAGCGACTCCCCCGAGCTTCGCTTGACTTCGGAGATGAGTGACGACAGCTATGAGCCCCCGAGCTCGCGTCGCGCCCGGAGCAGAGCTGGTACGCCCGACGATCGGCGTGGCTGATCTGGATGGGGTTGGCGCTGGCCTCACGTGGCCCACTGTTGATGATGGCGTCTGTCGCTGAGGCACCTGTAGTTAGGGTTCCTTAGGATTTGCATCTTTTGTTCCCTGCTAGGAATCAAGGAAATACCCCATGGGGGCATGTAAAGCGTCTGTAGTCTCTTTCGTTAATATGATCCTTATTGTGAAGCAGAGCGAGATGCTTGTCTTGTCTCAGCTTGGTTCCTCCTTTCTGACCTCACGAGGGCTTGGTGCTCTGTGCTGACAGGTCCCGGTCCCCAGGCAGGCTTCAACCGTCGCTGGTATGCCAGGTCGCGATGCCGTGGTCAAGGCCAGGAGGTGAGCGGCCCAAGGTCCAGTAAGAGCCCCCGAGGCACGATGCTCAGGAGGTCCCCTTTAGCGTTCAAGCAGCCGTCGCTAGGCGAGAAAGGACGGCAATGTCGCCGTCACAGAACCGCATTAAGTGAAGATCGGGTGTTGCGCTAGCTAGCTGTTCCAGGGAGTGACTAACCTCAGGAGGTTGGAGCCATCACTAGGCGCGGCGCCGGACCCGCACGTCAGCAGCTGGGAAGTTGCCCGATGAGGTCCTCGCGAGCTTCTTCCCTCTCTCCCGCACTCCCCTTCGTGCTTTACATCCTCAGGTCCCGGCCCTCGAGCGAGCTCAGCCGCTGTTGGTATGCCAGGTCGCGATGCCGTGGACAAGGCCAGGTGGTGAGGGCTGGAGAGCCAGTAAGAGCCCATGAGTCGCGATGCTCAGGCGCCCCCCTTTTAATGCGCAAGCGATTCACGCGGGTGAGAGAGAGAGAGAGACAGAGCCCGCGAAGGCCTCGCCCGACACTATTCCTTAGAAAGGCCCTGTAAACCCATCACAAGGAAAACAAGGATTTCCACTACGATTGCCAGTCAACCACTGGTTGCTCCGAGGGGGTGATGAGGGCACTGAGGGCCTGGTGAGGTGGCGCCTTGCGGGGCTGCCGTGGCCAGAGCTCAGCCACTCAGGTTTCTCGATGTTGTAGGGACGGGCCCATGCACAAGCGTCGTGCCAGAGCGAGCAGCTCCAAAGGTTGGTGTCAATCGAGTAGGCGATTATGACGGGCAGGTTGAGCATGAAAGAGCAAATTAATCAATTTAGGATGCAGGAAAGATACATGCCACTGGGCCAGGCCCGAGCGGCTTGGGGATGATGCAGCCCGAGGGGCGCCCCCAGCAAGGTAAACTAAAGACATGAGCAAAAGAGATACATGCCGCAGGGACAGACCCAAGCGACCTGGGAATGATGCAGCCCTGGGGGCGCTCCCAGCTGAAATGGAACTTGAAAGATGTCACCTGATACCATTGCAGACGAAGGGATGTTGGAGTAGCAGACGACGCTTGATGAAGAAGCCACTCCTCACGAGCCCTCGGGGCCCTGAGCCTCGGGAGGCTCCGGGGGTCCAGGCGGCTCCTCGAGGACCATCTCCATCTCCGCCAGGACTGCATAGTGCCTGGCCTCCTGAGGCTCCAGAATGCTTCGCACCAGGCGCTGATGAGCAGCGGCCGCGTTAGGCAGGCCGAGAGGCATGCGAACGTAGCTGTGAGGTGGACCCTCACAATGTCCCACGCGCGAAGGCTAGAGGCGCTCCTAAGACGCGACTCAGTTGAGCCTCGGTACGTCGATGCAGACGCGCAGCCCACCATCCTCGCCTGGATGGGGGGCTACAGCGGGTAGGCGGCGGCTGCCGCGCATGACTCTTGATTCTTGTAGCTCCTGAGTGACTTCAGTGATGAACTCCTAAGGGTTGGGTCCTTCTTGCCTGATGCCTTCCTGCGGGAAGCGTGTCGTGAAGCACGCCTCCAAGTGGTGCCCGAGCACCTCCCTCGTGACCTTGCAAAGTCAGTGGCCCTCCAGGAGAGAGCCCCCGAGCCTTGCTCGAGGAGGGTGTCGGGCGCGCATTCCTATGCGACGGAGGGAGACGCCCCTTGAACGGGCACGGATCCTGGCGCCATGCCATCGGAGATGCTTGCCTCCTGAGGCCTCGGGCTAGGTGATGTCTTCTTCTTCTTGGGAACTGCCCCGAGAAGGCTCCCGCTCTTGCGATCTGGGTCTTCGATTGATGCGGCCTGGAAGGCACGCTCGAGAGAGCACACTGCATCCTTCTCCTCACAGGAGACTATGATGACTCCGCCACTTCCTGGCATCTTGAGGACATTGTAGCCATGGTGAATCACTGCCATGAACTTGGCCAGGGCTGGATACCCGAGGATGGCGTTGTATGGCAAGCGAACATGGGCGACGTCGAAGTTGATGAGCTCAGTACGGTAGTTTTTGCGCTGTCCGAAGGTGACAGGGAGGCGGACCTGCCCTATCGAGGTGGTAGAACCATCAGTGACTCCTGAGAAAGGCTTGGTTGGCTGAAGCTGATCATATGGCACTTGGAGATTGTTGAATGTCTCGACAGACAGAACGTTGAGCCTTGCGCCACCATCGATGAGGGTCCTGGTGACCTGCACATTGCTGATGACTTGGGAACAGAGCATCAGGAGGACCCCAGCTATCGCTGCGCACTTGAGCTGGTCCGCTGAGCTGAACGTGATGGCACACGTGGACCACCTGAGAGGGCGTGAGGCCTCGAGCCTTGGAAGGACTGCATTCACCTCGTGAGCAAACTGCTTGAAGATACGCTGAGAGGTTGGGGCCTGAGCTCCGCCCAAGATGCAAGCGATAGCACGCGGCTCCTGGAAGCCCCCGGCCCCCTCGTCCTGATGCTGGTCTTCATTACTCCTTGGTGGCGGTGGTAGAGGAGGGAGGCTGCATTGCCCTGCGGGCGATCCTCACGAGGTTGATCCCTCCAAGCACTCTCGCGAGGCTGCTCCTGCCAATGGTCCTCGTGAGGCCGGTCTCGCCACCCTTGGCGAGGGCCACGATCTTCCCATCGTCCTCCACCTCTTCCTCGTCCTCGGCCATAGCCCTATCGCTACGCTCGGGGCGTCGGCGGACATGTTCTTCTCGCACGGCCCTGAGCTCTTGGCATTCGTTGGTGTTGTGGGTGTGGAGGTCGTGGTACACACAGTACTGGCTGCCCTTGGACGATTCTGGCTGATCTCTGCCATGCTTGGTGTCTGGCTCTGCTGCGAGCACAGCTGCTCCCTTGCGCTTTACGTCCTTGGCCTTGGCTTTCTTCTCTTCAGGATCAGCGGCTGGGAGCTCGAGGAGGGAGAGGCGTCCCTCCTCAGCTCTTGTGCACTTGGTTGCCAGGTTGAACAGCTCCAAAGATGCGCGTAGATCTTCATGGATCGCCAGTTTCTCCTTCATCTTGACGTCACGGACACCATCAGAGAAGGCTAAAATGATGGCCTCCTCAGTTACCTTGGGAATCTTGAGGTGCACGTTGTTGAAGCGCTGGATGTACTTCGTAGGGTTTCCCCTGGCTGGGGGCCGATCGGGAGTGCCCTGGAAATTGGCGATGAAGCGGGTGCACATCTCCCAAGAGGAGATCATGCTGGGAGGTAGGTTCAGGAGCTAGGTGCGGGCGCCATCCTTGAGCGCCATGGGAAACCAGTTAGCCATGACTTTTTCGTCTCCGTTGTCCGCTTCGATGCCCAGCTCGTAGAGCTGGAGGAACTCCGCGGGGTCAGCGGTACCGTCGTAGCGAGGAGGCAGATCCGGCTTGAACTTGCCCGGCCAGGACACGCTGCGCAGCTCGGCGGTGAAGGCACAGCAGCCTGCAGTAGCCACTATGGGACTTTGCTGGCGCGGGGCTTGATCCTGGGGGTCCCCGCATGCTGCCGCCAGGAGCAGCGCGGGGTCTTGGCACGCTGGAGCAGGAATGCGGTCATGGCGCACCGGTGCAGGGAGCACGCGAGCGCCTTCTTGAGGGCGAGGGACTTCTTGGCAGCTCCTTTCTTGCTGCACGGGCGCCGGACGCGGTGGGTCTCGCCCAGGGGCCACGCGCCGTGGAGCCAGGGCGCCTTCTTGGGGAGGAGGTGGCGGAGGCGCCTCCGGAGCTGCGTTACCCGCGCAGGACGGAGGGCGAGGCAGCGAGAGGGACGGTGCAGGGGAGCCCCCTGCGGCGCTGACGAGGTCGGTGATGCGAGTGAGCCACTCTTAGTAGAGGTCGTCGACGGGACAGTAGTGCAGGAGCTCACGCGCCAGGAGCAACACAGCGTGCGCGTCCGCAGGAGCGCGACGGACGTGCGACGACGAGCCTGCTGGAGTCAGCGACGGGGTGGCGGTGTGTCCTTCCCGCCGCACCAAGGGATGCAGCAACGATGCCTGCTGCTCGTTCCCCGCCGGGCCGGTGGCGGCGTGGGCGGAAGGCGACAGGGAACGACGGGGAGGCCCACCGACAGGAGCCGTCTGGGCGACGTGGGCGGCAAGGGCAGTCCGACACTCGGCACGAGCTCGGCGAGCGTCCGCCATGGACGCGATGAGCGATGGAGCGCGAGACGGCGGAAGAAAAGATTCCGGCGCACCCCTACCTGGCGCGCCAAATGTCGGATGTTGGGTTCCGACAAAACCCTAAAGGTTCAAACTCTGGGGTGCGCGCGAAGATCTTTCCTCTGCCAACCCACGTCCCAACGCCTCGTTGAGAATCTAGACTACTCAATAAACAACACAAAGGACGCAAGGTTTATACTGGTTCAGGCCACCATTGTGGTGTAATACCCTACTCCAGTGTATGGTGTGTGGACTGCCTCGAGGGTTGGTGATGCACAGTACAGAGGTAGAACAGCGTCGCGAGGGGTATTCTTATGGTGGTGTTCTGCTTGGGAAGGATTTGATCCAAGATGCCTGCTCTGGATCAGCCATCCCTCCTACTGTGGTGGCTAGCCCTATATATAGAGGCCCTGGTCCTCTTCCCAAATATTGAGCGGGAAGGGCGCCAACAACGACCATTTTGAAGGGGAACATCTAGTACAACTTATCCTTACTAAAGTTGGTCTTTGACTGCCAAAGGCTCTGACGATGACGCCGTCTTGGGCTCCATGGTGACCTCCATCCTGCCGCTCTACTGGTCTTGATCTCGTTGCACTGAAATGGCAACCTTTACTTGACGCCTCGGTACTCTGCGCCTGCGCTTGCCCCCATTGCACCAAAGAGGAAACAAGGACAGTGGACAGGCCGGCGCCCGCCTGGCGCCCGCCTGGCCTCGATCGTCATGGCTTGCGTCATGAGCACCTTGCGAGGTACCCTTGCCTTGATCTCTCCGCCTCCTCGCGAGCCTGCCTGGCAAGGCCGCTCCTGAGGAAGCTTCCTGTCGTCCGCCCCGCGAGGCTTGGCCCCTCGCGAGGGTCTTGAGCTTGAGTCGATGAAGATGGGCCGCACTGGGCCACCACTCGAGCCACGCCTCAGGCCGCAGGCACGCAAGTCTGGGGACCCCCGTTCCCAAAACGCCAACAGTTACATCAACAGAATGATGCGTGATTTAAATAGGCTCACTTCAGCAACTTTCTTTTTCCCCAACATTGTATTTTCAAGCTTAAGCTGCATCTCTTGAATCTAATCATTTGCACTTTTATCCACAGTGATAGAAATGTGTCGTTCCCTTTCTTTCTTAGCATCTGTCAAACGAGCCTTGCAATAATGTGAATATGAACAAACACATGCATATAAATGCATCATATACACTACCTTAGAACTTTAACAAATTCCTCCAAAAAAACTATAGGAGAAGCTCTAAAACAACACAATGGGAGTAGGACAAAGGAAAGAGGAGACTGCAGCTCTCCCTGAGTTCCAAGTTGTATTCATCCACAATCTGCTAGGGAGAGCAGGGTAAGTGATTTTGAGGCATAGGAATACCAAGAAGGCGTTACAACAAATCAAAAAGGAAATTTTTTAAACATTTACTGTGTCTGCTTTGCTGCTTAAAATAACTCCACCCATATAAACATCACTTTTTGAGTGATTGAGTGGATGGACATAACTGTCACCGACATAATCCCAAACACGCTGAGTTTCCAAATCAAGAGAATTGCAATGTTGAGTGCGTTTCCAGTGCCTGATTGAATGTCCTTCTTTCGCCCGATCACGGTCATTAATGTGATTTTACGGATCCTGGCCAAAGGGTACGCCAATAGGGTGACCCTGCTGGCGGACCATGTGACTCACCCCAACCAGTCGGCCTTCATTAAGGGCCGTTACATCCTGGATGGGGTCCTTGTCCTTCATGAAGTCCTTCATGAGGTTCGCGCCAAACACCTCAAGGCGGTTTTGCTGAAGATTGACTTCCACAAAGCCTACGATACGGTTAGTTGGCCCTTCCTCCGGGAAGTCCTTCTTCGGAAGGGCTTCGACAACCGGTGGATCTCTCGAGTCATGCAAATGGTCTCTTGCGGTCGCATGGCCGTGAACATCAATGGTGAGATTGGCCCTTTCTTCCCCACCCTTTGTGGGGTTCGACAAGGCGACCTCTTCTCCCCGTTCTTGCAATATGGTCGTGGACGCGCTTGCCTCCATTCTGGATAAGGCGAAAGTCGTTGGCCATATTCGTGGGATTACTCCCCACCTTGCCGGTGGCTCCGGGATCTCCATCCTCCAGTATGCTGACGACACAATCATCATGATCGAAGGCTCTGACACGGACATCTCCAACCTAAGTTCCTCCTTCTCTGCTTCCAACAGATGTCGGGCCTCAAGATCAACTTCGACAAGAGCGATGTTATGGTGATGGGGTATTCCCCATCGGAGTCTTTGGCCATCGCCAACAGACTTAATTGCCGCCTGGGATCCTTCCCCACAACCTACCTGGGGACGTCCATTAGTGACTCCTGGCTCACCGTTGCGGACTTGCGCCCCTCCGTGGCCAAGCTCCAAACGTGCGTAAAGCCCTGGCAGGGGAGGTGGTTGTCCAAGGCAGCCCGGACTATTCTCATCAACTCTTCCCTCTCCAGCCTCCTCTTGTTTCTCATGAGCTTCTACAGTCTCCACGAGACCCTTCACCATGAGATCGACAAGGCCCAGTCCTTCTTTTACTGGGAGGGCGACAACGACAAGCAGAAGTATCATATGGTCAGTTGGCCCGACATTTGCAAGCCCAGGGAGCAAGGTGGCCTTGGCATCATGTGCTCTAAACGGATGAATATCGCCCTTCTCTCCCGCTGGCTTTGGCGCATCTCGCAAGGGCACGGTGGCCTTTGGCTTGACATCATCCGGAACAAATACTTGCGCGGACAGCCCCTCGCCTTCTGCCAAAAGTCTGGCGGATCTCAGTTCTGGCAGTCGATTGTCCAGCTTCTTCCGGTCCTCCGTATCGGGACCTCCATCTCGGTGGGCTCCGGAGCATCGACGCTGTTCTGGGTTGATCGCTAGGCCGGGGACACTCCCTTTGCGGCTCGCTTTCCCGGCCTCTTCTCCATCTCCGTCGATCCCGTGATTTCTATTGATATGGCCCTTCTTGACTTAGGGCGCCTTGCTTTCCGACGGCCTTTTGGTCCCTTGGAATCCGCCGCCTGGCGTGAGCTGCTTGACTGTGTTGCTCAACACGCACCGATGGTGGATGGTGGCCATGACCTCGTGCGCTGGCGCCTTGAGCCTTCGGGCCAATTCTCCACCAAGTCGCTATACCTGGCCATCTCTCCTTCTTCCGCCCCCCTCCCCCTATCGATGGTGTGGTCCATCCGTCTGCCCCTGAAGATCCTTATCTTCATGTGGCAATGGATTCGCGGTCGGGTCCCTTCCTGGGTGGAGGTGCGCAAGCGAAATGGCCCGGGTACTGGCATTTTCCCGCTCTGTGGGGTCCCCGAAGACTCGAACCACATTTTCTTCTCTTGCGTGTCCGCTCAGTTCCTCTGGAGCTGCTTTCGCGAAGCGGTCGGTGGAAATTGGTGCCACGCCAACTTCCCTGACTTATTTGCCGAACTCCAGATGTCCCCCGTGACTTCTCGCCACATTAGGTGGCTTGAGATTGGGGTCCTCGCCTGGACCCTCTGGACTGCCCGCAATAAGCTTGTGATCCAGCGCACTCTTCGACGGGCTACTGACGCTCTTTTCAAACTCTCGAGTTTCTTGCAGCTTTGGCGGCCGCTTAGCCGCCCCTTGGACCGCGACGCCATCTCAGCCTTCATCGCCAACCTTCGTTCGATGGCCATCCGTCTGTCGCCGCCGCCCCCGCCGGAACCAGACTAGGCGTTGTCTTCGTCCGGCGTGTTCTGTTTTTTCTTTTCTGGGCTTGTTGAGCTGTGCCCTCAGCAGAACATTTGTACTTTATTGTGAGACCTGGATGTGTGTGTGGACTCGACTCTGTATGTGTGCTCTTTGGCGGTTTGCTTTATAATATTTATAAAGCGGGGCGAAAGCCTTTTTCGGTATACCTATAACAAGCAAATCAACAAAGGGAAGGTTGATTTGGGCATGACAGAAGTAGAACTGATTATATATTCAACCTCCAACGTAGCTTTCCTTTAATTTTAACTTTTGACGAGCATATTAAATAATCATGTTAAATGCATTAAAATAACACATAGCAAATGACTGGGTTCTGATAAAAAAAGGTAAAAGAGAAATAACTGTTGCTACATAAAAGACATGCATCAGGGACTCTGGAAGATACAGAAGTGCTGATATAGTTAAGCTCCAATGCAGGTTTCCTACTTTTACAACATTAAAGCCATGTATCAGGGAGTCTAGGAGAAATAGAGGTGATGGTATAGCTGAGCTCCAATGTACGTTTCTTTTCATCCTAACTTCTAATGAGTGTACCAGCACAGCACATTACGTAAACTTGTGAAATGCAGGTATTAGCATACCTTCCACATCTAACAAAACCACATATCACACAGATCCTTAGGTTTTCAGAGGTCTGACAAACAGAACATGTAGGATTTGTTGGAGCTTCAGACTGCTTCTGACAGAATTGACAGACCTGAAATGGAAACAACTATAAACAAAGGCAAACTACGACAGATCCCAATACATTGGCAATTTAACCCTACACTTACATGTGAATGAATACGTTTGTGTCTAAATAAGCATTTGCTTATTTGTAACTTTATAATCCAGGCAATTAAAACCGAAAATCAATTTGTATCTTAGCCTCTTAGCTAATTAGACTCAAAGAGCTACCATGAACATTGAAGGCTTTGTCTATGCCTGGTAAAAAAAAATCATATGAGCACCAGACACAAAGTTTAATACTCCCTTTGTTCCTAAATATTTACTCCCTCCGTTCGGAATTACTTGTCGTAGAAATGGATGTATCTAGATGTATTTTAGTTCTAGATACATCCATTTTCAAGACAAGTAATTCCGAACGGAGGGAGTATCTTTTTAGAGATTTCAAATGAACTACCACATATGGATGTATATAGACATATTTTAGAGTGTAGATTCACTCATTTTGCTCCGTATGTAGTCACTTGTTAAAATCTCAAGAAAGACAAATGTTTAGGAACGGGGGGAGTCTTTAATACTCTGCAAACAACCCAGAACCTCGGTAGGTTCCGAGTGTTCAAGACTACAAATAAAGCCCAATGTGTGATATCAGTCACTAGATGGCTGCGTATTTGGCATTTCTATGGAATTCTTATTACTTCACTAACCAGTCCTACTTAAGAACAATAAAAGGATTTATACTCCTATAAAACGACTAATGGAAACCCAGAGTGGTTAAAAAACAAAAGAAGAAAGGATGACTTCCATCCAAAACAAAGTGATTCCTCTTTTCCCCATTTGCAATTAAAAAGCAGTGATTAAGAAGATCCTTCCTTACCGGACAAGATGAACTGACCCACATTGAAACGCATGAACACTGGCAAGAATGGTCACAATAAGTTGCCCCAATTCCGCTGATGTCTTGATCCAACCTTTCTGAATCATGCATATAAGATAGTTAAAGAACAGGCTGATCTCCTAATAACTTTCATATAAGATACATAACTAAAGTGACGACCAAAAAAGTTTCAGAATTTAAATGAAACTCATGCATAAACCATTATTTTACTCCATAAACATAGTTCTGCAATTTGATAGAAAATATTCACATGAGAGCAATCCTAGTAGCTTGAAATGTTGCATCCAGAAGCCGTATGTAAGAGAGACAGAATTAGAAATTGATATGCTTAATATTGTGAGGTACCTAGTGCCCTTAAAATAAGGTAATATGAGTTTTGTCAAGTTAAAACTTGGCAGACATAAATTTGATGTGTCCAGATGGTATCTATATGATATTATCATTAAGTGCCTGATATTTTTATTATTTATTACAATCTAAATTTTATCCAGCTATGTGGAGATAACTAAAAGCAAGTCACTTCACACAAAGTTCATATCCGATGTTAACATATTGCTAGCTTGTGTGTATGCCTAAAAGGTGCTGACCTATGCAAACAGGACAAGTTGGAAGCTCGGTAGATCCAGCAGGCGGGATGACAGCAATGTCAGTGGATGATGTGTATTGCACAGAAACTGTAAACAGAACATGGCACACCTCTACCTGCACCATGGAACAGCAACCACATTTCCCAAACTTAGCAGCAGTAATGCACAAGATTAATACTAACCAACCAACACCAAATTGACAATCTTACACACCTCGGTGGACGAGAACCTCCAGCCATTAAGGTCCGGGTAAAATCCGTCTGGCACTCTTCTGATCCTCAAACTCGGCACGCACGCTGTACCGGTCCTCCGCAACATCGTCACTATGATCATGACGGCGCATCCAAAGTGTTGTGTGAATACTCAAATGCAATCATCAAGTCTAAATGCGTCTGGAAATTATTTATTTATTTATTTTCCCCCTAAAAAAAGAGTCTAAATGCGTCTAGAAATTCACCTGATGACACGGATCTCAGAGGCAGTGGCGGATCCAGGATTTCAGACTTGGGTGTTCAAATTATTATTTTTACCCAATGTGATACCAAAAATATTTACAGAGCAAGAACTTTTTTTTCCTATCACAGTGACAATACCACAAATAGCTTAAGGACATAGTTAAAATTGAAGATTATTTACTGTGCAACCCTGCAATTTCCATGGTAATAAACAAGGCATGGCATGTTGCAGAACAAATCTTGCACACAAAATGTAACAAAATCCATTTTTTTAAGTAACAATAGTAACAAGGCGTCTATTTAATAGATGGGATGGTTCAAAAGTACATATGGTAACTGAGAGCTAGCGATGTTGGGCCAGTTCGTGCGCAAGAGTGTCACAAGGAGATGCTCTTGTCACTACTAGGAAAAGGGCTATAGATGGGATGGACACTAATGGCGCACTGTACATGTGGTGCGCCATTACTAAATACTAATGGCGCATCATGTGACCGTGGGATGTGGTGCGCCATTACTAGTTGACATAGTAATGGCGCACCACACCCACCGTGCGCCATTAGTAGTTTTGAAAAAAAAAATTGTTAGTAATGGCGCACCTGTGGACAGTGCGCCATTACTAGTTTTAAACAGTAATGACGCACTGTCCACTGGTGCGGCATTACTAAGTTTTTTCAAAAAAAAATTCAATTTTTTTTTCAAAACTAATAATGGCGCACCGTGGGTGTGGTGCGCCATTACTAGTTTAACTACTAATGGCGCACCACCCCACGGTGCGCCATTAGTAGTTTGCCCAGCTTCCACCGAATGCACCCCCCCGGACCGCCTTTTCAGTTTAAAAAAATAAAAGAAAATGATAAAAATGTCAAAAAATTAAAAGAAAATAAGTTTCCCTTGTGATATGTGGTTTAGTTGTTGAGAAAATTTACAAATATCAATTTCGACTTTATTTGCAAAATCTCTCTGGAAATTTATAAAATGGGCATAACTTTTGTATACGAACTCGGATTAAAAAGTTTTATATATGAAAAATCATCTACTCGAAAAGTTACATCCGAATTTCATCGGGGGGAACCCCGTTAAACATTTTCAAAATCCCCAAAAACCTAACAGAAAAAAAGTTACGGGGCTTTCAAGATCTAGAGGCAAAAAAATTCAAAAAAAATGATTTTGAATTGTTTTTCAAAAAATGATACGTAATATGACCGGGAAGTTTGAAATATTTTTCAAAATTTCATCATATTCATGAACATGAACAAAGTCCTAGACATCAACAAGGGATAATAGGATTGATATGCTACATAGACCTTTCGGGAAGTTTGACCACAGAGTGCGATTTGACCTGAGTTTAAGCATATTGACCCGAGATTAAGACATAGTGACCTGAGATTAAGAAAAAAACGAAAAAAAATAAAAAAAAATGTAAGCAAAAAATTGAAAAAAAAATCTGAATTTTTTTTTGAAAAAAAAGTTACTAATGGCGCACTTCTATGTGGTGCGCCATTAGTATACCAGATGCTAATGGCGCACTGCATGGTGCGCCATTAGTATAGCGCACCAGTAGTGTGTCATTAGTAAAAAATACTAGTGGCGTGATAGTAATGGCGTACCGGTAGTGCGCCATTAGTAGGCAAAACCAGTGCGCCATTAGTAGGCCTTTTCCTAGTAGTGTGTTGGGCGAAGTGCACGAGGCATGTAAATGAACGTGATGCACATTGCTTAAACTACCTCATGGTTAACACACATAACTAATATACACCTTATATAGAGTTTTCTTGCCAAAAAATTTGGGTGTACATCTGTACACCCATGACCTCAGGTGGATCCGCCCCTGCTCAGAGGCGTGCTCGACGTAGAGGCCGCAGAAGCGGACGAAGTCGTCTAGCGTGACACGGGTTGGGCCGGCGAGCACCAGTAGTGCTGGGGCGGCGGGCCCGGAGGAGGAGGAAGAGGGGGTGGCAGTGGCGGCGACGGGAGAGGTGGGGGCGGGGGAGATGGTGGGGTGTGGACGCGGCGAAGGTGACGCCGGGCAGCTCGAGAGGAATTGCGGCGGATGTGGTGGAGGGGAGAGGGCTGCTGGAACGTAGGGAGATGGGATTACCAAAAAAGGCTTTCGCCCCGCTTTATATATAAAGCATCCATTACAACCACACGCCACGCCACCGCAACACACGCACACACCCAAGACATGATACATAGGCACTGAGCGTAGCAACACCACTCCTAGCACTACCGCCTCGAAGAATGAAGCTACATATGACGAACCATGCGCTCCAAGGCGGCGCGTTCAGGAAGGATACGACGCTGGAGCGCCGCCACCGCCCGATCCAAGGATCAGAGTTTCCCCCGGAGCCGCATGACGGGCAATGAAAGCCGCGACGACGCCTTCAAGAAGGGAACGATCTTCGCCGGCGTCGGTCCGTCCGAAGATAGAGCAGGTTTTCACCTCGCCAACAATCACCGCCACCGAACGCCACACCTCGGCAACCACGCCGCCCACACGACCATGGTGACCGGGCAGCACCAAGGCACATGCTTTGTCCAAGAGCACCGCGCAACCACCACCACCAGGGCCGCCGCCCCAGCATCCAAGACCTCGACACCACATCGCCCGTGACCCACCGCATCCCAACGAAAGAGACGAGCGGAAAGGTCCCACCTTTCGCGCCCCTGGGCGACCCCCAGCGTCGAGACCCAATAGGTCGGCCAAAACTGGCATCCACCGACCCATCCTATTGCCCCAAGCGCAAGCTGAGCTCGGTCCTACAGCAACGAGAGGGGGACGAGGTCAGTCATGCTGCATCGTGCGTGAGACAAGCTTGGTCCTGCTGCATCGTGCGCGAGACGAGCTCTGTCCTGCGGCATCGGGCACGAGACAAGCGGTGGACCGCAGGTGGGAGAGGACCAGCCTTTTGATGGGAGTAGCGCCTGGGCGACGAGGAGATGGGGTGAAGGTCGAGACGGCCCGAACGTAGACAAACCGACGCTGGAGAAGCCGGCCGTTGCCGCGGCCAGATCCATCGAGCCACCGTGAAACCGCCACGACACCGATAGGCCACCGAGACCTACCCATGCCGCTGCCCACGGCCGGAGCAACAGCCACGTCGGGCCGCTGCCCATCCGCGTCGCCCGGCGAGCTCCACGCGCCGGAGCCGTCGGGCACGCACCACCGGAGCCACGCGCCTAGCCGCCCCCTCCCGGAGACCATCGCCACCACCACCTGCGTCGACCGCACGGGCGCCACCGCAGCCACCACCAGATCTGCAACCCCACGCCCGAACGGCCACGCCCCGCCACGAGCGCACCAGTCGGCACGCTGCCCCATGCTGGAGGCCGGCCCAGCCTAGCAGGACACCGACCCCAGCCCGCGCCGCCGCGGCCCGCGGCCCTTGCGCCGGGATCTGACGAGGAGGCCCCGAAGAAGCCAGCACCTCGCCCCCCCGACCCCACGCGCAAGCCCACGCCACCAGAACCACGCAGCCGCCGCCACATGGCCGCACCACCGGCGCGCCGCCCGGGTCGCCGCCACGCCGTCCCGCGCGAACGGCGCGCTCCTCTCCGTGGCCCTGCGTCCCGCGCCACCGGAAGCCAAGGAAGAAGGGAAGAAGGCCCCGCCGCCGCCGATGCCAGCCGGGCTTCGCCCGGCGGCGCCCTCGGGCGGCGGCAGGGGGAGGAAAGGGGTGGGGGAGGGCCGCTGGCCGGCGGCGGCTAGGGTTCGCCTTGCCGCCCGCGAGAGCGGCACGGGCGAGTACTTTCAGAGAAGCACAGTCCAGATCATACACCCCTTGCGGATACCTTGACGGAGGGGAAGGTTCGCGAGAGCTAAAGATTGATCGTTGTGTTGCGGCGGAGGATTTTTCTCAATCGGAATCAGCGGGCGAGTGGATTCAGGGGGATGGGATTGGATGCAGTTGTGCCGCAGCCGGCAGAGCTGCGGCGATGGCGAGGGCGTCGGGCAACTTGACATACTAGATTCGAACTTCCAAAGCTGAACAGTGTCGGGCGTGTCAGAAACTCGAGATACTTTCATCTATGAAAATAATCCAATTTGTTTTTTATTAGCTGTGTGAAGAAATGTTACTGAAGAATTTCAAAATTAACCAAGTTGCACGCTATGATACCTAGCCTCAACAACAAAAATTAGGGACTCACAAAAAATATTAGGAAGAGGAATTCCCATGTTAATCAAACACAAGCATTATTTACAAGAAAACATCTTAAAAGATTTAGTCATGAGGGAATCCTTCATCCACCCGCAAAAAAAGGGAATCCTTCATCCACTCAATCCCACACATGCCGATGGCCTGTTGATGTTGGTGTCATAAGCAGCACTAACACGATAATGACACAACCCCTCCCCCCAAGTTTCGACTGAGAGGAAGGCAAACATGAACACTTGATCTCATTGTTAAATCCGATGAAAAATTGTCCACAAGATCTCATCGCTAGATCCGACGGCGCACGCATCATCGGGGTTGGAGAAGAAGTCTGAGAAACCGTAAACACCGCGGTCACCATCATCTAAAGAGATGAAGTGACGGACAAGCGGGGTACTTACCTAAACCCCTCAAAACGAGGGTGACCACATCTACAATCGGTAGATTGAGGTCTTCCCCCGCACACTCCCACCGACGGAGTTGGCGGCGGGGGAGGAGGTCGATGATCTACAGGCGGCGGATGGGTGACAGTGGAGAAGGAACCGTAGATTGCCTTGGCCGGGCTACGTGTCATTTTTAAAATATGTGTACTGAAAACATACATTGTCGACAAAAATCGTCAAAAACTTTGAGTGCAAAATTTGCATTGTTTCCGTTAGTTGAAAATCGTATATAGATGAAAAATAATACTAAGGCATGGATCAATTTGTTTGAATCTTTCTATCAACGTTTGGATGGTTTGGAAAATAACTCGGAAGGGTTGTTTCAATAATGAGATATCAATATAAATAATTCTACCATGGGTATCAGTTTGTGTACTATTTTTATGTTACCATTTCTTTATATATTTCAAAAACTCCCAAGGAAAGATCCACCTCTCATCGTTGAACTTGTAATTCTAACTCACTTTCCAACTTAAGACGCAACTTCAGGCTTCTAAAAAATTGATTAAGAGACAAAACTTCCACCCCATCTGAGTGGTGATTCAGCCAGAGTGTGTGAGCCTAGTTGGCAAGGGTTACTCAAATATGGCACATTAGCTAACAACACACTATCCACCAGTGCAAGAATGCCCTGAACTATGCTGATTGTAATCCTCATGTGTTTTGAGTAATACAAGTGTTTTACCCGCAAAAAAACACACACACCACTCACATCATCAAAATAAACATGATTGATGGTATATGTAAGCTCAATAATTCTTCACATGATTTCTCTCTTCAAAACACAAGACCTCTTACTCCTCTTTCTTTTGAGAAAAGAATCAAACCTATTATACAAGTTTACCGAAAGTACAAAGCATCTCAAACATAACAAAAATTACATTGAGATTCCGAGACTACGGAACGGCCACTATTGCCGGCAGAACGAGCCGCCGACGTGCTTCTCATTTGTTAATACCTTGCCTTATGGACGTGTCTGACATGATATGTTTGTTTGACTATAAATCTTATATACTCACACACCAATGAGCTTTTTTTTTCCTTGAACACAATGCTTATAGCACGCAAAATGTCTTTATCTCAAGAGGACATCATGTGCACGCCATGCCGCTCCTCGTGGAGGTTGACTCGGTATATCCAACATTGCCATCATCGTGTCGATTATCACTCTACCAAGTGCCATAATGAAGACTAGATAGGAAGTGTGGCTTGCCGCACCCCACCCGCCCCAGCCATATCCAACCTGATATGAAACATTTTGTATTTCATGCGTTTATACGATGAAAGCAATAATGCAAAGGTTCAGTATGTTACAGAAAAAGCGAAAGGCTCAATAGTTCATGATAATTTATTTACAATATATACTACACAAGGCCACAAAAAAGAGAGTAATATCTATGCATAGTTTCTATACTAAGCATAAGCATAGTGTATAAGAACATGTGTTACACAGAATTTTTATCGCCCAAAACCTTTGCAGTTGCACAGGTCGCATGTTACAGATAGATAAGGTGTCCACTATGATAAAACAAAAAATTACTAATGGGCACACAAGCCTTTGTTTTCTCCCTATCAGATTAACTTAGAGCATGTAAATGCTCAACTTGCGATGATAGCATGCAGGTCTTCATGTGTTTGCTGATGGTGTAACTTGCACAAGTAGCTCCACGCTTAGTCTGACAAAATGATGACATGTTCCATGTCTCTAATCCGAGAAGCACAAAAAAAGAACGGGAGTAAACCGGAGATGTCATGAGAATATAAATTTGTCAAAAGTGCAGGGATCAATGCACGATATTTATCAAACCGAAACGAGCTAATTGGTTTGGGAGTACAACATTCACTTGATTTTATTTGGAAAAAAGGGAGTGTCTACCTGATTGATGGTGGATGTAAGTGTGAAGGACAAAATGTTACTACAATCACACATGATGATGCCTTCAGAACAATAAAACAACCCAGCAAGGCCTAAAGACTCGCATAAAGGCATGGTCTCCATAAATACTTGATTCAAGCACCAAATCTCATATCAAAGCATAATACAGTAATAGTGGTTCAGCATAAAGCAACAATTTAGGGGCAAGCACAATATACATATGATTATGTACAAAGTAGAGCATATATAGTAATAGTGGTTCTTTACAAAGGGCAAGCATGTGTATTTTTCGGTTTGATTTGCACTGTGCTAATGAAAATAATATCGCAAGCTTCTTTAGTTAATACAGATGAATCAGAGCCCCCAGGAAGATAAAAAGTGAAGTAGCATACTACTGTTTCTGAAGCATTTGACCATGTACATGAAGTGCTTTTGAATAGAATATGAATTTCCACCATCCTAAAGGGAAAGTAAATATAGAAACACACTCATTTATGTTCTAGGAACTGTTATATATCAAAGAAAGAGGCGAAAACAGGCAGGGCACAATCAATTTTATAGTGGAGAACTGGACATACAACTGGCTGGCTTCCTGAGGAAATGTTCACATTTTATATATTACCCACTTTACCTCTAGTATATATACAACTCAAGACAGGATATAAGCTCCGTACACAAGAATTAGCCTGAGTTTGTTTATTCGAAGGTCTTCTTCTCGATGAAAGCCTCACATTCTAACCACCAATCAAGGTCCCTTGCAGCAGTTACAGAGCTTGCTCAGCAGAAGGCCTGAATATGCAGTGACAGGAGTAATTTAGAAGGACGTACTTCAAAATTACAAGCACAAGAAACAACTAAAGTGTTATAAACAAAAAAAAAATTGACCCCACATATCTAAATTAAGCTCAATGCTTTCATTACATGGTTTCTTTTCATGTAACAGTACAACCCAACCATTGAGGATCAAATGCACAGCAAGGCAGAGCAAAAAAAATCAACGACAATGTACAACAAACATTAACAGGGGCCAATAACATAACAACAGGGACAAAAGCGCTACAACCTGACCATTAGTTCTACCGATGCCGATGACCAGGGCCTCAAGGACATGAAGAGCATCCAACATCGAGTGAAATTAAAAAAATGCACGAAGCAAGAAGATTAGTATTAAAAAAATGCACGAAGCAAGAAGATCTACATGATGTTTAATTAAGCAAAACATTATTAGTGATAACAGAAGGAGATAAAGAAAGTCGATAATAGTACAAACGCATGTCATTATTTAAACTAAATATGTTTAAAGTCCCTATCTGATTTAGACTAAGCAGGAGAACACCTGATACAACTAAAAAAGCAAACCTCCTGTACAGATGAGACATAATTTAAATTCACTTGCATAGAAATGCATCAGGTTCAATCTCCTTGAATGACGAAAAGTACAGACGCTCTTTCAAAGTAGGGAGAATATTTCATATCTCATACTATGTCATGCTCTTTCACTAAACATAATTGGATGCAGTTCTGAATTATTATTATTTAACCGGAAACACACAGTTCTGAATGCTCAAGTTCCATTAAAAATGAGTTGTATGTTCAAGGAATTATGCAGAAACAGGCAATAAATATGAACCTTCATGCCCAATATTTCCTGGCAGAAAATATAGAAACACGAGTTTGATGCTTTAAGTATACTATTTGTAAATTAAATTTTAATTATTTCTGGTTAAAGCCATCACATCTGATGGAAGGAAGCTTATGAGAACCACACGTCTACAATGACACAAGTTCTGAATGAACCAATGTGAGTGAAGCACACAAGTTCTCACGGAATATTTTGAGAAACACCTGAACACGTACAGTCACGGTATACGGTTCTTACCGCGCTGTAAGCTGAGTATCTTAGATTGTATAGCACATCCAAGAGCACCACTAGGGGCAGATATGACCGGGGCAAAGAGAATGATACTTTTGTCCTTTGCTAGAAATAAGATTGAGAAACAAAAAGCCCTCATTGGCCAGCCTGCACACCAACAAGCACAACAAGAAGAACATGGTGAAGCCAAAAAACACATCATCATCCAGCTGTACACCTAGCTTTCGAAAAGCATATCGACCGCTAGAATAAGATTTTATAGTTCTTTTCTTCAACTACTTATAGAAATTAGTAACCCCATATCAAGAAGAGAAACTTTAACTGGTATTTGGTAATCGGCACAGTGAACTGAATTTACGAGGTACTAATTTTAGTTATTATTGAAACTGAAACACAACATGTTTTTTGACAAATTTGTTCTAAGTAAAGCCTCCAACTAACATAATCAAAACCATACTATATAGGTTTATCATCTATTGAAGCATTATGTAGAGCACCGCAATGTTAATAAAGGGCATATGTAATTTAAAATCATACGGGAGGCAAAGAAAATGAGCTTTCACCACTTCCCATGTACCCCGGAACAGAAATAATCATGTATATTTTGTATGCACTCATCAGCAAAACAGAGAATGCTAATATATCAGCAAAAATAATTTTTTATTTGAATGCTCCCACAATCTGTTTTAGCATTTGTTTCTTTTTGTAAAGAACAATCAATGTATATGTGCTAGTAATTAACCTATAGAACTGATTTTCCGGTAAAGAGAAAGAAATCACTACTCTGCACCAGAAGCATGACATCAGGGGAGAAAGTAGTTGTATGATGTTACAATGAACGCTGTTGGTTATTTCTGTATCATGCGGTCTGTAGAATTACATAGTCAAATAAATAAACCAGCACTGATTTTCATAGAAAATTACACAAAAGTAGATGGGGGTGGATTATCTATGCACATATCAAAGTAATACTGTATAATTTACCTGCTTCCCAATGCTTTGTGAATTGTTTTTCTTCTCTTTAAGTACCTTCTGAACACTTTGCGCAGCAGCTCTAGCATTTTCAATATCCGTGCAAGAATTAGTTCATTTGCCAATAGTAATACTGGCATCTTCCAAAACCTGTGAATGATGCATGAGCTCGGTGTCCTCTTCCGTCTCTGCAGTTGGTGCTTCATCTATTGGTTGTTGACTGTCGAGGAGGGGAGCCGAGCACTGCAGCCAAGAGTGGCTGGAACAACAACTACGACATCAAAATAATACCAAATGGAAGTCCATCTTACATAAAAATATCTAAACAGGTAAATCGAACAAAAAGGCGGTACAAAAGATGAGTTTTTCTTTTGCATGATAGGTGGTGTCAATTCAAAAGTAGTGTTGAGATTCAGGAGCTGAACTCACCAACATCAACCAAAACCAAATAACAAACTACTGTCATAAAGGCATAGTCTAATAACCAGAGGAAGCAAGCATTTGTAATTTGATTAAACCAACATCTCGGAAAGTTTTTTCCTAATAAAGCATAATGTAACAGAGTGGCTAATCTATTAAACAATAATGAATAATAGTAGCAGGCGATTATGAGAGTTATTAACAACAAAATAATATGCATTGGTGGAGAGGCTGCTGCGAATCCGTTTATGAGGTACACGAAAAGATGAATAAACGTATAAAGGGGTTAATTTCTTCCGGAAGAATTAGCAGCCTCTCCATGGCCAATCCCCTTATCGCTGTTGTAGTTATCTTTTCCTTGATAAATTGTATTGCTAGGGAGGCCTTCCCTATAGTTTTCCAGTCAAAGTAATAATAATAAAGATGCATATTTTGGCACAGTTATTCTCTAGCTAATCCACTTGCCCTCTTATTCTACTGACTGGTGACAAGGCATGAGTGTGGAAATATTCTAGAGCATGCATCTCAGTCAACTGTATGAAAGCCTTACAGTCAACAGATCAATTGATTTAAATTAATGATTGTATAGTACGTACCCTAATATTATGAGTATTTAACCAAAAACTACCACAATTCACGGAACCGTGACGAAAAACTACCACTTTACGATTTTGTGCGAAAAACTACCGCTTTTTTCCTAAACCGTGGCAAAAAACTACCAAGTCTGAAAAGAGCCCGATTTGGCTCTTTTAAGCGCGTTTCTGACAGAGTTGGCCCACACATAAGCGGGCTAAAAAAGCAATAGGGTCCTTTTTTTAAAAAAAAAAGCAATCCAGTCCTTCCTTCGAAGCCCAGCACGGCGAGGAGGAGAAGGACCCGATTGCTTCCCCAGCCGCTTGCCGCCGGCGGACGGGAACGGCTGCTGCTGCAGCAAGTCCACGTCGTTGTCGAGGCCCGGCGGGAACGGCTGCTGCTGCCGCTCCTGACGTTGTCGTCGCGCCGCCGGCGCCCGTCTCGACGAGCCGGCCGCGGGAAGCGAGAACGGCCAAGACGCCGGTTGACCGCCCCCGCGTGCGGAAGAAGCTCGTCGGCGAGGGCACGACCACTGTGGGAGGCACCGCGGCGGAGGCCAAGCCCGAGGCCAAGAAGGAACGCAACGAGGAGGAGAAGCCGAGGCCCTCTACCGCCGCGACCGAGGCCGTTGGCGTGGACGACGTGTCGATGGACTCGGCGTGGCAGTCCATCGTGAGGAGCGGCGCGGCGCGGCCGGTGGCCGTGCGGAAGAGCGAGACGTGGGGCGGCGAGGAGCTGCTGCGGAGGGCGTGCCCATGGCCGCCCGCCCGTGGCGGCATGCCTGGCCTTGCCGCCCTGGCCGCGCGCCCGTCGCCGCGCCCCTAGCCGAGCCCCCCTGGGGTGCCTGGCCGGCGCGCCCCTGGCCGTGCTCATGGTCGCGCCCATGGCCGCCCGCCCGTGGCCGCGCACCTGGCCCCGCCGCGCCCCTGGTGGTGCCCATGGCCGCGCCCATGG
>NC_041383.1:757004145-757057555 GCF_002162155.2 Triticum dicoccoides | reverse complement strand
GTGCCCATGGCCGTCTGGCCTCGCCGCGCCCCTGGCTGCGCGCCCGTGGCCGCGCGCCTGGCCCCGCCGCGCTCGCCCGCGGGCGCCCCACTCCCTGCCCGCGCTCCGGCCGTGTCCACCCGAGCGACGCCGCCGTGGACCACGAGAAGGACTCCGTCGAGCTCCTCCTCGCGCGCCGCTGCATCGAGCGAAAGGACTGGATTGCTTTTTGAAAAAAAAACAGGGACCCAATTGCTTTTTTAGCCCGCTTATTAAGTGTGGGCCAACTCTGTCAGAAACGCGCTTAAAAGAGCCAAATCGGGCTCTTTTCAGACTTGGTAGTTTTTTGCTACGGTTTAGGAAAAAAGCGGTAGTTTTTCGCACAAAATCGTAAAGTGGTAGTTTTTCGTCAATGTTCCGTGAATTGTGGTAGTTTTTGGTTAAATACTCTAATATTATAGAGCAGCCACCATCAAATGAATCATAACTCATGAGGAACAGACTGAAGGATAATGTCTCAGTTGTTACACTTGAGCAGCAAACAAATTAAAACGATCAATTCAGAAGCAAAAAAAACTTTTTTAGATCAATCTATCTGAGTGCAAGAGTGCAGTGCAGAGGCAGCCCTCTTGTCCAGTTAAAAAAACACATGATGTGTGCATACAATGGATACATACACACACAATTTGCTCCAGTTTGAGTCATCCAAAACTAAACCATAACATGATGCGCGCACACAGAGTTTGCTATGGTTTTCTTCACGGATGATGAACCCAAACGTCATGCCATCCAAAAGGAAGGTGCAAACTAAACCAACACAAGGTACAAAGTGTAGATGATGTTCAGATGTGGGGGTAGATTGGGGGAGAGGAAATTCACCATGTTGGTTCCGGGTGCCTGCTCTTCCACCTCCTCAGGCTGATTTGCTGCAGATGGGGCTGATTTGCTGGTTACGGTTGTACCCACAACCTACAGAGATGAATCGAGCGTTAGAGAGAGAGCAGGACAGAGGAGAGGGGAGAGGAAGCGGTGGCTTACCACCTACACCTGACCTGCGCAGGGGAGGGGAGCTAGAAGAGCCGCAACATCTTCTCCATGGCATGGCCCCCTTCCTTGACACAATTAGATGAGATGAGATGGGCCTGCACACAGTCACGCATCAGAGGAAGATGAAAACCATAGGAAGAAGAAGAAGAAGAAAAGGTAAGGAAGGATGCATACCGAGGCTCTTGACGGGATCCTGAGGATCTGAGCTGCGGGCTCGAGCTCGGCCACGGCTGCCGCCGCGCTCACCAACGCGCTGACGGGGGACGCGCCGCTCCCGTCCGGCCCTGAAGGATCTGAGCTACGGGCTCGAGCTCGGCCACGGCCGCCGCCGCGCTCACCAACACGCCGATGGGGGACGCGTCGCTCCCGTCCGACCCTGAAGACCCCGTCGACTCGGAGGAATCGATCCCGCGAGGGGCGAATCCACCGGCCACGGGAGAGAAGGTGAGGGGATTGGGAGAAGGTGGGGGCCGACAGCAACGGGGAGAGGGTGGGGGCGTGGTGGGGGTGGTGGTGGACGACGGCGACGACGCCGGGGAAGCGGGCGGCGGGGGAGGGGGCTAGGGTTAGGGGAGGGGGCTGGGACGCGAGGACACGCGGGCGGGGGGCGAGTGCGGGGAGGGCGAGTGCGGGGAGGATGCGGCTAGGGCTTGCCACGGGAGCTGCTGGCTTCTATAGGCCTCTATGTGAAATGACCAAAATACCCCGGTGGGGGCATGGTATTTACATTTTTCTGCCATTACTATTCATTCCAGCAGTGCCAGCTCGAGATCCGACGGCCCAGGTTGATCCAGATGCTGATCCGGCGTCTAGAAATGCATCAAGCAAACCGATCCAACGGCTGAAAGTCACTGAGTTGTGAGGAGGCTTGTACATCCATCCTTCTCTTATTTCTGGATGGAACATGGGAGGGCACATGACGTCCAACAGGTATTAACCACAAGCAGCAACGAACCCGGTCACTCTTCCAGCATGACACCATGACCGAAGAACCTGATCATTATCATACTCCTCGTATGAAGTTTCTTCGCCGGACTCTTCATTTGAAGGTTGTGCCGGCCATTAACGCATACGCCGCTTTGTGAGCTTACACCATCGTGCGTTGGGGTGTCGTCACCCCTGCCAGCAAGTTTCTTTTGCCAGCATCCTTTTGCAAACTTTCCCATGGATGAAAAAAGCACACATATTACAAATCAGCTCAACAGGAGCTTATGTTAAAATATTTTGTCAAAGCAAGTTTTGGTGCGGGTTTTCTACATTGCCCATGAAAAGTCAGCAATCCCCACACCATGAAAGATCACCCCACAAGGATATATTTGTTGCAGCCCACCAAAAAATTGGGTAAACAAATGGGTCTATAATACACCCCCATGGTAGTGCGTATATATCACTCTGCACATAAGCATAGTCTTCGAGCATCTCTAGCAGGCCTCGTATATCGCCGACGCGCAAAATTCGTTTACAGTTGGCGGAAAACTATTTTGCGGGCCGGCGCGGGCACCGGCCGAGCAGACCCCGCAAACGGAATATTCGCGGATATTTCATTTTACAGTTTGGCTATGCGGTGTCTGCTCTGCCGGCGCCTGCGCCGGCCCGCAAAACACCGAAGCAAACTAAATAATTCAGAATTACTAATTTGCTATATAAGAAAAAATGTCAATCTTACAATACAGCAATCATCCAAATTACAATAATTATTCAAATCACCGAAGCAAACTAAATAATTCAATACAAAACTTGTCCCGAATACAAATCACACATGAATTAAATGAAAATGAATGGAAAAATGGAATGTGTTACTGCCCAACCCTTTGCCAATGGTGCTCAATGAGATCCTCCTAAAACTGAAAGTGGGTGTTTGCATTTTGAATCTCCCTGTAGGTATGATGAAAAGCTCTAATGCGGTTAAGGTCTCTAGCTGATTTGACATGGCTACCCACATTGTCATAGTAGAACTCCAAGTTCATGCCTCTCTCATCTTCGAGAATCATATTGTGAAGAATAACACAACATGTCATGATGTTTTTCAAGGATCTCTTGTCCCAAAAATGGGCAGGACCACGTACAATGGCAAACCTAGATTGCAAAACCCCGAATGCTCTTTCAATGTCTTTTTGGGCTCTTTGTACCCTTGCGAATTCACATTGTTTCTTAGTTTTGGGGTCTTTGATGCTCTTGACAAATGTGCACCAACGATGGTATATACCATCTGCAAGATAGTACCCCTTTGTGTATTCATGCCCATTGATAGTGTAGTTGCAAGCAGGAGCATCACAACTAGCAAGCCTAGCAAACGAATGAGACCGTTGCAACACATTGATATCATTGAGAGTACCGGGCATACCAAAAAAGCAATGTCAAATTCATAAATCCTCGGATACTACAGCCTCTAGCACAATTGTTGCATCACGAGACTTGCCACAATACATTCTCTGCCATGCCTTTGGGAAATTTTTTGTGTCTTCCTCATTGGGTGCCCGAAGATATTCAAGACCAAAGACACGGATGATCACTTTGGCAGACCTACGCATTGACTCAATTGTAGTATCTTCACCAATGCGAAGGTACTCATCGGCATAGTTAGCCGGAATTCCGTATGCAATTACCCGCATAGCTGCCGAGATTTTTTGATATGCACTAAATCCCTTCAAGCCTGTGGCAATTCCTCTTTGAATAAAATATTGACAATTGGCCTCGCAAGCTTGAACTATTTTTCAAAGAGGGATCGGCGCATTCGATACCTTCTCCGGAAGAGGTGGGGCGGATATGTTGGATTGTCCGCGAAGTAGTCTTGCATCAACATCTCATTCCCGAGATGGCGATTTCGAGGAATGCAAAGATAGCCGATGGTCGATCCTGATCTCAGTGGTTGTATCCTGCGACGGCGCCGCTCGTGGGTCGTTCTCTTCCTTGATGTGTCACTTGTTTTAAATGGAGCACCACTCCTGTTACTCTAGCACAATTGTTGCATCACGAGACTTGCCACAATACATTCTCTGTCATGCCTTTAGAAAAAAATTCCAAGTCCAGCGCATACAATCAATGCTACCTAGCATGCCAGGCCAACCTCTTATCTCATTAGATGCCATCAATTTTTTGTGTCTTCCTCGTTGGGTGCCCGAAGATATTCAGGGCCAAAGACACGGATGATCACTTTAGCAGACCTACACACTGACTCAATTGTAGTATCTTCACCAATGCGAAGGTACTCATCGGCATAGTCAGCCGGAATTCTGTATGCGATTACCCACATAGCTGCCGAGATTTTTTGATATGCACTAAATCCCTTCAAGCGCGTGGCATTTCCTCTTTGAGTAAAATATCGACAATTGGCCTCGCAAGCTTGAACTATTTTTTCGAAGAGGGATCGGCGCATTCGGTACCTTCTCCGGAAGAGGTGAGGCAGATACGTTGGATTGTCCGCGAAGTAGTCTTGCATCAACATCTCGTTCCCGAGATGGCTATTTCGAGGAATGCAAAGACGGCCGATGGTCGCTCCTCGCCATCTCTTTCGGTTCTCATTTTTGTGCTCCTTCGAGGGCCATCACCAATGTCTGCTGCCGATAGTTGACAAGCAGCGTCTCAACATCCAAGTCGTCCGAATTGGACGAATCAATCCTCGAGCAAAAACTTCTCGCACAGGCTCAATTCCATCTAAATTCATGAAATACGCACGCCGCGTTAACCAACTATGCATACCGCTCGGCACAAGCACAAGTACAAGTACTCACCGGCGGCTCGGGGCGGCAGCTCGGCGGCGGTGGATCCCGAGGCAGCAAAGGCGACTAGGGGCGGCTCGGGGCGGTGGATTCGGGCCAGCGACAACGACTAGGGGCGGCTCGGGTCGGCGGATCCGGGGAGCCGGTGAAGAGCCTTGGTGGAAGAGGGTAGGGGTGCCCCGCGGCGCGATTCCGCCTGCAGATTTGGCCGGAATCGCCACCGGCGGACGGGCAGAAACAACGGCGGGCGGCGGCGAAAGGGGGTGGGCAAAGGGCATGGGCTGAATGTGTTGGGGAACGTTGCAGAAAATTAAATTTTTTCCTACGGTTTCACCAAGATCCATCTATGAGTTCATCTAAGCAACGAGTCAAGGAAGTGAGTTTGCATCTACATACCACTTGTAGATCGAGTGCGGAAGTGTTCAAGGGGATGGTGATGATGGAGTCGTACTCGCCGTGATTCAGATCACCGATGACCAAGTGCTGAACGGACAACACCTCCACGTTCAACACACGTACGGGACGGACGACGTCTCCTCCGTCTTGATCCAGCAAGGAGGAATGAGAGGTTGAGGAAGATTGCTCCAACGGCAGCACGACGGCGTGGTGTTGTTGGTGCAGCAGTACTCCGACAGGGCTTCGCCAAGCACGTACGGAGGAGGAGAGGTGTTGGGGAGGGGAGGGGCTGCGCCTTGAGTTGTGTCCAGCAGCCCTCCCCTCACCCCTCTATTTATAGAGGAAGGGGCAAGGGGGCCGGCCCCTCTAGATGGGATCTAGAGGGGGGGCGGCGGCCAGGGAGGGGGAACTTGCCCCCCAAGCAAGGGGGCGCCCCCCTTAGGGTTCCCCCCCCCCAACCCTAGGCGCATGGGCCCAAGGTGGGGGCGCGCCCAGCCCTCCAGGGGCTGGCTCCCTGCCCCTTGCGGCCCATGTGGCCCTCCGAGAGGGGTGGCCCCTCCCGGTGGACCCCCGGAACCCCTCCGGTGGCCCCGGTACAATACCGATATGACCCCGAATTCTTCCGGTGTCCGTAAGACAACTTCCCATATATAAAACTTCACCTCCGGACCATTCCGGAACTCCTTGTGACGTCCGGGATCTCATCCGGGACTCCGAACAACTTTCGGTATTCACATACAAGTCTTCCTAATAACCCTAGCGTCACCGAACCTTAAGTGTGTAGACCCTACGGGTTCGGGAGACATGTAGACATGACCGAGACGACTCTCCGGTCAATAACCAACAGCGGGATCTGGATACCCATGTTGGCTCCCACATGCTCCTCGATGATGTCATCGGATGAACCACGATGTCGAGGATTCGATCAAACCCCGTATACAATTCCCTTTGTCAATCGGTACGTTACTTGCCCGAGACTCGATCGTCGGTATCCCAATACCTTGTTCAGTCTCGTTACCGGCAAGTCACTTTACTTGTACCGTAATGCATGATCCCGTGATCAACCACTTGGTCACTTTGAGCTCATAATGATGATGCATTACCGAGTGGACCCAGAGATACCTCTCCGTCATACGGAGTGACAAATCCCAGTCTCGATCCGTGTCAACCCAACAGACACTTTCAGAGATACCTGTAGTGCACCTTTATAATCACCCAGTTACGTTGTGACGTTTGGTACACCCAAAGCACTCTTACGGTATCCGGGAGTTACACGATCTCATGGTCTAAGGAAGAGATACTTGACATTGAAAAAGCTCTAGCAAACGAACTATACGATCTTGTGCTATGCTTAGGATTGGGTCTTGTCCATCACATCATTCTCCTAATGATGTGATCCCGTTATCAATGACATCCAATGTCCATAGCCAGGAAACCATGACTATCAGTTGATCAACGAGCTAGTCAACGAGAGGCTTACTAGGGACATATTATGGTCTATGTATTCACACGTGTATTATGATTTCCGGATAATACAGTTATAGCATGAATAAAAGGCAATCATCATGAACAAAGAAATATAATAATAACACTTTTATTATTGCCTCTAGGGCATATTTCCAACAGTCTCCCACTTGCACTAGAGTCAATAATCTAGTTACATTGTGATGAATCGAACACCCATAGAGTTCTGGTGTTGATCATGTTTTGCTCGCGAGAGAGGTTTAGTCAACGGATCTGCGACGTTCAGATCCTATGTACTTTGCAAATATCTATGTCTCCATCTTGAACATTTTCACGGATGGAGTTGAAACAACGCTTGATGTGCCTGGTCTTCTTGTGAAACCTGGGCTCCTTGGCAAGGGCAATAGCTCCAGTGTTGTCACAGAAGAGTTTGATTGGCCCCGACGCATTGGGTATGACTCCTAGGTCGGTGATGAACTCCTTCACCCAAATAGCTTCATGTGCTGCCTCCGAGGCTGCCATGTACTCCGCTTCACATGTAGATCCCGCCACGACGCTCTGTTTGCAGCTGCACCAGCTTACTGCTCCACCATTCAACATATACACGTATCCGGTTTGCAACTTAGAGTCATCCAGATCTGTGTCGAAGCTAGCGTCGACATAACCCTTTACGATGAGCTCTTCGTCACCTCCATAAATGAGAAACATGTCCTTTGTCCTTTTTAGGTACTTCAGGATATTCTTGACCGCTGTCCAGTGTTCCTTGCCGGGATTACTTTGGTACCTTCCTACCAAACTTACGGCAAGGTTTACATCAGGTCTGGTACACAGCATGGCATACATAATAGATCCTATGGCTGAAGCATAGGGGATGACACTCATCTCTTCTTTATCTTTTGCCGTGGTCGGGCATTGAGCCGAGCTCAATCTCACACCTTGCAATACAGGCAAGAACCCCTTCTTGGACTGATCCATTTTGAACTTCGTCAAAATCTTATCAAGGTATGTGCTTTGTGAAAGACCTATGAGGCGTCTCGATCTATCTCTATAGATCTTGATGCCTAATATATAAGCAGCTTCTCCAAGGTCCTTCATTGAAAAACACTTATTCAAGTAGGCCTTAATGTTGTCCAAAAGTTCTATATCATTTCCCATCAAGAGTATGTCATCTACATATAATATGAGAAATGCTACAGAGCTCCCACTCACTTTCTTGTAAACGCAGGCTTCTCCATAAGTCTACATAAACCCAAACGCTTTGATCATCTCATCAAAGCGAATATTCCAACTCCGAGATGCTTGCACCAGCCCATAAATGGATCGCTGGAGCTTGCATACTTTGTTAGCATTCTTAGGATCGACAAAACCTTCCGGCTGCATCATATACAGTTCTTCCTTAAGATGCCCGTTAAGGAATGCCGTTTTGACGTCCATCTGCCATATCTCATAATCATAGTATGCGACAATTGCTAACATGATTCGGACGGACTTCAGCTTCGCTACGGGAGAAAATGTCTCGTCGTAGTCAATCCCTTGAACTTGTCGATAACCCTTAGCGACAAGTCAAGCTTTATAGACGGTAATATTACCATCCGCGTCCGTCTTCTTCTTAAAGATCCATTTGTTTTCTATCGCTCGCCGATCATCGGGCAAGTCTGTCAAAGTCCATACTTTGTTTTCATACATGGATTCTATCTCGGATTTCATGGCTTCAAGCCATTTGTTGGAATCTGGGCCCGCCATCGCTTCTTCATAGTTCGAAGGTTCACCGTTGTCCAACAACATGATTTCCAGGACAGGGTTGCCGTACCACTCTGGTGCGGAATGTGTCCTTGTGGACCTACGAAGTTCAGTAGCAACTTGATCCGAAGTACCTTGATCATCATTATTTTCCTCTTCAGTTGGTGTAGGCATCACAGGAACATTTTCCTGAGCTGCACTACTATCCCGTTCAAGAGGTAGTACTTCATCGAGTTCTACTTTCCTCCCACTTACTTCTTTTGAGAGAAACTCTTTTTCCAGAAAGGATCCGTTCTTGGCAACAAAGATCTTGCCCTCGGATCTTAAGTAGAAGGTATACCCAACGGTTTCCTTAGGGTATCCTATGAAGACGCATTTTTCCGACTTGGGTTCGAGCTTTTCAGGTTGAAGTTTCTTGACATAAGCATTGCATCCCCAAACTTTTAGAAACGACAGCTTAGGTTTCTTCCCAAACCATAATTCATACGGTGTCATCTCAACGGATTTAGACGGTGCCCTATTTAAAGTGAATGTAGCTGTCTCTAGAGCGTATCCCCAAAATGATAGCGGTAAATCGGTAAGAGACATCATAGACCGCACCATATCCAATAGAGTGCGATTACGATGTTCGGACACACCGTTACACTGAGGTGTTCCAGGCGGCGTGAGTTGTGAAACGATTCCACATTTCCTTAAGTGTGTACCAAATTCGTGACTTAAGTATTCTCCTCCACGATCTGATCGTAGGAATTTTATCTTTCGGTCACGTTGATTCTCTACCTCATTCTGAAATTCCTTGAACTTTTCAAAGGTCTCAGACTTGTGTTTCATTAAGTAGACATACCCATATCTACTCAAGTCATCAGTGAGAGTGAGAACATAACGATATCCTCCACGAGCCTCAACGCTCATTGGACCGCACACATCGGTATGTATGATTTCCAACAAGTTGGTTGCTCGCTCCATTGTTCCGGAGAACGGAGTCTTGGTCATCTTGCCCATGAGGCATGGTTCGCATGTGTCAAATGATTCATAATCGAGAGACTCCAAAAGTCCATCAACATGGAGCTTCTTCATGCGCTTGACACCAATGTGACCAAGGCGGCAGTGCCACAAGTATGTGGGACTATCATTATCAACTTTACATCTTTTGGTATTCACGCTATGAATATGTGTAACATTACGCTCGAGATTCATTAAGAATAAACCATTGACCATCGGAGCATGACCATAAAACATATCTCTCATATAAATAGAACAACCATTATTCTCGGATTTAAATGAGTAGCCATCTCATATCAAACGAGATCCAGATACAATGTTCATGCTCAAACTTGGCACCAAATAACAATTATTAAGGTTCAAAACTAATCCCGTAGGTAAATGTAGAGGTAGCGTGCCGACGGCGATCACATCGACTCTAGAACCATTCCTGATGCGCATCGTCACCTCGTCCTTTGCCAGTCTCCGCTTATTCCGCAGCTCCTGCTGTGAGTTACAAATATGAGCAACGGCACCGGTATCAAATACCCAGGAGTTACTACGAGTACTAGTAAGGTACACATCAATTACATGTATATCAAATATACCTTTAGTGTTGCCGGCCTTCTTATCCGCTAAGTATTTAGGGCAGTTCCGCTTCCAGTGACCCTTCCCCTTGCAATAAAAGCACTCAGTCTCAGGCTTGGGTCCATTCTTTGACTTCTTCCCGGTAACTGGCTTACCGGGCGCGGCAACCTCCTTGCCGTCCTTCTTGAAGTTCTTCTTGCCCTTGCCCTTCTTGAACTTAATGGTCTTATTGACCATCAACACTTGATGTTGTTTCTTGATTTCAACCTCTGCTGACTTCAGCATGGAAAATACTTCAGGAATTGTCTTCACCATCCCCTGCATATTGTAGTTCATCACAAAGCTCTTGTAGCTTGGTGGGAGCGACTGAAGGATTCTGTCAATGACCGCCTCATCAGGGAGGTTAATATTCAGCTGGGTCATACAGTTGTGCAACCCAGACATCTTGAGTATGTGCTCACTGACAGAACTATTTTCCTTCATCTTACAACTATAGAACTTGTCGGAGACGTCATATCTCTCGACCCGGGTGTGAGCTTGGAAAACTAGTTTCAGCTCCTCGAACATCTCATATGCTCCGTGATGCTCAAAACGCTTTTGGAGCCCCGGTTCTAAGCTGTAAAGCATGCCGCACTGAACGAGGGAGTAATCATCAGCACGAGTCTGCCAAGCATTCATAATATCTTGGTTCTCTGGGACGGGAGCGTCACCTAGCGGTCCTTCTAGGACATATTGTTTCCTGGCAGCTATGAGGATGATCCTCAGGTTCCGGACCCAGTCCGTATAGTTGCTGCCATCATCTTTCAGCTTGGTTTTCTCTAGGAACGCGTTGAAGTTCATGTTGACCTGAGCGTTGGCCATTTGATCTACAAGACATATTTTGCAAAGGTTTTAGACTAAGTTCATGATAATTAAGTTCATCTAATCAAATTATTATAATGAACTCCCACTCAGATTAGACATCCCTCTAGTCATCTAAGTGTTACACGATCCGAGTCGACTAGGCCGTGTTCGATCATCACGTGAGACGGACTAGTCATCGTCGGTGAACATTCTCATGTTGATCGTATCTTCCATACGACTCATGTTCGACCTTTCGGTCTCCGTGTTCTGAGGCCATGTCTGTACATGCTAGGCTCGTCAAGTTAACCCTAAGTGTTTCGCGTGTGTAAATCTGTCTTACACCCGTTGTATGTGAACGTAAGAATCCATCACACCCGATCATCACGTGGTGCTTAGAAGCGACGAACTTTAGCAACGGTGCACAGTTAGGGGAGAACACTTCTTGAAATTGGTGTAAGGGATCATCTTATTTACTACCGTTGTTCTAAGTAAACAAGATGCATAAACATAATAAACATCACATGCAATTATATAGTAGTGACATGATATGGCCAATATCATATAGCTCCATTGATCTCCATCTTCGGGGCTCCATGATCATCTTGTCACCAGCATGACACCATGATCTCCATCATCATGATCTCCATCATCGTGTCTTCATGAAGTTGTCACGCCAACGACTACTTCTACTTCTATGGCTAACGCGTTTAGCAATAAAGTAAAGTAATTTACATGGCATTCTTCAATGACACGCAGGTCATACAAAAATAAAGACAACTCCTATGGCTCCTGCCGGTTGTCATACTCATCGACATGCAAGTCGTGATTCCTATTACAAGAACATGATCTCATACATCACAATATGTCATTCATCATTCATCACAACTTCTGGCCATATCACATCACATGACAATTGCTGCAAAAACAAGTTAGACGTCCTCTAATTGTTGTTGCATCTTTTACGTGGCTGCAATTGGGTTCTAGCAAGAACGTTTTCTTACCTACGAATAACCACAACGTGATTTTGTCAACTTCTATTTACCCTTCATAAGGACCCTTTTCATCGAATCTGCTCCAACTAAACTGGGAGAGACAGACACCCGCCAGCCACCTTATGCAACTAGTGCATGTCAGTCGGTGGAACCGGTCTCATGTAAGCGTACATGTAAGGTTGGTCCGGGCCGCTTCATCCCACAATACCGCTGAAGCAAGATAAGACTAGTAGCGGCAAGCAAGTTGACAAGATCTACGCCCACAACAAAATTGTGTTCTACTCGTGCAATAGAGAACTACGCATAGACCTAGCTCATGATGCCACTGTTGGGGAACGTTGCAGAAAATTAAAAATTTTCCTACGGTTTCACCAAGATCCATCTATGAGTTCATCTAAGCAACGAGTCAAGGGAGTGAGTTTGCATCTACATACCACTTGTAGATCGAGTGCGGAAGCATTCAAGGGGATGGTGATGATGGAGTCGTACTCGCCGTGATTCGGATCACCGATGACCAAGTGCTGAACGGACAGTACCTCCGCGTTTAACACACGTACGGGACGGACGACGTCTCCTCTGTCTTGATCCAGCAGGGAGGAAGGAGAGGTTGAGGAAGATTGCTCCAACGGCAGCATGACGGCGTGGTGTTGTTGGTGCAGCAGTACTCCGACAGGGCTTCGCCAAGCACGTACGGAGGAGGAGAGGTGTTGGGGAGGGGAGGGGCTGCGCCTTGAGTTGTGTCCAGAAGCCCTCCCCTCACCCCTCTATTTATAGGGGAAGGGGCAAGGGGGGCCGGCCCCTCTAGATGGGATCTAGAGGGGGGCGGCGGCCAGGGAGGGGGAACTTGCCCCCCAAGCAATGGGGGCGCCCCCCTTAGGGTTCCCCCCCCAACCCTAGGTGCATGGGCCCAAGGTGGGGGGCGCGCCCAGCCCTCCAGGGGCTGGCTCCCTGCCCCTTGCAGCCCATGTGGCCCTCCGAGAGGGGTGGCCCCTCCCAGTGGACCCCCGGAACCCCTCCGGTGGCCCCGGTACAATACCGATATGACCCCGAATTCTTCCGGTGTCCATAAGACAACTTCCCATATATAAAACTTCACCTCCGGACCATTCCGGAACTCCTCGTGACGTCCGGGATCTCATCCGGGACTCCGAACAACTTTCGGTATTCACATACAAGTCTTCCTAATAACCCTAGCGTCACCGAACCTTAAGTGTGTAGACCCTACGGGTTCGGGAGACATGTAGACATGACTGAGACGACTCTCCGGTCAATAACCAACAGCGGGATCTGGATACCCATGTTGGCTCCCACATGCTCCTCGATGATGTCATCGGATGAACCACAATGTCGAGGATTCGATCAAACCCCGTATACAATTCCCTTTGTCAATCGCTACGTTACTTGCCCGAGACTCGATCGTCGGTATCCCAATACCTTGTTCAGTCTCGTTACCGGCAAGTCACTTTACTCGTACCGTAATGCATGATCCCGTGATCAACCACTTGGTCACTTGAGCTCATAATGATGATGCATTACCGAGTGGGCCCAGAGATACCTCTCCGTCATACGGAGTGACAAATCCCAGTCTCGATCCGTGTCAACCCAACAGACACTTTCGGAGATACCTGTAGTGCACCTTTATAATCACTCAGTTACGTTGTGACGTTTGGTACACCCAAAGCACTCTTACGGTATCCGGGAGTTACACGATCTCATGGTCTAAGGAAGAGATACTTGACATTGAAAAAGCTCTAGCAAACGAACTATACGATCTTGTGCTATGCTTAGGATTGGGTCTTGTCCATCACATCATTCTCCTAATGATGTGATCCCGTTATCAATGACATCCAATGTCCATAGCCAGGAAACCATGACTATTAGTTGATCAACGAGCTAGTCAACTAGAGGCTTACTAGGGACATATTATGGTCTATGTATTCACACGTGTATTACGATTTCCGGATAATACAGTTATAGCATGAATAAAAGACAATCATCATGAACAAAGAAATATAATAATAACACTTTTATTATTGCCTCTAGGGCATATTTCCAACAGAATGTCCCTCCCGCCAACCGCTTTCCTGTGATACGGGGCACTGTCGTGGCGAGGCGGAAACCTGCATTTTCGCGGGTTGGGGATGGGATTATACCGCGCCCCTCAAAAGAAATTACGGGTCGGACGCGTTTGCGGGGTCTTGTCGGGCAACATTTTAAGCACGCCCGTATTTTGGTGGTTATTTGGTGGGTCAGGGCATTATACAGGGTCTGCTATAGATGCTCTTACAAACCGGATTGGTGACCGAACTGGTGAGCATGTTTGTCCAGGTTTTCACTAGTCAGACCACTTGTTCACTTGTTCATTTGCTGGGTTTTTATTAGGCTATAAAAATATATTATGTAGGCTAATATAGTAATGCTACGTGGTCAAATATGATAAGTTCCTTAATTTTGACACATAATCTCGAAGCCAAGCGGTTCTTGGGCCAAGGCGAATGCTTCGCATGTTCCCCTAGTGACCATGGTTTGATTCCTAGCCTTTGCAGTTTGTTTTTCTCTTTCAAATTAACAATGTGCCTGTCACTGGTTCAATCGGTTCTGGTTTCTCTCCTAGTTTGTACAAAAACCAACCAGTTCTCTCCGGTTTGTTTGCAAAACGGTCTCTAGAGTTTAGGAAATCACGTGTGTTGGTTTTGGGTTCTCTCGTGGAAACATCACGGCAGATGTCCTAGTGTGAGGACTTAGTCGTGAGGCCAACACATCTATGTGGTAGCTTAAGAGGGTTTGATCGGGACGAGAGACGCAACACACAATACAAGGATTTAGACAGCTTCGGGCCCCGGGAAACATCATCCGGTAATAGCCCTACATGTTGTGTGTGGCTAGGTCTCATTATGCTCATGAGAGAGAGGTCATAAATCTGGCTCTCCTCTAGTTGTGTCTTGCCTTAACGAGTATTTTCTCCCCCCTCTTGGAGTGCCCTGCCCCTTCTTATATAAGTTGAAGGGGCGGGTTGCATGTGGAGTCCTAGTAGGACTAGGACTATTTTATAACAAGCGGAATCCTAGTCTTGCCCCCTTAAGGGAAAACTCCTTATGCCTTTCCTCTTAAACCGGCCCACCATAGCATGAGCACGCCTTATGGGCCTTGGGCCTTGTCATCTATTTGACCCGCCCGCCTGGTCTCCAATGAATCGTACACCGCCAGGTCCAAGCAGGTCACCAGTGAGTCACCAAGCTCCAGTCGGGTCATACATCCGGCGGGTTACACCGCGAGGTATATCCCCGACATTAGCCCCCAGTTTAATTTGGATTTATCCATGTTAAACTGATCCTGCAACATAAACACAAGAACAAATTCAACAGGTTGCGCTCTGGGTTAAATATTCTTGTAAGCCGGCACCTGATCATCCTTAAGTCTTTGACATTTCCTCCTGGAAAATCCGGGTCAATAGGCCAGCTTCATAATCCATTTGCTGACATTGGCTCTTGTAAAGAAATATTATAAGAAATAATCCATTTGAGTCGGCCTTCAATGCTCTGACTTGATAAAAATATTGGTCTTGAAATATTCAACTGATATTCAGCCGGCTTAAAGATGTAGATCTTGCCGATTTATGATTGCCAAAATTGTCGGGTTATAAACAAATGATGCCGGGTCATGTAATTGTTGCTGATGCCAGGTTAATCTTATGATAACGCCGGGTCATAAACTTTGTTGATTTCTCCGATAATAATATAATACATGATCTGCTCAAAACTAAGAATTTGAAGTTATTCCTCCCTTATATGCATATCACCTGTAGCCCCCAAGTGTCGGTTTGTCATGCTTGCAGCAACCTGGGACTTGTAATTGCATTATGCTCATAAAAATTTCAACTAGTGTAGCCCCCAAGGGTCGGGTCATTATGCAATAACGAGCAGGGACTTTGTAAATATGATCATGTAAACTTGAGCAGCAACGTGTAGCCCCCAAGGGTCGGCTTAGTAAGATAATACTGAGCTGGGACTTTGTATATAATTCATTGACAATAACATCATATGACGTAATCTCCACCATGGGGCTTGAACCCACGTCCATAAGGTTAAGAGCTTTATAATCTACCAACTGAGTAGTGGATCTTTCAATATAATGGACTGAGGCTTGTGTACCTTGAATTTTTGACAAAAGCAATTGGCAGCCCCCAAGGGCCGGCTCATTACAATGGGATGAGTCGGGTCTTCAATAAGTTGGTCAAAAAATGACTTACATTAGTCCCCAAGTGCCATGGTGCATGCTGGCAGTGACATGGGACTTGCATATTTGATATAATCTCAATCTGAATAATGTAGTCCCCAAGTGCCGGGTCGTAAGCCTGCAGCGACTCGGGACTATTCCTTCCATTGTAGAATAAATCATATACATTAATAAAATAATAGCCATTGTGCCAAAGCGACTTTGAATACCTTATCTGTCGACAAGTAAATCCAGAGTTTAAATACCCGGCGGCTCTTGGCCGATGGCGATTTAATACGCCTCCATTGTAAGCCGGAATTTTTATAACCCGGAATTTTTATAACCCGGCGGCTTATAGCCTTTGAGAAAATCCAGAATAGATAATCATTTTGAAGCATCAATTTTAATGATGAGCTTGGACTTAAGCATTTATATAAGTCATAGTTCTGCAAATCCTGCACCGAGTTTGAACAACATATGCCCTAGCGACTTAACGTCAAAAGCCAGGGCGGGTAACAACCCAAACATAATATAGTCTTTATGCAAATATGGAATATACTAGAATTAAGGCCATTCAAGCCTAAACATATGGGTGATTTAACATCAAAAGCCAGGGAGGGTTATCAAACCTCGCATATTTATATAATCAAGAAAACATACCTGTGGAATTGGCTCATACTACCGGCTTACATCACCGTATCCAATAAGGGCAATAATCCAATGATTGATAAGCGCATGATTCCACTAGCGCAATCCAAAATATACTGGCGACTTAAAGTCCATAGCCAGGGCTGGTTTAAACATAATCATGTATAAACAATATCATACGTGTGATATTGAATCGTACTGCCGGCTTATGATACCTGTGCAGTAAGGGTGATAACCCAATCTTTAGAAGCCAAAACTTCCAAATGCTTATGATTGTCATATGCTGGCGGCTTATCATCCAAAGTCAAGTCGGGTTGATTGAAACCACATATATGCTTCAGATGTAAAAAAGTATCAAGAGAAACCAAAAAGATTGTTTTCAAAAAACTTAAGCCAAACAGAGAGACAAAGCGAGGCTTCTGATTCAAATACAATCAGTAAGCCGGACCAAAAGGGATTAAACTAGGATTCGAATATGACCAGGAAGCCCCCTAGTGGTTTTGGCATTGTGTCGATCAAGAGGGTACCGACAACTATGTTCTCTTTGGTTCGAATACGAACTATGTTTGAACAGGAAGCCCCCAAATGACCTTGAGACTTTTTTACCGACTCTGATTCGAATACGATCAAAGTCGGACCCAAAAGGTGTTAAGCTGTGATTCGGATATGATCAACAAGCCCCCTAGTGGGTTTGGCATTGCGCCGATCAAGAGGGTACCGACAGCTTTGTTCTCTTTGGTTTGAATACGACCTATGTTTGAACAGGAAGCCCCCAAATGACCTTGAGACTTTTTTAACGACTCTGATTCGAATACGATCATAGTCGGATCAAAAGGGGTTAAGCTATGATTCGAATATGATCCAGCCCCCAAATGATCAAGTTGTTTGAACAACTATGATTCGAATACGATCAGGAAGTTGTGCCAAATGAGTTAAGCTATATTCGAATACGATCAGCCCCCAGCGGTCTAAAATTTATTCGAATACGATCAGAGTTGGATCAAAAGGGGTTATGCTATGATTCGAATACGATCCAGCCCCCAAATGATCAAGAGGTTTGAACAGCTATGATTCGAATACGATCAGGAAGCTATACCAAAGGGGTTAAGCTAGATTCGAATACGATCAGCCCCCAATGGTCATTAAAGCAGGGTACCTATGTTTGAGTTGTGCTTTGCAACAGACTCTCTTTGGTCCCTTTAATTTTTCTGAGAACTCTAACTTGTGAGTAATGAATTCTTCTTGAACTGGTGTTGAGCCGGATATTGAAAGCTTCAGAGCTTTGTGGGAGACAGATTTCCCTTGAGCCGGATTTTAAACTGGATATTGAGCTTCAATGCTTTGTGAGAGACAAATTTCTTGTGAACCGGATATTCTTCATTGTGAGCCAGAAATTTTCTGACGACCTTTAAACTGGCAACATTTACTGAGCCATGTCCATGTAGCCTCCGAGTCTTAAGACGACTCAAAGAGTTGGTTTGAGATTCTTCATACTTAGTCGTGATATAAACCGACAAAGAATTTAAACAGCGGAATGTTGTCCCTTTGACAGTAGACATCTTGCCCTGCATTTAGAGAACTTGCAAACCAGGGTTTAAAGAAAGCAATATGCTATATAAATGTACCGGATGGATTTCACCTGATAAGTCGGAAATTAACCGCCGCGGAGTTGATGATCACTATGGTGACGAAAGTTAATCACGGGCGAGTCGGCCGCGGGAGCAAACAGATGAGCCGGCCGCGGTGTTGTAAGCCGGTGCGGACAGGCGAGTCAATCGCAGGCGAGGTAAGCCACACAGCCGGCAAGTCAATTGCGGACGTGGTAAGCCACACGGATGGCGAATCAATCGCATGCGCCGTCCCGGCGAGTTGATGTAGATTTGAGCTGCACGGGCAGCGGCTTGCGTGCACCCGTTCAATCAGTAAGCGGGCACGGACGCCGGTGCGTGATGATGTTGATGCACACTTCATATAACATGGCACCACCTTGATAATGAATCATCGTCCGTGCGTACAGAAAATACGTAGAGTAGAGTAGTTCTCGAAAGAATTCAATATGTATAAAAAAAATTAGACTAGACTAATATCACTTGATGATCTAGACGGTAGATGATCTCTGTGCCAATCTTTGTCAGATGTCCATTGGACAGATGATCCATATGCAGACTAAAAAAGGTCCGAGGAGTACGAATACTAGTAACGATGAATTAGTATAGCTTGACGTTATTTGGAATGGCAACCGGCGCAGGCGAAGCCGTGGCTATGAAGGTGGACCGATCAGGCAGCGGAGGCCGGCGGCTTGGCGCGAGGCCTCGGCCGTGGCCGCAACAGCGGAGACCGTGTCCGCGTCCGCTCCCCGGGTCGTAGTTGTCTGTGTTGACTCAGTCTGTGTCTTCCTCCAAGTAGTGTTCTTCTTTTCCTCCTTTTTTTATGGAAAAGTAGCTGACCGTATCGCTCTCCTCTTTGACTTGTAACATAAACACGGTAGTTTCCTTTGGTAGATGTAGCGATTTGGAGAAAAACCAATATGAACTTTTGACTCCTCTCAGCCTCCAGTAGTAGTCAGGCGTGCACTGCTGCAATTTTTCTTCTCGGGAGTAGCAAAGACCATGGACGCAGGAATTGCAACTTTCAGTGAACAGATCAGTCCGGGGCGTTTTTTTGGCGGCGAGCTGGCCGGGCGCCTCACGGCCGGGCTGACTCGCGGAAAGAGGCGGGTCAACAAGGTGAGGAGATGCTGCGGCCGGCTCGGAGCGGGGAATCTGGGTCATAATATTCTCTTCCTTCAACTGCTAATAGTTTAGGAAATCCCCGGATGATAGTATTGGTTTTATCCCGTGAAGAAGCAACTCACAAAATTAATACTAATGCATACTAATTCGCCATGGCACTTTGACCACGTGCAGCTGGATGATATTGAAACCAGAACGGATTTGACCAGAGACTATCTGGATTCAGACGATATACCTTTTTCCATTAAAAAATTCGGCGACTTAACAGCTTGCTGGATCGCCGTCAGCCTCGGCGGATCGTAGGACAGGCCGCTTCTTTCTCATCCGACCGATCGAACTTTTGCTGATTCTGAATTTGGACGGATCGTATGAACGGCACATGCACACATAAGCATAACCCTAATGTCCTTTGATTTGTCCGTTGTACCCAGGGTTGTCATGGCGGGTTATCCAGCGTGATTGTTCCGTGCCAGCTCTTCTTCCATCTGACTAGCGCGAACTTCTCGATCCCTGGGAGAGATCCCTTCAAGAACTCAACACCACCGTGCACGAGCCTCACGGTGGGCGCCAACTGTCGTGGAAATATCACGACAGATGTCCTACTATGAGGACTTAGTCATGAGGCCAACGCATCTATGTGGTAGCTTGAGAGGAGTTGATCGGGACGAGAGACACAACTCACAAGACAAGGATTTAGACAGCTTCGGGCCCCGGGAAACATCATCCGGTAATAGCCCTACATGATGTTTGTGGCTAGGTCTCATTATGCTTATGAGGGAGACGTCATAAATCTGGCTCTCCACTAGTTGTGTCTAGCCTTAACAATTATTTTATCCCCCCTTTTGGGGTGCCCTGCCCCTCCTTATCCAGAATCCAGAAATAAGAATAGAAGCTCTCCTTCCGGCTCCTCAGCGATTTGGGCTTCATGGCCGCTTGATGTGTTTTTGGCCGTCCGATCGAGATCTGGAGAAGCCTGGGCCGTCGGATCTGGAGCTGGCACTGCTGGAATGAATAGTAATGGCAGCAAAATGTAAATATCATGCCCCCATCGGGTATTTTGGTCATTTCACTCGCCGGGGGTATAAAAGGGCCGGCTCCAGTGGAGGCAAACCTAGACGGCTCCCCTCCCCTTGCCGCGCGCCTCCTCTCCCCCTCTCTCTCGTTCCCCTCCCTCCCGCGCGCCTCCTCTCCTCTCGCCTCGCCGCGCGCCTCCTCTCCTCCCCGGCCTCACGCCGCCCATCTAGAGAGATGGGGGTCGCGCGCGACGAGGCCGGCCTAGCCGCCACCTCCTTCTCCCGCGACCGCGCCGTCCTCTCCTCCTTCCTCCGGCCTCCCTGCCGTGCCGCCGCGGCGGCTGCACGTCCAGCCCCACGCCGCCGTCGTCTTCTTCGCCCAGCCGGCCGCCGCCGCACCGCACGCTCGTGCGCAGGGGCGAGAAGGGGAACCGCCGCCCGCTCCCGTAGCGCGAGGAGAACGAGGGGAGGCAGCGCCCAGATCCACGGCGGCATCGACGCGCCGTCGTCGACCTGAGCCGCCACCGTCCTCGAGGTCGGCCATGGAGGGGGGGGGGGGTCCAACCCAGCTGTAGCCGTCGTCCAGACCAAGATGCCCAAACGTGAGTCGAAAAAAGATATTTCTATCACGTTGACCATTTTTGGATTGCATCTGCTCGTTCGCTGATTCGGGTCTCGTGATTTGGATGCAGAGTTCCCGCTGATCCAGACGAAGATCGTCGATTTCTTCAAGATCCAGCGGCGCCCGGCGGCCGCGGCGGCCGAGCCGCCGGAGGGGAAGAAGAGGAAGCGGAAGGCCACCAGCGCGTTGGTGGTGTCTGAGAAGAAGAGCAGGAAGCTGCCCTTCACCCCTAGCAAGGACCCCGTCCGGCGCCTCACGCAGATGGCCTCGCTCGCCACGGCGCTCACGGCCACCAGCGTCGTCTTCAGCAACGACCTCACCTACGTGCCCGACATGGCGTCCTGGTCCGCCAACCAATCCGCCCTCGTGGCAGGGGGGATGCAGGTCAGACGTTTCCTCCAATTCGACCACCCGATCTCCATTAAATTCAGTGTCACTACGCCATTTCAGTTTTGCTGAAGCTTGGGTGCCATCTCATTTCAGGTGCTGCCAAGGGAGGATGCAGAGACATTGAGCCTATGCAAGAGGATGGTGGAGCAAGGGGCCTCTCCTCGTCGTCTTCAATCCAGTGGAAGGGTTAGTACTATCTGCACAATTCGCTGCTCATTTCTGATCTTGTATGTAGGTGTAGGAGGAGTTATGGGGAGCAGATCCAGGACATGGGATGCTAACCATCTACTTGGGAAGGGTTTCTTTCATATTAGTGAATGGTAACTAACTAACCACGTGTCCACGTCAGAGTTTGATGTTAAGTGCCGATGGAATTTTGAGAGTGGTGATCTGCTCTTTCTTCCTCTTTAGTGCCGACATTTTTATTACTCGGGATATTCTAATGTCATTTGAATTGAGATCATTTTGTCACTCATGTTCTTGGGGACAAAATCTTTGTTTGTTTCTTATTGGTGATGCGGTAAGCTGACTTGAACCTTTTTCACCTTGGTCTGTGTAGGATTGGAGCCCTTGAAGCATTTGAATGGAGCATATGTATGCACGTTGCACTTCATCTTAGGGGAGTGCGACTGTTACATGTTAGTTAAGACTTAGTTTTTGTGATGCATACCAGAGATAATGTTTTCTTCGATGATTTAGAGTTATAGTTGTCGTCAATATTTATCAAAAAGTTAGGTCAGAAAAACAGTCAATCTCAAGCTTTCTAATGAAGTCAGTGGCAAGTAACAAGTTTTTTCCTGTTTGAATTTTCTGTACTTACACCTGCTTTTCGTTCTTTTTATACACTGTGAGAGTTGATGTGGAGGTGAAAGCGTGTAATTCTGTAGAGGTTGCCAACACTAAAGTTTTTGACTTTTTTTTCCTCTTCGTAGTTGATTTAGTTGAATCCAAAACAATTATCACCAACTGTAGATTTGACCTGGTGATTGAGTTATGCTTCTCAAGGATTATAACTGTAGTTGTTTCCTGTCTAATATTATTTGTCAGCAAATTTCTTTATTGAAATCTTGAATAAGGGAACTATAATAATGCAGATAAATAACGGTTTTTCTTATTTTGCCAACAGGTGCATGTTATGATTATTGTGTTGAAGTGCTGATTGCTGACCTATTCCTTTGATGTCCATTTTAGTTTGCATTTTAGGTTCTGTTTTAGTTTACTGAATTAATTTTTCTTGAACTGAACTGTTTCTGTGCGGCCAGTCGGCGCCCCTCTATTTTGTGTGATTGAAAAACCTTCCTCACCTTATTTTGTGTGATTGATAAATACTTGTTTCAGTGGTGCAATGCTTTTTTCTGCTTAAGCATGGTTCTGAGTCTCTGAATCTCGCTGTTACATGAGAATTGTTTTTCCTATGATGGTGGTTGTTGCTTAAGTGTCTTCAGCCTACACCTTCAATATATTTATGATAATTCCTTTTAATAGCATGTTTTTCCAATGATCTTCTGTTGCTTATTTAAGAAACAAATTAGATTCTCATGTCCTTTAATAGTTATTTATGTACCTGCCTAAGAAGATCATGCCAATTTCTTAAGCAGTGGGTAGTGGTAACGAGTTTCCTAAGCTGACTTTGAGTTTTAATTACAACATAGGCCCATCTGTTACTTTCTAACGTTTGGTGTTTCCGCAGATATGTAATGATGTTGCAATTGCTAAGATAATGGAAGCAACACTTATTTTGCCAGTTCTGAAGCAGGACCAAATATGGAAAGACCAGGCGTAAGTGCTACTTTCTCTTGTACTAGGTGTCCCTCTTTTCTGAATAATCACATTGCCTTCACTTAATCTACTAATTTGAGACGTTTGTGGTTCCTTCCTAGGATCCTAACTAACTGCATGGATACTAATTATTAGTATATTGTGCTACACCATAATAAGTGCTTAGTGAGCTGTGTCTATTGTTTACACTGTCATCCGCGAAGCGGGCACTGTCATCTTCTCGCGTGGCTGCCTCCAGCCCATCCAACCCTCTGCTCCCCTCCACCAGGTGAAAGCAGCACCACCGCACACGCCCTGCCGCCGTGACTGCTGATGACCTACGGGCCCGTCTCTCTCTCAATCTCGATCTCCTTGTGGACTGAAAGTTGGTGCCATGTGATAATTTTATGTGATTTGATGCCTCTGGTTCTTCCATGATAATTATGTTTGTTGTCTTGAAGGATGGCGTGGTTGATGCAATCCGTGTATCCCTCACAGATCCACTTGGAACTCAGGCTGCAAACCATCAAATAGGTGCAGTAATGAACTTTTCCTTTCCTGAGCATTTCATTTTCCTCTTGTTTTTGGTTGCTATACTGTAATTTTTTTTCCAGTAGTGCTTTGCCTTATCTATTCCTATATATTTATCCTTTCGAAATCATATTTTATTTGTACTGTGTGACCTGCCAATTTAGACATTGTCAATATACCTATTACTTTTCGGCTTATATCTATATTAGTTAAGATGGTTCGTGCAGTTTGATGGCATTTTTATTCTTCTTCTCGGGGTCTGTTGTACTTTATAGCTGAAATTTCATTATGTACAAATGAAAAAGAAATGGAATGAGCAAACCATGTGTATAAATATTACTCCCTCCGTCCCAAAATAAGTGTCTCAACTTTGTACTAACCTGGAGATATTTATTTTGGGACGGAGGGAGTACTAACTACTGATCTTTGCATTAGTGATTTAGAAGTAATTCATGTTGTACCCTTAGGATCAAAGTATACGTTGTTTTCATCCAAAGAAATGGATTATAGATTTACCAATTATTATGTACAATCTGAAATAGGCTAACTAGCAGAAAAATTGGTTCGATTATGATAATCTTGTGTGGCTACCTATACATTTATTGTGTTTACCTTCTTGCATACATCTTTTTAGGGGTCATCCTGGTTTTTATTCCAATTGTTTACAGGTCACACCTATTTTGTTGATTATTGTTGGGTGCCCAAGCCATTAGAAAAGAGTGATGCCTCAGTTAAGGTAGATCTGAGTATAGAACCCAGGGTGGCACTTCGCAAATATTGTACCCTTCGAACGATACACCTGTATACTTATTAGTACTAGAGAAGTATGCTGCGTTGTCAAAAGGGAATCGACTAATCCCAGTATCCCACACATAATTGATCACAATAACTAAATAGATTCTTATTCCCTTTCCCAGGGCAGAATAAAATTACAATTATCTTATCAATCTTATCTAGAAGGGTTTAACTGGAGAGTGAAACAACAATATAAATAAAAAACCCATGTTCATATTGGTGTGGCAATGAATACTAACAAACTATGGTTGTGTGCGTTTAAATGGGATGTTGGTACTTCGGGCATTGTGAGGCTTCTCAGAGCTTAGCGGCTCTTGGCCGTTGGATCATTTTTTGTTGCATTTCTGGCAATTCGATCACAGGATGGAAAGACCTTGGCCGTTGGATCAAAAGGTGACCCAATGCATAGATGTCGTCCGTTCTTCAGGCTGCTAACCTACAGGTTTATCTCCCTCCTTTTCTCTGTGCTTGCATTTGTTGTGTATGCTGATGGTCTCTTTCTTGCAGCGGTCATGTACAGGGCCAGAACAACAATGCCGCTCCCACTACTCCCCAGTGCAGAGGATTTCTGTGCCGTGGAAGCTCCAAGGCACACCTGACCTCCTCCTTTTGGTGATGTTTATCAGTTAGTGAGGTTTCTGCACCTACGCTCTATGACGCAGATTGTGTATGCCTCTTATTTATTTTGGTTTATTTGGGAATAGACATTGGCGATATGTATTTTGGATTTAGACTTATAGAAAGGGTATGTGTTGTGACAGTGCAAAGCTTTTTAGGGCTATCCTCTTTCTCCTGTTTGAAATTATGTCTCATATTTATTCTCCTTAACTTGGAAATTATGTCTCATATTATGTCCGTTGAAGCCAATTTAGAAGGACTTGCAAACAACTGTTCATAGTTGTGGTACATCCACTTTATGGTGTGGTTGCCTACTGCTGGAATAATTATTTCTTCATAGATCAGTTTCATGAACCATATGCCAGCTTCATTGATTCCACAATAGAATATGGACATTGTAGTCTTAGAAGATAGGAATGCTGCATATCCTATGGTTATTGAGCACAAAACATATGCTTATATAGATATTGTCAACTGAAACAGTGTGCTCCCAGTTTATATTAATGAAGCCACCTATTAGTATGCTTAGTAGCTATGGCTCGGTAGTTGTCTCTCCTTTATTATGTTAATGCTCTTATTACCCCTCCTATTATCGCACTTTTGGTATTGAATTTTATGTTGAGTGGCTGCGCTTTTGGTTTCGAACTTCATGTCGAGTGTCTATTTTTGGTGGTCTTATCAACGCACTGAAATCGATTCTGACTTATGTTTCTTCTTCCCTCTATTGTTAACTTGTTTGAATGTATATGCTAAATCTGGATACATACCAACTTAGCATTATTTGCTTGACCAAAACAGATTATAAATATAATAAATATGTGTCCTTTTTTCCTCTTTCTCTCCTCTGGTTTTACCGCCGAACTGGGTGGCCTTGATGAATGATGTTGGCTTATTTTAGAGAAAATCTTTCTAAATAAATACTTGATAAATGATGTTGGTTTATCATAGAGAGAATCTTTCTAAGTAAATATACATTGAAGAGAGGTTTCAATTTCCTAATAGTACATGTTCAAATTGTTGTTGTATGTGACCTTAGATAGAAGGATGTGCACTTGTGATTATCCCTTTCCCTTTTTGTATCAGAGCTTTGTGCCAAAAAACTGCTTTGGTGCCGAGACAATTACCTTGCAACATTAATCTTGGCTGAAATTGTGCACCTTTACTAGATCAATCATGTTTGTCAGTGTTAAATAATTAGGCACATAATAAGATGAGATCATAGTGTAATCAAGTTTTGTGCCTAAAGAAAATCTTGGAGGATATTTATGTATAGTAGGCTTATTATGTTTTCTAGGTGCCTTGTAGAATACTAAGATAAAATAAATTTAATTTCATCTTTTATATTCTTTTATGTTAAAGAGGCTACATTGCATCCAGATCACTTAATATTATCCAAAGTGATTCTCTTTCATACAGACCAAATTAGTTCCTCGTTGTCCATGAGACGCACTATTTGAATAGTTTGCCTAACATGACATGTCCTTTAGCAGATCCATGCGTTGCAACATGCAAGCAAATCAAATGAAGGAGTGTGGACAAAGTTATATATCAAGCAAATCGGATGAAGGCGTGTGGACAAAGTTATATATCTAACAGTCAACCATGTAGTTTACTATTATGCAGTATGAAAAAACAGTGTAAATAAGTTATCTAAGACTAATACTCTATGGCCTGCTTTTGGTTTCTATCATACCAAACCTTGCTTAGGTATTTCATGTCACATTTTATAACAAATGCACTGATGGCATGTAGATAGGGCCATTTTTTAGATATTTTACAGGGTGATTACTGTTGTGAGTATCTACCAACACCTACTCTTTGAGTAATATCAGATATATTTCTGTCCTGAGATATAGAGTAATATCAGATGTTAATCGGAAAAGAGTTATATCAGGGGTTTGATCATTGAACTTTTTTTATTCCATCCTGATTAAGTTGTCATGTACATGTGTTAAACTTGCCTTTCTACTAATGCATAATGCAGTTTGACCTTCCACTGCTTGGCCATATCGGTTGGACTGGCACCCTCGCGCCGGGGCGCGTTGCCGATCTAGTATAAATTGAAGGGGCGGGTTACATGTGGAGTCCTAGTAGGACTAGGACTATTCTATAACAAGTGGAATCCTAGTCTTGCCCCTTAAGGGAAAACTCCTTATGCCTTTCCTCTTAAGCCGGCCCACCATAGCATGAGCTGGCCTTCTGGGCCTTGGGCCTTGTGAAAGGGCTAGTTATCGACTAGAGGGGGGGGGGTGAATAGGCGATTTTTATGAACATCTTCAAAACTTGGGAGTTTCGAAGACAAACAGTAGAAACAACACTATTCGTATGCAGCGGAAGGTAGACTACACTGGACAAGCCATAGTGAAGTATTCAATGAAGTGAAAGCACAAAGACTATTAGCAGCTAGGTAGAAAGGATCAGGATGGAAGATACTATGAAGCCAATCAGAACAGATAGTCACATAGTGAAGTCAAACAGATAATGCAAGCATGCAATGACTTCACGAAGACAAACGGTAAGTAAAGGAAAGTAAGAGATGGAACCAGTGGCTTCAGAGGGACAGAGATTTGTTCGACAAGTTCCAGTTGCTGTGACAACTGTACGTCTGGTTAGGGAGGCTGAGATTCAACTCAGAAGACCGCGTCTTCACCTTATTCCCCTTGAGCTAAGGACACTTAGTCCCCGCCCAATCACTCTAGTAAGTCTTCGAGGTAGACTTCTGAACCTTCATAGACTTCGTTCACCGGCAATCCATAATGACTCTTGGATGCTCAGAACGCGACGCCTAACCGGCTAGAGGATTCACAGTCCTCAAGTGTAACAAGTCTTTAGATCACGCGGACGGAAATACTTCAGTGATGCCAAACACTCTTTGGGCTCTGGGTGGTTTGGGCTTTGTCCTCGCAAGGATTCTCTCTCTCAAAGGCTTCGGAGGTGGGTTGCTCTCAAACGACAAAAGCCGTATCTAACTCTGAGCAGCCACCAATTTATGGTGTAGGGGGTGGGCTATTTATAGCCACTGGGCAACATTGACCTGATTTGTACGAAATGACCCTGAGTCACTAAGGAACTGACACGTGTCGCAACGGTCAGATTTCAAACACACGCGGCATCTTGACTTGGGCTACAAGTAAAGCTGACTTATCCGACTCTGGATAAGATTTGCTCACATTGTCTTCGCTCGAAGACATAGGATTTGGTTGAGCATCACTTCAGTCACTCTGACTTTGTTCACTTGGACCCCACTTAACAGTGCGGTGGTTCCTATGACTCAACAAAGAAGAAAAGGAAACAACAAAACAACTAAGTCTTCGCGCTCCATAGTCTTCATTCAATGTCTTCTTGTGTCATAGTCTTTAATGTGAATATCTTCACAGACCACCATTGTCTTCAATGTCTTCACACATTTTTAGGGGCCATCTCCGGTAGGTAAACCGAATCAAAGAGGGACTACTACCTGTGTTATCCTGCAATTCTCACAAACACATTAGTCCCTCAACCAGCTTTGTCGTTAATACTCCAAAACCAATTAGGGGTGGCACTAGATGCACTTACAATCTCCCCCTGAAGTTTTCAACGGGGATAAAAGTATGTGAAATTGTAAAGGATTGAGGCATTGTGTTCATAAGTGGCAAAAGGCTCCCCCTGAAGATGTGCATATAAATGTTTTGCGTTGGAATGCAAATGCACATGGCAGGTTGTACTTGTGGAGATCCTCTTCACCATATGAAGATAATACATCATGCATGAACAGATATACAGGAAAAATGGCACGCATAATGAAAAATGGACGTCTACGGAATGAGTTCATGCGGGATTTATCATCACATATGCGGAATTTATCGTCGCATCACACAGAATAGCAGAAAAAGTAGCAGACGACCATCAAGTTTAAGTGTTACAACTCAAAGAACCAAATGTATCAAAACGAGAGCTGTAAGCACTAGGCAAAACGTATAGCAACCACCCATATGGACCTGCTTGAAGACTATCAACATATGCTTCTCCCCCTTTTGTCAGTAAGGACCAAAAAGGTTTGAAGACATAGTCGCTACTCGTTCTCATGAGGAGTAGGTGAAGTAGCAGGGTCGTTGTTGAGGTTTGGTGGTGCAAAAGAACTTGGTGCAGTGTCGACACACGCTGAGGTTGGAGGTGGTGAGGTAGCATCATCTGCGTCATCCAAGACTCTGGCATTCACAGTTGCTGTAGAGGAGGAGTACTCTGAATCTTCAAGAGACGGGGTTCGACATAAGACAACATTCCTTGGAGGAGTGGAGTCGAACTTGAATCTCTCAGTGAAGCCATCGTCTAAGATCAGCTTCAGCACTTAGCAATGTCAGACTCTTCCAGGACCTCCGACGGGTTTCATGAGTGACAAAGGCATTCGGTAGCAAGATTGCGAATGCGATTAACATCCACCAAGAGGCTTTGCATTTGACGCTTCATCCAGTAATGATGCTTGTCATGCTTTTGATGCAAGGCCACGAGAAGCTCTCGGTCATTGATCACATGAGAGTGCTTCCAAGGCCTTGGAGCAATGGTGCTTTCAGTGGCTTCAGGGCATGCACGACGAGTGTTGTCGGCCAGTGGATAAACACGAGAAGCAATCTGAATACCTTTAACATGTTGGGAAAAGCTCTGACTATCTATGTTGTGAAGATATAGTGCTTCCTTGGCAGGCTCTGGGTAAATGGCTTCAATGGACATATCAACCTCTGGTAAAAATATGAGATGGTTACGAGCAGAGGGCTGATAGTCACACTACAAAAAAAATACACTTCCGTGATGATACGTGTTCGTCACAGTAGGTTGCGTTTTTTGTCATGCATGTACATTCATGACAAATTTGTGACAGAATCAAGATAGTCATACCTGTGCTGTCGTAGAAGTGTTCCATGACATTACCAAAATTATCATCACGGAAGTTTCCACTTCCTTGACGATAAATCGCGCGTCACAGAAGTGCTTTCGTCAAGGGTGACCGACACGTGGCATCCACCGTAACGTAACGCCGTTAAGCTATCAGGTCGGGTTTTAGATCCGATAACCCGTTAACAGCCCCGACCAATGGGGATTTCCCACATGTAAAATCATCATTGGCTGGAGGAAACACGTGTCGGCTGACTGTTGGGACAGATGTCATCCACTCATTGGACAGAAGGCGCCTATGATACGTCGACACGTGGCACAGCCTAACAAAGGCCCATTCCTGTGAAAAGGCCGGCCCGTTTGACTTGGTCAAAAGGTGGCAGGCCGGCCCATGTAAAGCGTGTTAACGGCCTGTTCGCATATAGCCCATTTACAGCCTGCTAACCCAAGGCCCGTTACGCCCTATCCGAATTAGGCCCAATAGCGTCATCTGGGCTACCCAATATGATTCCAGCCCGTTTTCACTTCTGGCCCATGTATGGCCCATGACGTCTTTCGGCCCATATGAGGCCCTATGTAACTCTTGTCCTATTAATGGCCCGTGGTGAAACTGGCCAGTAATGAACAATGTATTACTTTACACCCATTAACGGCCCGTGGTGAAACTGGCCCGTAATGAACAATGTATCACTTTATACCCATTAAGGGCCCGTTATTCCGTTGGGCCATTTCCAGCCCATGTTATCTTTCGGGCTTCTCAGATCCCATTTATTCTTGGGCTCATTTTCAGCATTCGTTTACTTAAGGCCTGTTACTGTCATTTAATGCTTATGGGCCAAATTCAGCCCGTGGTTACAGTCGGCCCATTTGTGGTCCGTTAACACGTTGGGCCGTTTTCATAGCGTCATGAAATACGGCCTATTAACGATGGCCCGTTATGGTTGGCCCATGAATGGACATTTCCAACTCAAGCCCGTTTACGGCCATTATACAGCCTGTTATTGGCCCATGTTTGGCCAATCGATCATACTGCCCGTATAAGGCCCATTGATGATACGACCCGTAGAAGGCCCATTGTTTCTGCGGCCCGTAGAAGGCCCACTGTTTATACGGCCCGTAGAAGGCCCACTGTTTATACGGCCCGTAGAAGGCCCACTGTTTATACGACCCGTAGAAGGCCCACTGTTTCTATGGCCCGTAGGTCCAGTGTCACTACAGTAAATATTAGCCCATGGTTATTGTGGCCTAGTTTTAAAAAATAGGTTATTGCAGCCACTAGCAAACCGCAGAAAAAGAACTGCACTGAGTACAAGCAAACAAATAAACAAGACAACAAGGAAATAAATAAGCAAGCAACTTACACTAGGCTATCACGGCTATTACACATATTACATCCACTGGGCATCAAAGTTCACCACCAGTGCAAATATAGGGAACACATCAGCATATAAACGCCGCAGCAAAACAAGTCCAGAACTGAAACCACTTCAGAAGAGCTCAAGAAACAATATCCTGGGTACCCGTAATGCTGGCAAGATGCTTAGCAAGCTTATTAGCTTTCTCTTGTTTGGCGCTGAAGTCCTCCAGCGCTTGCTGTTGCACCAGAAAGTATGCATCTGAATTCTGCAGGGACTTCCTCAGTCCTTCGACTTCCTGTCGCATAACATCTGATCAATGTCTTTCAACTTGAAGTTGAGACTCAAGAAGCCGAACTGACTCAGGCAACGAGTTCGAAGAGCTGGTGCCAGCAGTGGTAGCCAGTAACTCGAACACTACATCAAGACAGGACTTTGGGATTGTCTCAGTGTCCTCAATATAGTTTTTATTAGCTTTCTTGGAGACCAACAGGGATGTCTCACTATCTTGAACCTTATCTGCGTTACTTCCTTTACCATTGCATAACAGGGTACTCTTCTCCAATATTTTATCCGCATTCTAAAAGAGAAACAAACAAACACATCTCAGGTTTTCAATGTAGTATATGAAACTCATTTTGGTAAACCAGTTCAGTAGTAAGGTGGACATGATAACAACATGAAACAAACATATATCTATGTAGTATGGTCACTGTATAGTCTATATCATTCTAGTTTATGTTGCCAAATCAAGATAGATACAGTTCGAATCATATCTATTTAAGACACAGCAGCATAGACAGAATATAAGTGTGGGAAACTACACAGCAATAACAACACTTGTAATGTGCATGGCATGAGAACATAACTGTTTATTCAATTGAAACTGAAATCAACATAGAGCAAGTTACAATAGCAAACAGCCAAACAAGTTGAAGAAACAGGTTTAAAACATACCTGTTGCACCATTGGAGTTTCAATTGCATCCTTCAAATTTGAAATTGATTGGTATCAGTAAATACAGTGATGCAAGAGCAAAGTAGTATGAACCATAGCTACTAAACCTGACCTGAGAACAATTCTTCTTCTGTTTTAAGCGTTGACTTCGGGTTCGGAGTGGTGGTCCTCGTGATTTGGGCACTACAGTTGCCTTACTAACTGCTCGTGTATGGGTGCTCTGTGGTGGAGACGGTGCTGTGTCAATGGGAACTGGGTGTCTATCTGCTGGGGTTGGGGTTAGAAGGGGTGTAGCTGGTTCTCTGTCCAACTGGGTAGGGGTACAATCTGCATGAGTGTGGGTTATATGTGGTGGGGCTGATTCTTGGGCAAGTACAACCGTGGTTCTATCTGCATCGACAGGTAGCACGATCTTTTCTGAAGACTGTGTTTTTACTCCCACAGATACTGCCATCACTCCCTCCAATTGAAATGGCTGATAAACAAGAAAAGTAATTGAATGTACAAACATTGTAAGATAGACAGGTGCAATGGATAGTAGGGAAGAAAACAGGGCATGAAATAATTCACATTTATGCTGTCTAAGCAAACAGAATAGCAGGACATAATTTCACATATATGATGGCTAATTAAACAGGATAGCATGACACAATTTCACATGCATGATGGCTAACTAAACAGGATAGAATGGCGTACTTCAAAATATGATGACTATGTAAACAGGATGACATGATATAACTATACAATGTGTCTATTAAAGTGGATGGCATACCATAAATCACAAACATGCCGTCGATGGAAACATGATGGCATGATATAATTCATGGATAGAATGACATAATTTAAAATATGATGACTATGTAAACAGGATGAGATGATATAATTATATTATGTCTTTAGATAATGGTTTGGCATGCCATAATTCAGATACATGCTGTCTATGTAAACATCATGGCATGAAATAATTCAAATATATGATTTATATACTAAGGAAGTGAGCAGAGGGCAATTGCATATATGATGTGTCAACTAAGGAGATGGCATTCAATATTGTGTATATGATGTAAAAACTAAGCATTGCAATACAACATATGCATTATATGAGTAATATAACCCTGCCAAGTTTGAGCATACACCTAAGGGGGATAATAGGACTGGTCATCTGCCTCTGAATCCTCCTCTGAAGAGCTATCTGTAACCAGCAAGATATCTGCTTCAGCAGGTAGCATTGTCTGCTCTGAAGACCTTGTTTTCACTCCAGATTTCTCCATCACCAATTCAAATGGCTGATGCACAGGAAGAGCAGTTGAATATACAAACATTGTCGACAAAAGCAATGAGAAATACAAAAAAAGGACGGCATGTATAATTCACATATATGACGCTTGCCTAAACAGCATGGCATTGCATAATTCACATGCATAATGCCTTGCAACAAGATAACATTGCATCATTCACATATATAATGTCTTTCAACAAGATGGCATTGCATAATTCACATATATGGTAATTAGACACTAAATAGGTGGCATTCACACAAAGCATGTCTAAACTAAGCAAATGACATAGCAATGCAAGATACCATACGCACGATATGAGTAACATAACCCTGCCAAGTTAGGGCATGCACATCAGGGGGGAAATATGACTGGTCATCTGTCTCTGAATCCTCCTCTGAGGAGCTATCGGTAACCAGCAAGACATGCGCTTCGTCAGATAGCATTGTCTGCTCTGAAGACCTTGTTTCCACTCCAGATTTTTCCATGACCGTGCCGAATGGCTGATGCACAGGAAGAGTAATTGAATGTACTAAAATTGTTGACAAATTTAACACATAATAAAAAAATGATGGCATGATATAATTCACATATAAGATGACTGGCTAACCAGGGTGGCATTGCAAAATTCACATATATGATGCTTGGCTAGACAAGATGGCATTGCATGATTCACATATACGATAAAGATACTAAACAGATGGCATTGACACAAAGCATGTCTAAACTAAGCAGATGACATCTTTAATGTATACAGTAAGCAATGCAAGGCACCACATGCATGATATTACCAACATCATCATGCCAAGTTAGAGCGAAGACCTCATGGGGTAAATAGGAGCGGTCTTCTCCTTCTGAATCCCCGTCAGAACAGTTATCTTCCTCTTGATTATGATCCGAAATGGGTGGAGGGGGGGGGGGCTGCCTTTGCGCCCACCATGGAACGACGTCTGCATGAAATTTTATTGCCACGCAAGGCTCGTCTCTTTTGCTCTACATGATCAGTTCCATTGTGTACAATAACTGGCATGCATAGGAATAAAACATAGTGAGATTATGTAAGGAGTGCATGCACAAATCCAGAGTGATGGTAGCAAACTGTGGATAGACCCAAAACCAATGATAGCAGTCAGATAATAGCTTTAGTTAAAAAATACAGATAATGGCTCCTTTAATGTTTGTTTGCACCCAACATGAAACTCATAGTAGACACCGGAGATTAACCAGATAGTAGACAAATAGTACTAATTGCTGCCCCAATATGTACCCCTCAACCATTTAAATACTCAAGTTTCAGCATTATTTTGGACCTGACTCGGAGTCTAATAGGTGAACACGATGATAATGTAGCATGTCATCATATTAAGCGATGCATAACGTAAGCAGACACGGAAGAGTGCGACCTCTCTTGTGGACCCGTGTAGTCCTCAAGGTCATCTGCTCAGTTGATGATGGTAATGCAGTTGTCGTGGCTGCCGGCGGCGGGGAAGAAGATTTGAGGCGGTGAAAGACAGTCTGGAGAGCGGATCCCTGCTGTGGTGAACACTTCCGTCGTTGGAGCAGCTGAGCTGGGGTGGAACACAGCGCCGCAGGAGCAGGACAAACCACACACGGTTTTCTTTGACACATATCTGTGACAGAAGTAATTGAGTAAGGGCTTGTTTGAATTTGAGGATTCTAACAATGCTGGGATAGGAAATAGACATGAATAGGATAGGAATGCACGTGCAAAACAGAGAATTTAAAAACACATGATTTCTGCCAATCTGGGTGTTTGATTCACAACAACTGGAAGATCACAGGATGCAAAAAAGCATGGTGAGATTAAGTCAAACCACAAGAAAATGTGCGGTTATAATGCTATTATGCTACTATCTCTTAGTCTTGTGCTTGATGAATAGGAATATGAAAAGGAGGAAAAGTGGAAATTAGAATTCCTACGGTTTTTCTTTCAAGGAGACACTAAAGGAACAAATCCTACAGTTTTCCTTTGCTCCATTCCTTTGCACCAAATTCATGAAAAGTAGTACCATAGGAAACTTTCCAATTCCTATGTTTTTCATTCACTTTTCCTTTCAAGCACTGGCGATTCTAGTAGGTAGGCTTGAGCAAGGAAAATCCTACACTAAAAATGTTTTTGTGCTACTTCTATTACTTTGGATCCAGGCCACTGCCATACTAGCTCAACTCCCAGGCCCATCGACAAATGCACAGCTCAAACGCGCAGAGATAAATAATGATGGCATTCAAGAGAGTCCATCACGGATAGCTAAGTTGCCTGGTACCTCACTGCTTGTCATATAGTAGGATAAAATAATCGTATTTCCCGTTACTACGAGTGCTCAGTGGACAATATATATAACATGTAGAGTAAAAAAGAGATGCAACAAGTGTACAACCTCTTTGGTGAAGCCATGTCGATCTCAGCGTGATTGGGTTGGCCGGTGAGGATGCTCCGGCTGACTTTGCTGTCGGAGGAGGGGAAGAAGATCTTAGGCGTCTAGAGATGGAGCCCGAGGTACTGCTCCGCTGTGATGGAGGGTTTCGTCGTTGGAGCAGTTCCGGTGAGTTGTATGACGCCGAGGCTGAAGCAGGACAAGAGAGACAACGAACAACGTTAACCTGAGTGGAATTCTAATAGCATATCCAGTACATGACGTAAAATACATAACCACAAAGTGCTAGATGTAAAATACATCAGCCGCTCATCTCTGAGCTTAACTGTCGAAACTGAACTTAACTGTCGAAACTAAACCTAACTGTCGAAACTGAATTTTGCCGTCGAAACTGAATTTTGCTGTCGAAACTAAATTTTGTTGTCGAAACTGAACACACTAGGTGAGGCTACACGTCGCTTGACAGACTTTTTCATCTCTGGTCAGTGGATTTTGCAGCCGTTGGATACGAAATCAAGGGCATGCGGTTCATCTTCAACCTCCACCCCCTGAGCGCCAGCCACCACCGGCCAAACAGCAGACCCCCGCCGCCCGCGGCCGGCGATGCGCCGCCCCGCCCACCCCGAAAACACTCCCCACCGCCGGGCCGCCGCCGCCCCAGCCATCCCTCTAGGCCCCCCCGTGCCAAGCTTTTTCTCCGGCGATCCCCACGCCACCGCCCCGCCACTGCCGGCGACCACCGCCCCTTCCTGAACCCTAAGATAGATAGTGGGGTACCGCTCCGGTGAGCCCCCCTCCCCGCTGCGGCTGGTTCGTCCTTCACCCTGGCGAGCCCACCCCTTGAAAATCGACTGACCCAAAAGTCGATTCAGTCGACTGAAGTGTAGCCAAATCGGAGCAGCATCGCAAGCAGGAGCAAGAGCAAGAGCAGCAGCGCGAGTAAGAGGAATAGCAAGAGAAGACCAGGCAAGGGACCGAGAGCAAGAGTAGAGCAGCAGCGCGAGCAAGAGCTAAAGCAGCAGCAGCTCCTACTGATGTGGACGTCGCCGCCGAGGGAGCAACGCCGTGGAGGAAGTGGCCGGCGACGCCACCGTGGATGGAGCCGCACCGTGTCATCTTGGGACCGAGCGCCGACAGCACCGTGAGATCGAATCAAGAAGAAAATGCGGCGATTAGTGTACAACCTCTTTGGTGGCGCCGATTAGGCCGCAGCTTCATCCGAGGAAACGGTGATGATGATGCTCTTCCGGTGGTGCAGGTGAAGACGACTGTGTGGGAATGGAGGTGGCGCGAAAGACGAGGGGAACATTGGGGCAGCTCCTTGGAGGTGGAGGATGGGGTGGCTGAACTGGCGGGACGATGAGATCGACGACAGATCCTCATCCGGTACGGTGGATGAGGGACGTCGAGGTGTTGCTGTGGATGACATCGTCGGGGAAGAGGCTCCGGCTGGGTGGCAGACGGAGCAGGGTGTGGGGTTTCGTCGCGGGTTTTCACGGCCTCAGTGTATGAATGGGTGGGCAGATGGGATGGCAGTGGGGAACCATGGCTTAGAGACGCGCTTGTCCGAAATGTGGGGAAGTTACGAAAGTACCCCCCACCGATTTGAGGCGGTTCTTTCAGTTTAGGGGTACCACGGGCATTTCGCGTGTCGGGATTTCACAGGAGGTGGGAGTTTTCGCGCGCGTTGTAATTTCGAAATAGCAAGGCGCGGGTTGAGATGGAGGGAGTTGTCGGAGCACAACGAGACAAAGATATATCTTAAATATTTCGGGCTAACAAGGCGCGGGTTGAAGAGGCGGGAGTTTCGCAGCACGATAGACAGAGACGCTAGCTACAATTTTCGGCATAACAAGGCGCGGCTTGAAATTTCGGAGGAACAAGCTTAACGTGTACCCAAAAAAGACAATTTGCACCTCAACACGCACAACACACACACAAACACCATTTAGACTAGAGTAAGGTACACTTGCATTGCACGCATGAGATTTGGCAACCAAATTATGAATAAATACCATATTATAGCATGCAAGCTTTGAGTCATATATGCATGATGTAGATGTTCGTTTAATTCTTATAGTTCATTTCATTCAAAATCATCTAGTTTTTATAAGAAAGCTAATCTATTTCAAGATTCATGGAATTGTGCGTTGTAAGACATAAAGTAAAAACAAATAATGGCAAATCATGTAGAAAAACATTTGGGCAATTTTGATACGGAAGATTCTAGAACAAATAAGAAGTGCTTGTGTTTTGATGTTTGTGCATTATGCTTAAGTTCAACCATGGAGTCTTCTAGATTATACATGTGGCGAAATCTGCTAGAATCTAGATGATATCCAACGGCCAATAGTGCTCAAATTTGCCATCTTTGGACCATCGGATTCGCCTCATCCAACGACCATCTTTCAAAGTTAAAGTTACCCGCACACAATATATAAAATAATATAATATATATATGAGGGTATAGATATAGATATGTGATGTGAAAGCCGCCCATCATCTCCAATTAGAATAGTGTGTCCATGCACGGATGTGACGTGGGCAAATGATGTCTGCCATCGGTATCTCAAATTCAAACCAGTCTGACCTTGTTCAATGTGTATACATTACAACATGCTCGTTTCCAAACCACACTGCGCAGATTTCCGTTATATTCATGCATGCATGGGTTTCAAACATCAGGATCTCTTATTCAAATATTTGAATTCAACTTTACATTGATTATGACCTCACCTATTATTTTACACCCACACAATAGTCTTCTCTTTATAATTGTACCACTAACTTTCTCTCGTGCATGCATGCACACACACTATCAGTCGACATTATCTATCACACGCATGCAATCTTTTTCTTCAGGTCGGTCTCCCATGAAAGCACACACCCACACACATCCCCCTCTCCATCATACCGGGCATTCTTTATCTCTCAGGCGTGCATGCGCAACGATTGATTTTCCTCTATGTACGTGTGTATATAGCTAGGTATTTCATAGTTTTCCACACAAACCGATCAATCGATATATCCAGTGAAGTCTCACCCTCTTTCCCATGTCCACATCGATCAATCTATACCTCTCTATATAGGATTAACATAAATAGCTAATACATGCACATTAATTATATATCCAACGTCCCCCTCTCATCATCCATGCCTTCAGCTTAATCTCTCAGACGCGTGCACAATGGCGAAGACAGGGGGCAGTAAGGGCCCTGCCCCCCCTAACATCACTATATATCGAGGCTAATATGAATGTGATCATTAGACAATTGCTGCTAAAAAAAGTTTAATTTCATGAATTGACCCTCCTCGTAAAGGATTAGCAATGCTTGGCCCCCTAGCTCATTTATTTTTCATGGCCCCGCCACTGTGTGCAACAGCGCACGTGTCCCTCTCTCTAAATATCGATCTCGCACTTGTGCATTACTTCATAGTCTCCCTCCACTCGGCCCCTCGCACCATCTTCTAGCCCCCCACCGGATTTTGCCACATGTACAATCTAGCAGACTCCATGGTTGAACTTAAGCATAATGCACAAACCTCAAAACAACAATGGTTCTCTTTTGTTCTAGAATCTTCCGTATCATAACTGCCCAAATTTTTTTTCTAGTTGAATTGCCATTATTTGTTTTTACTTTATGCTTTACAACGCACAATTCCATGAACCATAAAATAGATTAAGGGGTTCTTTGATTCAAAGGATTCTCAAAGGAATTTTGGACGATTCTAATCATTAGGAATTTTTCCTATCTTGGTTGTTTGATTCGTAGGATTGTAAACCATAGGAATTTTTCCACATGATTTATTTGCACTAGATTTCATAGGAAACATCCCATGCACTCAAACCTCTTTGAAAGATTTCGGCGTTTTTTCTATGCACAATCAAACACTCGTACAATCCTGTAGGATTCAAGATGACATTCCACTATAATCCTATGTTTTTCCTATTCACGCGTTCTTAGCTTTTTTATAAAAACTAATTGATTTTGAATGAGATGAACTATAAGAATTAAACAAAGGGCTACATCACGCATATATGACTCGGAGCTGACATGCTATAGTGTGGTATTTATTCATAATTTGGTTGCAAAATCTGATGCGTGCAATGCACGTGTACCTTACTAGTACTTCGAGTATGTGCAAAACACGTAAATTAGAATACCAATGGCACGCTATACAGTGTCTCTCTTATAGTTCATGAATCCACGTGGCACATGTGGAGGCGTTGTCGCGACCTCCTTGCGTGGATTGATCACAGTGACGTGCTGCTAGTTCCAGAAGAATGTACTCGTCCTCCCTGAGCCATACTGGCGGTACATGTACGAAGCGAAGATGTGCACGCACGCCACGCACGCACTCATTCCCTCGCACGCACACGTGGGTACACGGGCGGACGCAATTTTGTACCAAGATCCACCCAATGTGATAATTTGACGCGTGTAAAGTCGTTCACTTCATTGATGGTCAATTAATACAGCACATGCAAATTGAGTAGACGTGAGGGCGGAAGAAAGACATTATTACTCCACTGCGTGCATGCGAGTAGTTAGATTGTGGGTTGCTAGTAGTACTTCCATTGGTCTCCTTCGTATTTTGTGCCAATTTTTGACAGTAACATAATATTTACGCATTTGAGCACTGTAGTACTTGAAATTTATGTTTCGCTAAACTCATCGGGAGCCGTTTCGGGCCTCGAAACCAAAACCATCAATTAATCTTTACCTTGTTCCCATCACATTCGAAAGCCTGCTCACACCTACTAGTATGTACCAAACCTGAACGTGTTCCCACTATGCAGGTATTAGTACTACTAGTGCTAGTACTTAGGTTATAAAAAGGGGAACTACCTAACCGAAAATTACTCTACCTTTCCTCCTCATAAGTGCTTCTTCTTTGTCCGTCGTTGCCATGGCCGGTGAGCAGAGCTCTAGGTCGAGAACTACTTGTAACAAGGGAGCGGCAACCAAGGCTGCGGGAAAAAAGAGAGGGCTCGCCGCCACGCAGAGACCTCGAAAGATCTCTCACGGGCAGGCGATGGCTCCTAGGAGCGCCCTAGCCATGGAGGCGAACATGCCGAGCCGGCGGAGCTGGAGTCGTTATCCTGCGACGGCATGCCCGATCAGCTCAAGAAGCACCTCAATAAGCAGAAGGAGCGCATCCAAGGCTTGATGGAGTTGCTGACGGAGAGCCTCGACGACATGCCCGCTGAGCTCAATCAGCAGGGGGATTTGACCGCCGGCTTGGTGATGCTGCTGAAGAAGAGCATTGCCTCGGAGAAGAAGGCGAGCGGTGAAATCCTGCGACTTCAGGAGGACAAGGCAAAGCTCTGCCACGAGATCGACCTGTTGAACGAGAAGAACGCCGGCTGGAAGAAGTTGCATGAGAATAGTAGTTCCTCGATGAAGATGTTGCAGGCCCTCGTCATGGAACAGAAGGAGGAGTTAGTGAAGCTCCGCATCGAGCACCCGACTGTTGTCAAGGTACGTAATGCGGCCATGGAACAGATGATGAAGGCTCGCGTCAAGAAATCCCGCGTCATGGATAGAATGAAGAAGATGGCGGACAAGACGCACAAGGAGATGGAGGTCGTGGAGGCGATGAAGAAGCAGTTACGACTCCGCGGTGAATTAGATCATTTGGGGTGATAATCTTCCTTCTTATTTTGCTGCTGTGTTTCATCTTTTGCTTCGGGTGTTTCGCCGCACGTGTCACATTCTCTGTGAGGCATGAATAGGACAATGGTTTTTGTTTTTTGAGGGAATGAATAGAACAATGCTAACAATGAGATGACTAGCAAATTAGATCATTTTTATTTTTATCGCCATATGGCACTGGGCTGCCGTGTTTCGTGCTCCTCCGTCACAGTACTACTCCAGTGGAAAACTTGAGTATACCGCACGGTTCTTTGCTCCTCCTCGATCAGGTCGTCGGCGCATTTATACGAGCAGTCAAATCACAAAGCCCCGCCTTCTAGCAGTAATGAGCCGTCAAATCACAAAGGCCCTCGCCTCTCGTGAAACCGACCAAGCTAGATTGCCCCGCCCTCTAGCCTTTTAAAAAATTTATACTTTTGTACAACAGTAGTATCGATGGATTGGGCCATGGAGCAAAACTTGAAAAAAAGGTGGTACATATAGAGAGCGCTTGTCGCCAAATTATGCATATAGTACTATTAAAAAGGCTAGTCACAATAATGGTGTCCAGCACAACCCACCCCTCAAATAAAACTAAGCACCCTGGAATGTTTTGACAAAACTAAGCACCCTGAAATTCTTTGACAACTAAACTGCTGGCTATATGATGTTGGCCTTATATATTGTACGTATATAATGTGAAGAAACGAGTGGTAGTACTATACCAACTAAAAGATGAAATGTAAGAAATACTAGTATGTACTTACTGAAGAGTTAAAGTAACAAGAAGAAACATAACATAGTTCTGCTGGGGGCTCAGCACAACACACCCCTCAAATTAAATTAAGCACACCTGAAATTAAACTTTGCAACTATTCCGGTAGACACTGCATTAGAACCACCATGAGCAACGACACTACCACCTTACTCGGAGTCCTCGTCCACGTCCTCGACTTCGTCCTTGTCCCTCTTCCTCTTGGCCGATACTTCTTTGCTTGAACCGCCAACTTGGCTGTTGCTCTTCATCCAACCCTTGTAGATATTGAAATGAAGGTAGCCATCCATTGCAGTGTACTGGATGTGGTCTATATCTAGTACATTCTGCTGCCATGCATGACGATGAAACGTGTATGGAGGTTTCTCCAGTTTACCGTACGAAGGATGAACCATGGCTCCTGCCAGGGTTAGCATTGAAGGCTGACGAGAGGGCACCAGCCGATTCTTTTGGAGGTCGAAGGTGTTGCCTACAACGAGGCCTATCCGATGCAGGACTTCTTTGTCGTTACCAAAGTCTACAGTAACGAATTTGACTAGGTTGCTCTAGAGGAAGTCCTTAAAATCCTGGCAATCAACGTCGGCATGGCATATGTGGTAGACCAAGCATAAGTCATGCACGCAAACCTGGATAACGGCGGGCTTCTTCCTCTCTTCGTCCTTTAGATCCTTCTCTCGTCCCACGATTGTGGTGTACTCAACATCTAGCCCAGTGACCCACTCATCATCTGAGTCTTTGAACATGCGTCTGAAGCGAGAAAGGCATCCTTTCACCGTCGCGGAAGTACGGGTGTAGATGACGTCGAACTCATCACCGGTGACGGTTCTAACCTTGTACTCACTGCCGATCAGGGAGATTTGGGACGCCATGGATTTGGGAGGAGGGTTAGGATTAGTGGAACTGCCGTAATGTACTAATGTGAATGGACGGGACGACTAGGAGCGAACCGCCATAGTATTAAAGGACGTACGGGGACGAGTAGGAGCGAACTGCCAGTGTGCGAACGGCAGGATAGTGGCTTTCCATTCTCCCATGATACGGGCTTCCGAGAGCCCTTGGATCGGAGATCGAATGGTTGCATGGCGTGATTCTAGACCTATGGGTGAATATCCTATCATGGAGGGTTATTCTGGAAATTTTCAGCAACTTAGCATGCGACCGTTTGTTCTCAGATCCAAGGGCTGCCAGCAGCCCGTATCATGGTCACGCCTACCACGACCGTCCTGTTGCTCGCGTGGTCGCACCCTTGGAGATTTAACACGGTGCGTTAGGCTATCTGATGTTGGCATGTCATACATAGTCATCACTTAGTCACTCATACTACAACAAGGTTGGCTATAAGGTTGGCTATAAGTGTATTTTTTACTCCTCTCTATCTCTTTCTTCGTACTCCCTCCGTCCCATAATATAAGAACGTTTTTGGCACTAGCTAGTGTAATGTAAAAAACGTTCTTATATAATGGGACACATGGAGTACTAGTATTTATTGCGTTTGCCAAGGAGTGACCTCTTCCAATGAAATGGTGTTGCTAAGTTTGCTTAATTTAATTAGCTATAGACTCAAAATTGTCTTTTCACCTAGGTACATGCGCTTAGCACCGTTTCTTCCTTGGGTCAGCAAACTAGTCTCTCTCTTCTTGATTAACTTGCTACATCAGACTTTATGCCTATGTGGCAAGCTTAAGCACCTGTAGGAGCAAGTAAGTACAATAGTGCGCTTTACATGGCATTTTTGCATATGTGGAGGAAAGAGAGGCAAGGAAAAAGTGGAGAAGTGGGCTCTCATGCAAGAGCCGGCCTCTACTACTACATGGTGGAGCATTGGGAGAGGCACCTTTAGGGAGGTGGTCAGGAATCGGGAGACTCACGCCGGTCGTAGCGCCGCAGTTAAGATGATAATGGCAAGTCAAATCACGGGGCCCCACCTGTCCAGCAGTAACTCGCTGTCAAATCGCACAACCCTACGTTTGCAGCAGCCTACTCCTTCGTCTTCTCGCGTCTCTGTCGAACCGACTAGGCGGAACTGTCCCGCCGCCTACCGGGCAGGAAAAGCCCCGCCCTCGACTTTTAAATAGTATACAAATACTAATTTTGTATCCATGGATTGCGCCTGCGCCATGGAGCAAAGCGTCTAGAAAACGGCGGTACACATGTACAGAGTATACAGCACGCCCGTCGCATTCGCGTCGCACCCCAGACGGTCGGTCGGTCTGGCACGCTGCTCTCCGAATGGAACGCGCGTCATATTGCGTTCGCACACAAATGTGGGACGGCAATTGAGAACCGACCATAGGCACACTCCCCGGCCCCGCAATAGAAGTGGGAGACGAGCGATAGTACTAGAGAAGTGTTGTACTACGTTGGTGCCTGGACGATCCCTGCAAGACACGGAAGATCAGTTCGTCCATGCATGTGACCAGACTCCAGCAGACACACCTGGATTGGCTATCGTCTACATATTGTGCAGGCTGTGTTGTACATGGCTGTAGTTGTGGTGAGAAATCTAAAAAAAGGTTTCTTGTCATCTCGCAAAATTATGTGTCATGTGCTTCGGATCACCGCGAGGGTTAAACAGCGACAACTGAGTTGGGCTAGTCATTGGGGGCACATGCACGAACAGTGACTACTTGGCTGCCATCTAGGTCAAGCCGGCTATGTTAATTAGGACATCTATCGACGGACCCCTTTTCTACGAGTTTATCTTTAATTTGAGCTTTGTTCCTTGTCTAGTTTGTCCGTCGGGATTCATGTTGTCTCCTTTGGGCAGTGAGGTTATGATTTCTTGTCATGTGGCATTTTTTCGTATTATATGTTATAACTCGGCGCTTCAGATCAAAATGACAACAACTGCGCCTCCGGGCCACGTGCATGAAGACTTCTCGATAGTCATTGACGAGGTCAAGCCGGCTCCAGTAGACAAAAGAAAACTAAGTACTACTCCACTATATAGGCAGGAGCCTCCGCGCTTGCTTGCTAGTGTTGCTCTCTTCACACTGTCTCGGCCTCTCCAGATCTAAACACGACAGCGGTGGCCACACACACACACACACACACACTCTCTCTCTGCTCACCGCCGGTCACAGATCTAGCCGGATCCTCTCCGCCGGGGAAGGTGAGAAGGTGCAATGTTCACGCGGTCATCCTCGGCGACGACTCTTACCCACTGCTGGGTGCGTCCTGATCATCCATGTTGGTGACTGAAAGAGCCAGCTTCAGCATCCCAGTCTAAGCACCCCCAGCCTCCATAATTGCGACACATGGTACACCTCGTTTGCCACCTGCTCGACCCTAGTGTCACTGATAAAATTAAGTAATAATACAGTTAAAATAGAGCGAGTGTCATCTCTATCATTTCATTTCCAATGTAGATAAAGAAAGTGCTTCTCTTTGTTAAAGTATGTTTCATCAACTAGTCCCATTGTTAATGTTTAAGCGTTTCTGCAAACTGGGGTGCTTAATTTTAGTTGATATGTACAAAAATAGAGATTTGAATGTCTCAAGGCGCCTCTTGTACTACTGTTGTACACTGATGTTCATCACTGGCAGAAGATGTATCTGGGAGACTTGGAAGATGTCCAGTATGAGGCGTACCGTATGAGGCGTCGCAGGGCCCATCTCGCCCTCGCAGCATCGCATACTATGATACTATCTGTAAGTGCATCTAGTGCCACCCCTAGTTGGTTTTGGAGTATTGACGACAAAGTTGGTTGAGGGACTAATGCGTTTGTGAGAATTGCAGGATAACGCAGGTAGTGTCCCTCATTGATTCGGTTTACCTACCAGAGATGACCCCTAAAAATGTATGAAGACATTGAAGACAATGGTGGTATGTGAAGATATTCACATTGAAGACTATGACGAGAGAAGACATTGAGTGAAGACTATGGAGCGCGAAGACTGTGTTGTTTCGTTGTTTCCTTTTCTTCTTTGTTTGAGTCATAGGAACCACTGTACTGTTAAGTGGGGTCCAAATGAACTAAGTCAGAATGACTGAAGTGATGCTCAACCCAAATCCTATGTCTTCGAGCGAAGACAATGAGAGCAAATCTTATCCAGAGCAGGATGAGTCAGCTTTACTTGTAGCCCAAGTAAAGTTGCCGTGTGTGTTTGAAATCTGACCGTTGGAACACGTGTCAGTTCCTTAGTGACCCAGGGTCATTTCGTACATATTAGGTCGGGTTGCCTTGTGGCTATAAATAGCCCACCCCGTACACCATAAATTGGTGGCTGCTCAGAGTTAGTTTACGGCTTTTGTCATTTTGAGAGCAACCCACGTCGAAGCCTTTGAGAGAGAAATCCTTGCGAGGACAAAGCCCAAACACCCAGAGCCAAAGAGTGTTAGGCATCACTGAAGTCTTTTTGTCTGTGTGACCTGAAGACTTATTACACTTGAGGACTGTGTATCCTCCAGCCGGTTAGGCGTCGCGTTCTGAGCATCCAAGAGTCATTGTGGATCGCCGGGTGAACAAAGTCTGTGAAGGTTCGGAAGTCTACCTTGAAGACTTACCAGAGTGATTGGGCGAGGACTAGGTGTCCTTAGCTCAAGGGGAATAAGGTGAAGACACGGTCTTCTGAGTTGAATCTCAGCCTCCCTAACCAGACGTACAATTGTCACAGCAACTGGAACTGGTCCAACAAATCCTGTGTCTTCAACAAGTGACTGGTTCTATCCCTTCCCTCCTTTACTTTGAGTTTGTCTTCGTGAAGTCTTTGCTTATTTGTCTTATCTGTATGACTTCATCGCTTGACTACTATTGTTGATTGGCTTCATACTATCTTCCATCCTGATCCTTACTACTTAGCTGCTATTAGTCCTGTACTTTCACATCATTGCATACTTGACTATGGTTTGCTTATGGTAGTTTATCTTCCGCTGCATATCAACTAGGTCATTTCTATTGTTTGTCTTCGAAACTTCCAAGTTTTGAAGACTTCCATAAAAATCGCCTATTCACCCCCCCTCTAGTCGATACTAGCACTTTCACTATCGCAATATTTTCTTCTATTTATTTTGTGTGTTTCATCAACTAGTGCCACTATAATGTAATCACGCTTTTTCATTATCTGTGCAAACAGGGTTATTCAGCTGCATTTTGGTGGAACTGCACAAATGTACGTATGGAACCAACATATATGCAGAGTGTGAGGTGTGCCAAGTAAAAATTACCGACACCAACCATGCTGCATGCACGCATTGGCATCCACCACCACCAGTGGGATGTGTGGCGCTCTCTGTGGACGGATCTTTCTCGGTAGCAAATCCTCGAACCAAATATTAGTAGCTTATATTGGCAGTTTTCTAGGGAGTACTCTTTTCTGAAAGAAGCACCAATCTATTTTTCTTTATTTGTACACTGTCACAACTTTGACCCAAAGGTCCAGAGCTATTTTAGGGTGATTGGCGTAGTACTCGGAGACTAATTGTAAGCATGATTTTCATTAGCTGTCACACTGATTGTAAGCATGAGCAGGTGGAAGATTAGGTTAGTGCGAAGCTTACCTTAAACCCTATAGCCGTTGTTGAAACGAGGCGAGCGTCGAGGGAACCGTGGAGAATGGCGGGGAAGCGACGTCGCGCTATCCAGCCTCATCTTGCGGTGGGAGAACGAATACTCCTGTGGCTCCGGCTGGCTCTGCACCCCCACGAATGGCACACCATACTCGATCGATTCGTTATCCTCTGGGTGCTCGACCTTTGACCTGTACGCCCACCACCTCCGCCTAACTGTCGCCTCGGGCGAATCTGTCTGCTCCATCGCCAGTAGGAGATACTCGATGAACTCGGAGGACTGCGGTGTGACTGCCGCCGAGGATTACATGTACATCGCCGCCGTCTCGCTCTTTCGCATACATTGCCACATGGCCCGCACCGTCCTCGAAATCTCCCACTCATTGTCAAACCAACTAAGGATCTCCTTCAACCTGGCTAACTTTGCCTGGTCGCCGCCAGTGATCTGCCTGATTCGATGTTGCATCCTCTCCATAGATGTCGTTCTGAGTTGTCCGGTGCTAGCTTTGGAAGATGGGAGGAGAGACGGTGGTCTTGCAATAGAGAAGAGGAAGAGGAGAGGAGTCAGTTGGAATGGAGATGATGGAGAGGAGAGGAGGTGGTTTTGCAATGGAGAGAAGATCAGAAGAGGGAGAGGCGAGACGGTGGTTTTGGAATGGAGATGATGGAGAGGAGAGGAGGTGGTTTTGGAATGGAGATGATGGAGAGGAGAGGAGGTGGTTTTGCAATGGAGAAGATCAGAAGAGGGAGAGGCAAGACGGTGGTTTTGGAATGGAGATGATGGAGAGGAGAGGAGGTGGTTTTGCAATGGAGAAGAGGGAGAGGAGCGTGCGATAGCGATTTAGGATTGGGCGAGAGGGCCGACGCACTGTGACTGGATCAAAATCAAAATCAATTTACCCTTCAATTAAGAAAGCAACCCCACATTAACTAGTCTCCCTTTTATTCTGGGTCATAATTGACCATGATTTTCACACATAAAATATATCTTATACATTGCAAAAATAATATAATTTGAAAGTACATTCAGATATGAACCAAACGATACAATTTTTGGTGACATGCATTCACATTTTGCTTGTCACATACAGTACGTGGTCAAACTTTGACCCAAAATACGCAAAATAACAAAAAAATGCTTCCAAGACCAGCGTCGCTCTTCCGCTCTTCTCCTCTTAAACCACCGCCGCTCCTCTCCTATTCCAATCTAAATCCAGCGCCGCTCCTCTCCTCTTCCATTTCAAAACCACCGCCCCTCCTCTCTTGTTCCAGTCCAAAACCAGCGTCGGTCCTCTCCCGTTCTAATCCAAAACTAGCGCTGCTCCTCTCCTCTTCCATTCAAAAACCACCGCCGGCGAGTGAAGGTGCTGTGGAGTAGTAGATCAATGGAGGAGTACAACCGATACGCGAGGATTGTACACGGCGACCCTGTGAAGCTAGCTAGGATGTTGGAGATATAGTCTTGGTTTGACAACAAGGACCAACTAGCGGCGACGGCGACATCCATGGCCAAATATCTGCAACATAGTGAAAAGGCGGCGATACTCCTAGAGGGAGTCGCGCTGGAGTACATAGAGCTGCTCCTCTGGGCCATGGAGCAAACAGATTCACCGAATCTGATCGTGAGGGAGCGGTGGTGGGAGTATCGATCCCAGATGGAGCATCCACCAGAGATTGAAGGATCGAGCATCTACAGGGTGCCGTTTGTGAGGGTGTCCTGCCAGAGCGAGCCGGTGGAGTCTTCATCGACCGAACCCAACTGCAAGAGGAGAAAAGCAGTTGGCCCGACGACGCTTCCCCGCCATCGTCTCCCTCGCCGTTCACATCGTCTCACGGGGCGGCTGTCTGCCGCTGAGGAATAGGAGGGGGCTGCCCCCCACCCCCCATCCCAATAGTCAGGCACGTTGTGACTTGTCAGGAGGAGCTTAGGGTTGTCAGTATTTGTAGGTTGTGAATTGTGTTTTGTGTTGTGTATTTTGAGAGTACTTTCAGATATGAATGTCTTCTGAATTTCAGATTTGCAGTATTAAGCATATGAAGAATTTTATGAATTCTAGAGATCTATTTTTAGCACTTAAAAAATGTAGTTTCATAGGAGTATAAAAGTGCATACGAGAAGAAACTGCAAGTTTCAGTTTCAGATAAGAAACTGCAACTTTCAGAGGCAGAGCATTTATATTAACACGACCTTTTCAAACAGGGTTAACATCATGTTGGAAGTTTTATTCATGGTCGAAAATGGAACTACCAGCCAGTTAACATCATGCTGATCAACATTCATGCATAGCACATCTTCATATGATGCACAGTCAAAATGCCCACACAATGTCGAGTGTGCGAAACACAGAGAAAACGAGGGACGAAGTTTTGGCAAGTGTTGGACGTGGTTTTGGGCTGCCCCGTCTAGGCTTTCATTTTTAACATGCGCAGCCCACGACCTCGGATGGGAGGGCCTGTTTGTATTTTCTTAGGGCCGTCATGTATCGACCGGCCTATGTACCTCCCATCCGAGGTTTTATTTTTGGCAGCCCAATTTATGTATTTTTTTTTGAAGAAAACACAGAGGTCTGTTCTATTTTTCTATATAAGAATAGGAACGCCAGGTACAACTTATGTTTCCCTTCTAACTATATTATATATATTTAAATTATTTTATATGTTATTATATATTATTTTTATTGTCATCATATATTTAACAGATACTTACATATGTAAGAAAACAATATCCCACATCTTATTAACTTATAAAAATAATTTCTAAACAAATAAAATCCTGGATTGTTTTGGCACGAAAATTCTAATGATTGTGTACAAAAGCTTGGTAAGATTTAAGGACGAATGTAATAATATCACTTATTATTTAAATATATTTATAACAAAATGCTCAGCCCTTTTTTATTTTTTGATAACATTGCTGGCCCAACCCAACATTATAATTAGAATCAGCCCAGCAAAATCGTGTATCTAGAAAAGTGCAAATGGCTTGTAATTTTTAGGAAATAAAATAAATGGGCCGCATGGACGCTACATAAATTGTTCACCCAGCCCAGCTAATGGCTGTAATTCAAAAAAAAGATCAAATTGACTGTAAATTCTACCGCGCAAAAAAAAGACTATAAATTCTGAAAAGATGGGTTGAATACGTGCCACATTTTTGGAGGCTGAAATGTGGGCCAATAGGTCAAAGCCAATGCAAGTCGTTGTCAATTTAGTCAACAAATGATTCTGACATGTTAGCCGTTGGATTTACATCCAACGACCGGCATCCATCTTCAATCTCTTGTCTTCTTCCTCCAGCGCCGCCGGGACCACCTCCCGCCTCCTGCTGCTAGCAGCTCTGCTTAGCACGCTTCGCTATGAAGCGCTACTCCACCGTTGGCCAGGAAATCCCTCCACCCCTCCACACTTCCTGTTCTTCTCCACTGACTACCGAACCACACCGCACTAGAACCAGTTAACCCTCGTACACCTCTCCGTCCGCGACTCTACTCCCGCGTCTTCCCATCTCTGGCTCGTTGATGTCCGGGGCCTCGCCGTCGTCCACCACCTTGGATGTGCTCGGCGCGGCGTGGTCAACATGGTCAATGAACGACACCCTCGGAAGTAGACTGCGCGTGGAGAGGCTGACAGCTGGGTCCACGATCGCACACAAGGAAATGCCTCCTTATTACCCGCAAAATAATGATTCCTCCACCTGACATCTGGGACCCACCAGAAGGGCCTCTGTATTTCGCGAAAAAAACGTGTCCCCCGCTGACTTGTCGGACCCACCAGCTATCTTCGCACGCAAGGAAGTGCCTCCTTATTACGCATAAAAAAAATTAATACTCCCCCTGCCAGCTGGAACCCAGCATACTGGGAGGCTGACTTGTGGGCCTACCAAGTTGACGGGAACGGAGGGCTTAGTCAACTTAGTCAATATGAACGATTCTAGCTCCTATTACCGTATGATGTTCATCCAACGGTTGTAGTGCTTCTTCAACCTCTGGTCTTCTTGCTCCAGCCGCCCAAACCAGCGCCGGTCGTGTCGCGTGCTCCTGCCTCCCGTGGCCGGCTGTGATGCCGCGGAGGCCTCACCGCCCCCTACTACTCCCACCGCTGGCCAGGCCATCCCTCTACTCACCCACACCCCCTGTTATTCTGCGGTGACAGCAGCCTCACACCGCAGCCAAACCAGTGAACCCTCGTACTCCTCTTCACGTGGGCATCCACTGATGCGTCTTCCCTAGCTCCGGGTCGTCCCCTTCCTAGGCCTCGTCGTCGTCCACCACCGTGGTGCTCTCGGCACGGCGTGGTCAACGTAGTCAAGGAACGACTTCCATCGGACGTGGACTGTACGTGGAGAGGCTGACAGCTGGGTCCAGGGCCGCAGCAAGGAAGTGCCTCCTTATTACGCGGAAAATAATGATTCCTCCACCTGACAGCGGGGACCCACCAGACGGGCCACCGTATTTCGCGAAAAAAAAGTTTCCCCCTGACTGCTAGGACCCACCAGCTACATCTTCGCACGCAAGGAAGTGCGTCCGGGCAAAAAAAAAAAACGATTCGCCCCGTGACTGCTGGGACCCACCAGCTACATCTTCGCACGCAAGGAAGTGCGTCCGGGCAAAAAAATGATTCACCCCCCTGACTGCTGGGACCCACCAGCTACATCTTTGAGGCAAGGAAGTGCCTGACAGTCGGGACCCAGCTGGTCGAAGCGTACGTAGCATTGTCATTCTGGTCGCGAACGTGTACGTACATACTGGTCGATGTAGAGGCGCGCACGTGTCGTAGTAGAGGCGTGCACGTGTCGTAGTAGAGGCGTGCACGTAGCATGTACACGTACGTACAGCGGCGAGGGTGCAAGAACGAAAATACGGCCACGTACGTACATACGGGCAGGGTCTCGAACGCCTACTCGCGCATACGTACATGGCTGGGTCGGAACGGAGAAACAGAGTCATCGTCATGTTCATGGGGAGGCAACGGAATGCGTCGTGTTCATGGGGAGGTAACGGAATGCGTCGTGTTCATCGGGAGGCAATGGAACGCGTGGGAGCCAACCGGCTTGGACGGAACAGGTGATGGAAACGAGGCCTGGCGTACCGCAGAACGGAGGAAACGGCCTTGTGTTTGACCAGCCACGTTCAGAACGGGGTCCTGTTGATCAGGAGGGGTGTGGCGTACCGCAAAACGGAGGAACTAGACCTCCTAAGGTCGAAACGGGGGTCCTGTTGATCGGGAGGGGTGTGGCGTACCGCAAAACGGACGAAACGGACATCCTACGGTTGAAACGGGGGTCCTGTTCATCGGGAGGGGTGTAGCGTACCACAAAACGGACGAAACGGACTTGTGTTGGAGCGCTACGGTCGAAACGGGGGTCCTGTTCATCGGGAGGGGTGTGGCATACCGTAAAACGGGACTCCACGGGATACTGTTCATCTCCATCGTCGACCTCCTCCAGCCCCCACGGGCTACCGTCGACCTCCTCCAGCCTCCACGGGCTCCTATTCATCCAGCCTCCACCGCGCGCTACTCCACCAGCTACTGTTCAACCACCCCTCCACCGTCTACTGTTCATCC
>NC_041383.1:756938535-757003658 GCF_002162155.2 Triticum dicoccoides | reverse complement strand
AACACTCACTGTTCATCCAATCGATCGGCTTCAGTTAGCAGCAGTAGCGAAGGAATCGCTCCATCGGGTTCAGTTAACAGCCATCGATCGATCTCGCGGGTTCAGTAACGCGTAGCCTGCAGTGCAATCGCTCGGGTTCAGTTAGAGCCCAACGCCTCGCTCGGGTTGAGTTAGAGCCAATGCCTCGCACACACGCGCGTACGTGTACAAGAGAAACGCGCATCGCTCGGCCCCTGACCTCCCACCGTAACCGGCAACTCCCCGAAATTTTCCTCACCCTCGCTTCTACCATGGTTTTTTCCGTCATGGACGGCCCAAAGAATGTCATGCAGCTGCATCTCCGGCCCGCCCAGGACGAAAAGCCCATTTTCTGTCATGATTTTTTGTCATAGAAGTAGGAGCCCACCACATCTATGATGATACCGGGTTTTGTCACAGTTATCGTCATAGAAGTGCCATATGTATGATAGAAAAAAATTCGTTCGGCCCAAAATGTCACGGATGTGTCTTTTTTTGTAGTGTCAATGGCAGACTGGAGCTTGATCATACGCATAATCCAGGGAGCATAGAATTTCAGACCAAAAATTTCAGACCCAGATGCAGCAAACTGGCGAATGAAGAAATCTTGAGTATTGAAGCTTTTGCCATTTAGAATGTAGAAGACCGATGTCTTCATTGCACCTTCAAGCTTTGCTGAGGAGGAATGCCCTTTGATTGGCCATAGAGTTCGCCTAATGATATGATAGATAGTGCGGGGCAGATACTCTAGGTCTTTAACGAGGAATTCCTTGGGATACTCAGCATCCTGGGGTAGTGGCTTCATTATACTAAGCATCTGGCTCATGTTGGGCTCTGGCTTCTGAAAGATGCTTTCCAGTGCATCGCGGTGAAGCTGACAACCAGGTTCATACAGTTCGCCTGGAGTGGAGATGCCGGTAAGCTCAATGAGATCAAAGGCTTTGGCTTCATGATGAACGTTGTCCTTCATCCTCTCAAGGACCCATGTGGTTGTATCCCTGTTGTAGCCACAAATGTGGAGGGTTGCATAGAATTGCAGGAGAAGCTCTTCATTCCAATGGTCCTTGTCGGTGACAAACTGCAGAAGGCCAGCATCACGAAAGCAGTCTAGGGCTTCTTCTAGGCCGGGCAGACCAGCAATGGCTTCAGTGTCCAGATGCATATGAGGAAATATGCGCTCCTGATTGTATAGAATACAGGAGTAGTAGCTGCGCTGCTGATAGCTCCAGAACCAATCTGATGATATTCTTGGCTTGGAATATGGGTTCTTGCCAGTATCGAAGAAGGTGTTGTGTGCAATGAAGCCCTTGATATTGAATGAGCCTGGTGCCGATGTAGTACCTGGGAACCTTGGCAGCCTTGGTTTTGGCTTCTGAACCTGAGGCCTATGCTCCACATGGTAGTCAATTTGTGGTCCAGGAGCAGGCAAAGGAACCAGAATTGGCCATCTGACAGGAACAAGTTCTCCTTGATAGAGTGCATGCTCAATAGTGTGTGGCCTTGGTGGCAGTCCAGGAGCAGAGGCATTGACAGAGGCGTCAGGCTGCACATTGGATGCAGGTGCAGCATTGGCTTCATTTGCAGTGTTGACTTGAGGTGCCACATTGGCTTCAGTCATGACAACGTCATTGGCTTCAGTGGCGTTGTTGGTGGCCGCCTCAGTATTCTCAACCTCCACTTGAGGAGCTGGAGGGTCGGGCACATATACGTTCTCATCAAGAACAATTTCTTGGGTGGTAGGGGGAGTTGCAACATGCTCTTCTTCTTGTCTTTCATCGGCTGCTGCAGCCGGAATCTCTTCAGAAGCATTAGCTTCAGACACATGAACCGTCATAGAAGGATTGTCTTCAGGGAACACTTGACGTGCCACAGAGCTGGACTGGTGTGAATCCTCTTCTGTGATGGTTGTCATGGAGACAGAGGGCTTGAGACCATTGCGAAGCCGTTGAAACACGGACAACGCTTTTGGCAAAGGGGTTGTCTCCATGTAATTATCATCATTTACCAACGGACTGGTGGCGTGCGCTGGTGAAGGACGGGGAGTACTTGGTGAATCTTGTCTTGGAGTTTCTTGTGACTCCCGGATAATCAAGCTACAATAACCTGTGCTAATGGTGCCACGTCACCTCGATTACTATTACTAATCTCACGTTAGTTCGAAACTGATTCAAATTCAAATTCAAAATCAGGCAAACATCAAAAGTTTTCAAATATTAAAAACCAAAATGTTCGGGTTGTGTCCGTTAATGCATAGATGATTATTATGAATAATCCACATTTTTATATAATGTATAAATGCAGTAAAATGATTTAAACGGTAGCAAAAACATTTTTTAAATGCCTTTGGTATTTTATAAAACACAAAACTAATTTATTTTGGGTTAAAACCTTTTGTGGCTGAGGGTTATTTTGAAACGTTATTTTAGGAGTTGTTGTCATATTTTACTAAGTAAAAATAATGTGGATCTAAAATTTAAAATGGTAAAAAGAAAAATAAATAAAAACAAAAACTTAAACAAAAGAGAAAAGGGAAGAACCCCCCCCCTCCCCGGGCCGAATGGCCCAGCTAGCCAGCAGGCCACCAGCCCAAAAGGCCCAATCGTCCACCCCACTCCCCTTACCCCCCATCCCGGAAAACCTAACTCCCGACCGCACACATCCCCCACTCCCCACGCTGCTCTCCCCCCTCTCGATCCGATCTGGATCGAGGGAGCGTTCCCGAGCCCCCTTCGACACGAACCGCCGCCGCCTGGAGGTCCAGTCGCCGGAGCCACCCTCCCGGAGCCTCTCTGCCTCGACTACCTCGCCTCCCCTCTTTGTCTATCGTCCCTGTCCTCCTCCCCACGGGTCGCCCCCGAGCCTCGACGCCCATGTGCCCCTGCAAACGCCGGTGAGGCCCTCGGCCTCCGCCTCCCCTCTCCCCTTTTTTCGTCTGCGGACACCGTGCTCGTCCACCTTGCGCCCGTGCAGTCCGCTCGCCTCCGCCCCATCTCTGCCTTGCGGCCGAGCACGCCCTGCCCCGTACCCCGTGCGCTCAAGGTCCGTCCATGCCCGCACACCCCCCTGCTCGACGACCGCATCGGCCACGCCGTCGCCCCCCTTGCCGCTCCTGGTCGTGCCCCGCCACGAGCTGCAGCAGCAGCTGTTGTGCTGCGGCACTGCCGCCACCACCACTATAGCCCCCGCGCTCGCCCACTCGTGCGTGGCCGCGCCCGCTCGCGGAGTGCTCCCGTGCCTCTGCCTCCGCCGTTCCTCTCACGCACCTCGGCTCCTCCTTGCGTCCTCCCTCGTCTGCTTGCCGTGGCCGCGCTCAGGCGAGCCACCCGCGGCGCCCCGGCTGGCTCCGCTCAGGACTCGCCCGTTCGGGTGCCCATGCCCGGCGCCCGTAAACCCCACACCCGCTAAGGCTCCTGGCCCAATGACAGTCGGGGCCCAGCCCCGAAACGTTTAAAAAAAGACTTAAAAAATAATAATAAATAAAATTATTAATTAATTAATTAAGTGAGTAATGAAGTTAATTAAACCTGACTAGATTAACCAAATCACTAATTAAACTAATTAATCTGTTTTAGTTAATCTTGGCCAATGACAGTGGGACCCACACGTCAGCTTGGCCCAATTAACGCCCTGTTGACTGCTGACGTCATGATGACGTCAGCATACACTATTCTGGATAATTTTAATGTAATAATTAAATAAATTCTAAAAATGATTAAATCTTTTAAAATTAATATAAAATAAACCTTAGCTCGGATGGAAAAACTTTGTACATGAAAGTTGCTCAGAAAGATGAGACCTCCGCCACGCGTCCCTAGCATAGTGAACTTGCAACATTTCACCTCCGGTTCATTTGTTCGAAAACGCGAAACACCGGGGATACTTCCCCGGATGTTTCCCCCTTTCGCCGGTATCACCTACTACCGCGTTAGGGCACACCTAGCACCGTGTATTGCCATGTTACGCTTTGTGATGCTTTGATTGTTCTGTTATTTATTGTGTTCCCCCTTCATTACTTCTTTCCGGTAGACCGCGAGACTGCCGGCGGCCCCCAGTTTGACTACGGAGTTGACGACCCCTCCTTCTTGGCAGAGCAACCAGGCAAGCCCCCCCCTTGATCACCAGATATCGCCTATTCTTGTCTCTACTGCTTGCATTAGAATAGTGTAGCATGTTACTGTTCGGTTACTCCTATTCTGTTGCATAGCCTGTCATTGTTACTACATTCATTGATACCTTACCCGCAATCCTAAATGCCTAGTATAGGATGCTAGTTTATCATCATTGGCCCTACATTTTTGTCAGTCTGCCTTGCTATACTATCGGGTCGTGATCACTTGGGAGGTGATCACGGGTATATACTATACATATGTACATACTATACAGATGGTGACTAAAGTCGGATTGGCTCGTTGAGTACCCGCAAGTGATTCGGATAAGGGGGATGAAAGGACAGGTGGCTCCATCCCGGTAGAGGTGGGCCTGGGTTCCCGACGGCCCCCGACTATTACTTTGTGACAGAGCGACAGGGCAGGTTGAGACCACCTAGGCGAGAGGTGGGCTTGGCCCTGGTCGGCGTTCGTGGATACTTTAATTAACACGCTTAACAAGATCTTGGTATTTGATATGAGTCTGGCCACTGGCCTATACACACTAACCAACTACGCGGGAAAGATATGGGCACTCGACGTCGTGGTATCAGCCGAAGCCTTCTAGATGTCAGCGACTGAGCGACGCGCCGGATTGGACTGGACCGCCTGCTCTTGTATTTGGAAGGCTAGGTCTGCCTCCGGTCGCCAACGCAACGTGCAAGTGTGCAATGGGCGATGGGCCTAGACCCCTGCGCCATAGGAGTTAGACCGGCATGCTGACCTCTCTGTTGTGCCTAGGTGGGGCTGCGACGTGTTGATCTTCCGAGGTCGGGCATGACCCGGGAAAGTGTGTCCGGCCAAATGGGATTGAGCGTGTTGGGTTATGTGGTGTACCCCTGAAGGGAAGTTTATCTATTCGAATAGTCGTGTCCCTCGGTAAAAGGACGACCCGGAGTTGTACCTTGACCTTATGACAACTAGAACCGGATACTTAATAAAACACACCCAGATAAGTTCCACAGACAACCCGGTGAACGCTTTTCCACAGGGCGACCTGGGGAGGATCGCCGGGTAGGATTATGCTATGCGATGCTACTTGGAGGACTTCAATCTACTCTCTTATACATGTTGCAAGACGGAGGTTGCCAGAAGCGTAGTGGGCCACGGGTAGGCTAACCCGTGGCCCAGGACCTTCCAAGACATCGGGGCAGGCAGCACCCCTCAAGACGAGTCCAGGACGGCGACTCCAAGATAAGCCGACTCCAAGCTGGCGACCTCCAGAGAGGCCGAGTCCCAGACGGCGACTCCCAGATAAGCCGACTCCAAGCTGGCGACCTCCAGAGAGGCCGAGTCCAGGACGGCGACTCCAAGATAAGCCGACTCCAAGCTGGCGACCTCCAGAGAGGCCGGCTATGGAGAGTCGGCCCATGATTCCTCCCTCATCTCGACGTACGGTGTGGGGTACGGTCACGACATGGCCGTTCCCCCCCCCCGCCGCTTACGAAGGGCCGACATGGCTACAGTGAGCCGTATTGCTGGAAGATCTCCGGCGAGGCGCGGCACTCTTGCCATGCCTGCCCTGACCTCAGCCATAGTGCGAGACGCACTATGCCCACGACGCCGGCCTGTACGGCCCGAAGGCGGCGGGGCCGCCAGTCAGTAGGTGGGCCGAAGGCGGCCTGAACGCCCCGAAGACGGCCCTATGGGAGACGGCCTCTCCGGAGTCGGCCAGCTCCTCCCCAGGGCCCCACGAGCCATTAACCAGGTAGGATGGGGAATGGCGACATTGACCGACCGATAGACGGCGGCGCTGTCGCCACGCCTCGATGACCAAGCCTACGTCATCAGGAGTGCTGCCACAGTACCAAGCCTGTCCGTGGGGCCCGCCAGGCGGCGGGCCCCAGAAGCCGGCGAGGAGGACGGTGGCTTGAGAGACAGACGGCTGGGACCCACGCCAGCCGAATTACTATTGTACCCCCGGGGGGTAGGCCTATATAAACCCCCCGGGGCACCCATGCAAAGGGTTCGGACCTTGATAGAGATAGACCATATAGCACAAGGAGGAGAGAGCTAGCCTTGCCCTCTCCTGCCTCCCGATACAGCTCAAGGAGCACCATTGTAGTCACTTTGCCTTAGTGATCATGCGGAGACCCCGCAGAGCAGCAGTAGGGGTGTTATCTCCTAGGAGAGCCCCGAAGCTGGGTAAGTACCGCCGGCATGCATGTCTTCGCCTCATCCCGCTTCCAGGCACCGACGATGTTCTACTCGCTCCCACCATGATAAGCCATCCTTTGGCATATGTCGCACCCAACCCCGACATTTGGCGCCCACCGTGTGGCGAGGTGCACCTTCGTCCGGAGGTCTGCTCTGGACGGGAACCCTGTTCCTCCCCGGCGAGCACAGCCAGCCCGGCACGCCGGATGGCGTCTATGCCGACGCGCTGCACGACGCTGAGATCGCCTGCGCGGCAAGCTGCCTCGCTGACCTTCTTGGCGAGGTTAGCGTCTCCGATGAGCCCACATCCGACGCGGGCACAGGTGGCCCCGAAAGCCTCCTCGCGGGCCTCCTCGACCATCTCCACGTCACCGGCGAGCCTGCCGTCGACTTGGAGTCCGTAGGCTCCACTGACCCGATGCTGGTCGACTCCGATAGCGTGTCGCTTGACATGTTCCCCTCCAACGTGGTGATCTACGACGAGCCGCTCCCTTGCGAGGGGAGCGGCGGAAGCACCGTCACTGAGGTCCTCGTCCTCAAGCACGGTGAGCGCTCTGGCGAAGGAGCGCACGACCCACTTGACGCGGCCCTGCGAGACCTTGCAGCGCCGATTCCGGAAGACGCCGACGCCGAGATGCTGGAGGCACTCCGCCTTCAGCTCGTCGCTGGCGTGAAGAAGCCGGCAAGCATGAGGCGCTTGTCAGAAGCCTACCAGCGCGAGATGGATCGTGCCGTAGGCGGCTCGCCGGCTCCAACCGGGCCTAGCCGCCTAGGCGCAGTCCGACAGCGCGGCGCGGCAATCGCCAACCTCCTCGGGGCTGATCGCCCTGTATATGCCACGCCCGCAGAGAATATCCATACCGCCCAGGCGGCGGCAGACGAGCTCGACAACTTCGAAGGCGAAGAGCGCCGCATGATGACAGAGCGAGTCCAGCAACTCCTCGACACGGCTGCTACGCAGAATGCGGCCGGCGGCCGCACCAATGCGCCGCAGCAACCCTACGACGACCCGCCTCCCGGTCGAGATCAAGGCGCGACGTCCAGGACGCCGACTGGCGAAGTCCGCGGAAGAAAAGACAAGGAGCCGGCTGTCAGTCGCAGTCGGACTCACATCACCATTGAGCGCGACCAAGACGGCCGCCCCAGAGTGGCGGAACGGCGGGACGACTACCTGCCCCCCCTCCTCGCAGGGAAAGGCGAGTCTCCCCGCCGCCCGTTGAGCATCCGACTCTCGGTGACCGCCTTGGCCGCCGAGAGGAAATCGGAGAGAATGACGCCCGCCATCGGATCGACCGACTCCACCGATCCCTGGCGCTAGAAGAAGAAGAAGATGAGCTGGGCCCGCCTTGCTTTGGGGCCCGCATCCGAGACGAGCCTTTCCCAAAGGGTTTACGCTCCCCCGAGACACACCCAAGTACACCGGCTCCATGAAGCCCGAAGATTGGCTGATCGACTACTCCACGGCAGTCAACATAGCAAACGGCAACAAGCGAGTCGCCGTGAAGTACATTCCGCTCATGGTCCAGGGAACGACCCGGATATGGTTGAACAGTTTGAAGCCCCGCAGCATCAACAGTTGGGTCGACTTCACCGAGGCTTTCATCCGCAACTTCACCAGCACGTACAAGCGACCCCCCAAGCCGCGCCAGCTCTCCTTGTGCGTGCAAGGCCCTGACGAGTCTACTCGCGATTACCTCACGCGCTAGGGCGAACTCCGAAACTCCTGCGAGGGCGTGCACGAGGTGCAGGCGATCGAGTACTTTACTGCCGGGTGCAGAGAAGGCACCCTCCTCAAGCACAAGCTCCTCTGCGATGAGCCGGAGACCCTCGACGAGCTGCTGGTCATTGGAGACAAATATGCCACGGCCGACTCCTCTATGAAGACAGAGATTCAAGTTAGTGCGACTGGCAAAGTAGCCCCTCAAGCTCCCAGAACTCCAGCTGGAGACGCCAGCCGGAGACAACAGCAGAATGATCACAAGCGCAAGGCCCCGCAGCCGACTTCCAGCAGTCGGCAGGTCGCAACGATTGAAGACCAACAGCCTGAGGGGCAGCCTCCGGCGAAGCGGCAGAAGGGCGGAAAGTCCAACTGGCTGCCGGCTTTCTCTTACAAGCAGACTCTTGATGGCCCCAGAAAGTTCCACAGCGGCGCGAAGCCGTCCAACCACACCACTCGGAAATGCCACTGGCTCACCAGAATCGCCAAGGGAGACGGCCTCCTCCCCCCTCCACCTGCTGGGCCGCCGCCGCCTCCGCCGCCTCAGCAGTCGGCCGCCAGGCCAGTCGGCGCCGTACAAGACGAGTTCCCGGACGAGCATGGAGCTTATGTGGTGTTCACGAGCGTAGCAGATGACCGGCGCAGCAGGCGCCAACAGCAGCAAGAAGTAAATGCGGTCGCCTCAAGTACTCCGGAGTTCATGCATTGGTCCGAAAGGCCTATCAGTTGGAGCCGAGCTGATCACCCAGAGGTGATGCCGAGTCCAGGCTCTTATGCCTTGGTCTTAGGCTCCACACTCATCACAGATAGGCGGGTCGCTCTCTTATCGCGAGTACTGATAGACGGAGGCAGCAGTATCAACATCCTGTACAAGGATACAATGGAGAAGTTGGGAATCAAGCAAAGACAGCTTAAGAGCAGCTGGACTGTGTTCCACGGAATCGTCCCTGGCCTTTCCTGCTCACCAATCGGCAAAATCCTGATAGACGTCCTCTTGGGAGATAAAGATCATTTTCGTCGAGAGCCAGTATGGTTCGAAGTGGTGGACCTTGAAAGCCCATACCAAGCATTGCTTGGCCGACCCGCCTTGGCCAAGTTCATGGCGGTCGCCCACTACGCCTACCTCAAGATGAAGATGCCGAGTTCCAAGGGAATCCTAACCGTGTCCGGCGACTACAGGAAGTCGTCCGCCTGCGCGGCCGAGAGCAGTCGGCTGGCCGAGTCTCTGGTGATCGCAGCTGAAAGGCGGCTCCTTGATCGGGTTGTGGCGATGGCCGACAAGCAGCCAGAGATGTCGCCCGACCCTAAGGAATCGGAAGTTGAGGGCTCGTTCAAGCCGGCTAAAGAAAAAAAGAGGATACCTTTGGACCCGGAGCATCCGGAAAGGCACGCTGTCATAGGTGCAAACCTAGACAGCAAATAGGAAGGCGAGCTTGTCGATTTCCTCCGTGAGAATCGAGACATCTTCGCATGGTCCCCTAAGGACATGCCAGGTGTACCGACGGAATTCGCCGAGCACAAGTTACATGTCCGATCTGATGTGAAGCTCGTCAGGCAGCCCTTGCGCCGCCTGTCAGAAGAGAAAAGAAGAGTAGTTGGAGAAGAAATAGCCCGGCTCCTGGCAGCCGGCTTCATCATGGAGGTGTTTTTTCCAGAGTGGCTAGCAAACCCAGTACTGGTGTTGAAGAAAAATAAGCAATGGCGGATGTGTATCGATTACACGAGCCTCAACAAAGCTTGCCCCAAGGACCCATTTGCTTTGCCGAGAATCGATCAGGTGATAGACTCCACAGCCGGATGCGAGCTGTTGAGTTTCCTAGATGCATATTCAGGATATCACCAGATCAAGCTGAACCCGGCTGCCAGACTGAAGACCGCCTTCATCACGCCGTTCGGAGCCTTCTGCTACCTGACCATGACGTTCGGCTTGAGAAACGTCGGCGCCACCTTTGAGCGTTGCATGCAGAAGTGCCTCCTGAAGCAACTCGGCCGAAATGCCCACGTCTATGTGGATGATGTAGTGGTGAAGACGGAGAAGCGCGGAACCCTGCTGGAGGACCTCAAGGAAACCTTTGAAAATCTGCGCCGATTCCAGATCAAGCTCAACCCAGAGAAGTGCGTTTTTGGAGTACCAGCCGGCCAGCTCCTTGGTTTCCTGGTCTCCGAACGCGGCATAGAGTGCAATCCTGTGAAGATCAAGGCCATCGAGAGGATGGAAGCGCCCAGACGACTGTTAGATGTGCAGAAGTTCACCGGCTGTTTGGCATCCATCAGCTGATTCATCAGTCGGCTGGGTGAGACGGCTCTCCCCTTGTATCAACTCATGAAGAAGACGACCTTCTTTGAGTGGACTCCCAAGGCGGACGAGGATTTTCTCCAATTAAAGAAGATGTTGGCTACTCCTCCGGTGATTGCGGCTCCGACTCCCAAAGAGCCCATGCTCCTATACATCGCCGCCACCAGCCGAGTAGTCAGCACAGTCATTGTAGTCGAGCGCAAGGAGGAAGGCAAGGCGCTACCTGTCCAGAGACCGGTATATTACTTGAGCGAGGTACTGTCGGCATCCAAGCAGAACTACCCCCATTATCAGAAGATGTGCTACGGCGTGCATTTTGCCGCCAAGAAGCTGAAGCCTTACTTTCAAGAGCATCCAATCAGTATGGTTTGCACTGCTCCACTGGCCGAGATCATCGGAAGCCGTGACGCTTCAGGCCGAGTGGCCAAGTGGGCCATAGATCTGGCTCCCTACACCATCTACTACGAGCCCCGCACCGCCATCAAGTCGCAAGCACTGGCTAACTTCCTCGTCGATTGGGCCGAGACCCAGTATCTGCCGCCAGCACCCGACTCCACCCATTGGCAGATGCACTTCGACGACTCCAAGATGCGCACCGGCTTGGGAGCCGGCGTCGTCCTCACTTCCCCCAAGGGCGACAAGCTCAGATATGCGCTGCAGATCCACTTTGCCGCCTCCAACAACGTGGCCGAGTACAAGGCGCTCATTCACGGGCTCTGACTTGCCAAAGAACTCGGCATTCGCCGGATCCTGTGTTATGGCGACTCTGACTTGGTGGTCCAGCAATCATCCGACGATTGGGAGGCCAAGGACGCAAATATGGCGAGCTACCGTTTCCTCGTCCAGCAACTCAGCGAATACTTTGAGGGGTGCGAGTTCCTCCATGTGCCAAGGAACGACAACGACCAAGCAGACACCTTGGCACGAATCGGCTCCACCCGCCAAGCAATACCATCTGGTGTCTCCCTTCGGCGCCTCCTCAAACCTTCTATCAAGCCATCACCGGAATCAGATTCAATCTTTGTGCCGGCTTCGCCTGAAGAAGACAGATCCGACTCCAAGAAGCACACAGTCGAAGCCGGCCCGGGGACTTCAGAACCGGGCCCGGAGATTGCAGTGGCAAGACCAAAGACCCCAGAGCTCGGCCCGGGGACTGCTCCAGTCGGCTCCGGGACTTTGTCAAATCAGCAAGCGGCTGCGGACTCCAACCTGCCGCCTCCCAGCCCAGCCGCCCTTATCCAAGTCGCACTAGTGGCAGTTGAAGAAATAGCAGCACCTTCATGGGCCCAGCCCATCCTCAGGTTCTTAGTAAACAGAGAGCTGCCAACTGACGAAATCTTGGCTGGGCAAGTGCAACGCCGAGCAGCAGCCTACACCATAGTCAACAGAGAGCTGGTCAGGCGCAGCATTACCGGTATTTTCCAACGCTGCGTCGAGGCAGAACAAGGCCAAGCGATCCTCAGAGACATCCACGAAGGCGAGTGCGGTCACCACGCGGCCTCCAGGGCACTCGTCGCCAAAGCCTTCCGGCACGGTTTCTTCTGGCCAACCGCCCTGGAAGAGGCCAAAGAATTAGTCCAAAAGTGCAAGGGGTGCCAGATCTTCTGTTCTAAGCCACTTCAGCCAGCTTCCGCACTCAAGACTATCCCCATTGCCTGGCCCTTCGCAGTCTGGAGCCTGGACATGGTGGGACCATTCAAGACGGCACGAGGTGGCTTGACCCACCTACTTGTTGCAGTGGACTAGTTCACCAAGTGGGTGGAGGTGAAACCCATCAAGAAGTTCAATGGGCCGACTGCAGTAACCTTCATCGCTGACATCACAACTCAGTACGGCATCCCACACAGCATCATCACCGACAATGGCACGAATTTCGCCAAAGGTGCCCTGGCCCATTTCTGCGCGATGCAGGGCATCCGACTGGACCTAGCGTCCGTTGCCCATCCGCAGTCAAACGTCTAGGTGGAGCGAGTGAACGGCCTCATCTTATCCGGCATCAAGCCTCGACTCGTCGTACCACTGGAGCGATCTGCCGGCTGTTGGCTTGAGGAGCTGCCAGCCGTCCTTTGGAGTCTACGCATGACTCCAAAGAAGTCAACTGGCTTCACCCCCTTCTTCCTCGTCTATGGTGCCGAAGCCGTCATCCCAACGGACATAGAGTTCGACTCCCCGCGAGTCACCATGTACACCAAGGAAGAAGCAGAAGAAGCACGACAAGACGGCGTCGATCTGCTAGAAGAGGGCCGGCTGTTGGCTCTCAGCTGGTCCAGCATCTACCAGCAGAGTCTACATCGATACTACAACAGGAAGGTCAGGCTAAGATCTTTCCAAGAAGGCGACCTTGTGCTCCGGCTGATCCAACGAACAGCCGGCCAGCACAAGTTGTCGGCACCTTGGGAAGGCCCCTTCATCATCAGCAAGGTGCTAGGGAACGACGCCTACTATCTGATCGACGCCCAGAAGCCCCGAGCGCGCAAGAAGGACGACTCCGGCAAAGTGACAGAGCGCCCATGGAATGCAAATCTTCTTCGAAGATTTTACAGTTGATGCAGTATGTATCGCACTACCCCTTTGTATTAAAGTACTAAGACTTTGGGCCCCCCGAGACGAGCTCGGGGACTGCCCTTTTTTGTTATCTGTATGATAAGAGTTATGCCTTCGAGTACATTACTTTCATCACAAGCCGCTTGGCATTGGGCCAGACTAGTCGGCCCGGGGACTCGCTGCCTTGCACTATGAAGAGCTCCTGCAGTCAGACAAGTAGTGCGCGGTGCCCAATCCGTCTCCTGCCAAAGCCGCAGCTCGCAGAGCGACTGTGAGGCGGGCAGGAGTGAGAAAGAGCGGGCGCCCACACGAAAAATGGCTAAGGACCTAAAGCACGAACATAGCACAAGACGGCCTCCAGCATTTCTGAAACAAAAAGCCGACTCATGAATAGTCGGCTCGCCGTCTTAGCCTTTATCAAAGATGGCCGACTCTTGGGTAGTCGGCCCGTCGCTTTCTATCCGACTTGCTAAAGAAACTCTAAACGGCCAAGTACTTGCCTTCCCGAAGTAGCCAAGCACTTAACCCAGCAACAGTCCGCAGAGCGGCTGTCCTACTGGCAAGGCAGCGACTAAAGGAAGGCGGCAAAGGGAAAAGCCTAAAGAGCAGTAAGCAAGGAAAGACGGAAAGCGGATAAATATTTACATAGGCCCTTGGCCGAATCTTCGAATAGAAGTTCAACATACACCCCGCGGGTGGAACTGTTCGAATTTAACCAATTTTCAAAAGATTACTAAGACAGATAAAACAGAGGTGGAAAAGGCAGCCTAGGAGGCGGCTTCTGGGATCGGAGGATCGGAGGAGATGGCGGTGTCGGGCGCCGGGGCAGTCGGCTGGGCGGTCTCGGTTTGATCGCCTCCGGCGGTAGTCGCCTTCTCCCGACGCGGCTCGTTGCTGGAGGCGCGGTCAAGCTGAGGCTGGCCGCCTGCTCCGTCTTCTGGCATCTCCGCCTCACCTCCGTCCTCCACCTTGTCCTCCTCCTTGGTGCGGGAGTCGATCACCTCCGCCGAGTCCTCGCCATACTCCGGGTTCATCCCGAACCACTCTGGTGGCACTTCCTTGCCGCCTTCAGCCCGCTCTGGCACGAAGACATTGGTGTCCGTGTACTCGGCGATGGCCGCCGCACGCTCGATAAGGGCGCCCTCCACGGCCTCCAGCTCGGCCAGGGCTTCTGACCGGAACACAGCCAGACGGTCCAGGTCCAGCCCTGGATACCATGCCTTGACGAACTCCAAGGCCCGGCGCGCTCCGGCCCGGGCCGAGGAGCCCTTCCAAGCCTCAAGACGGCCAGCGGCGACTGCCAGCCAGTCGGCGGTCCGGCTGGCGGTGCGCAGAGCTGGCATATCTGGCCATAGAGCGGCAACTGCCTGGGCGCCGGCACGCTGAAGCCGGCGCATCAGCCGGTGAGCCGGACGAAGACGGGCTTTAATGCTCAAGAGCTGCTCGTCGATGGTTCGGGGGGCATTAGCGGCGATCTCCTCACAGTTTGCCCTTCGCGCCTCACGAGCGGCCTCGATGGCCAGAGGGACTGCCTGCGAGTGACCAGGGAGGAAGTTTGCCAAGACAAAAAAGAATCAAGTAGAAAAATCAGAAGTCGGCCTGACACATAGTCGGAAGCCCGAAGAAGCAAAAGAAACTTACCATCAACGATATCCTCAATCTCGTGGAAGCCGGAGGTCAGCATCGCCTCCCTGTCGGTCCAGGAGGAGCGCTTGCTCTCGAACTCGGCCAGGAGAGCGGCCTACTTCTTCTTGGCCTCGTCCTGCGCCTTCTTGAGCAGCTCCTTCTGCTCGGCCAGCTGCGCGGCCAGCAGGTCGCACTCCGCGGCAAGCTTGCCGCACTCCTCCTCCTTGGCACGCCGGGCGGTATTGGCCTCGCCCAGCTGCTCCTGAAGAGCGGCGTTGGCGCCTGAAGAATGAAAGAAGAGACAAATAAGTCATCAGCAAAGAAGATCGCCGGAAGATCCGGCCCGACTGCTCAGCAGTCGGCCCGAATCTCGGGGACTACAGCCCGCGGGTGCGCCAGCGCGCCCCCGCGAGGAAGAAGAACTTACTCCGGCTTTCCGACAAGTCGGCAGTCCGCTTCCGCAACTCCTCAACATTGCGGTTGAAAGCAGTGGCGCGGAGGTTGTGATACTCCTACAACAAGACATTGAAGACAGAGTTAGTATTTGGAACTCGCCAGGGGGAGTTCCGAACCGCCTGCTCAGCAGCCGGCCCGGAACTCGGGGACTACACCCAGTGGGTGCGCTGGCGCGCCTCCACAGAGAAAAACAAGAATCAAAGATAAGAAGGAAACGTACTCAGACGGCTGTCCGCGTTGCCAGATGCGCCCTGGTGCAAGTCTGAATGGCGTCGCCTTCAGCGCGCAGCTTCGCCTGAACGTCTAGGAGCGCTTGTTTCAGCGGCCCAGTGCCGCCTCCGCGTAGCCACCCAGTGGGCGCGGTGCTCGAGGCCTCGGCGTCTAGGGTTGCCGAGTTGGCAGCGCCGGTCTCCCAAGGCCGCGGCGCCGAGGTCGCCCTGTCAAGACGGAGGCGCACCGGCGCGACGACTTGGAGAAGCAGCCGCGCCTCGGCCTCGTCCGTGGTCGGCGGCTCCAACAGACCCACCGGCTTCTTGCCGTGTGGCCTCCCAGATGGCGGTGGAGGCAGCGGTGGCGGCACTAGCATGTCCGACTCAGAAGCCTCGCCACTCTCCTTCTCCACGACGGGGTTCTCGGTGCCGGCCTCCCCGGTCTGCCCCGTGAACTCCGGGGGCGGCGGTGCAGACGACAGCGGGGGGACGAGCATCGCCGATCGGCGACGCGCGGCCTCCTCGGCACGCCATCTCGCCGCAAGGGCGGCTTCGGCGTCCTCCAACTTCTTCTGGGCGGAGGCGGCCGCCTTCTCGGCCTGCGCCTTCTCCAGGCGTTCGGCCTCCTCCTCGTCGCGCTTCTCTCGCGCGTTTCGCTCCGTCGCCTTCCGGAGGTCGGCGGCGGGGTCGACCCGCCAAGTATTGGCGGACGTCTCTGCCGACCCCATGACAGAGGAGACGACAACTCTCTCAAGGGAAAGAGGGGCCCTGAAGAAGAATGGAGGGAGTATAAAAAAGAAGACTCGGACAAGAGTCCACAAAGGAAAAATAAAGAAAGCATGAAGACTTACGCGGAGACTAGCGGCGGCTTCCTCACTTCCCTACAGAAGCGGTTGGCCTTCACGGCCGCCTCCTCCCATTTGGTCGCGGCGGCCGCCCCCTTGAGCTTCTTCAATCTGCCACCGGGCACGCTCGGCCCGGCGTGATGCCTCTTCGCGCCGCCTTGGTGGCGCGGGGCGACCTCCCCTTCGGCGTCGTCATCAGGCCAGTCGGCGAAGGTGGCCGAGGGCCTGTAGCCGCCTTTGGTTCCTTCTCCCCCGCCTTTGGCGCCGGCTTCCATCGCCGCCACCCCCAAGTCGGGGTCGTCGACGTCGCTGTCCGCCCGATCGAGGACATATTTGCGGGGCTGCCTCGAGGCGCCAGCTGCAGGCTGTATGAGGGGGTTCTAGCTCAGAAGAAATCAACAAGAGTCAGAAGCCGGAGTCGGCCACAAAGAAGATGAAACAATAGGGGGATGCGACTTACCACTGGTGGGGGGTTGCCGCGCGAGTACGGCTCCTTGCCGAACTGCCAGCCCTCCTCGAACTCGTAGTGCGCGATGTAGTTCACCAAGTTTGCCACCTCCTTGCGGGGCATCTCCTTGGTACTCATCTGACTTGGGTCTCGGAGGCCGCTCATCTGACAGATCAGGTGAGGCCGGCCTTGGAGCGGGAGAACGCGGCGCGCCACAAAGGCGGCCAGCAAGTCAGCCCCGACGAGGCCCTCTGACTGCATCAAGACTCGGAGCCGCGCTACGGCGGCGGCTCCGGCGGGAGTCAGCGTCTTGACTCGGTGTGACCAGCTGGGGAGCCTCCCAGTCAGGGGGGCGGCGTTGTAGGGCGGCAGGTTGACCCAGTCGCCGTCGGAGGAGAGGTTCTTCACGTAGAAGTATGAACGCTGCCACATCTTCACCGATTTGATCAGCAAGATGGGAGGAAAGGGGTTGTCGGCTGTCGAGCGCCGCACCGCAACGTAGGCGCCGGACTGAGCCGGTATGCCGGCGACCTGCGTGCCGAGCTTAGAAGAGAAGAACTCTCCCCACAGCTCGAGGGTGGGGAGAACGCCGAGAAAGCCTTCGCATAGAGTGGCGAAGGCGAAAAGCAACACCACCGTATTCGGAGTGAGGTGGTGCGGTTGAAGATTGTGGAACTCCAAGAACGAGCGGAAGAAGCCGCTCGCCGGCAGCCCCAGGCCGTGCATGAGGTGCGAGCGGAAGATGACCCGCTCGCCCTCCTCCGGCGCCGGCCGGATCTCCCCCTCAGGCGCGGCGCGGGCGCGCATGAGGTCCGCGTTGGGGAGGCAGCGTGTCTGGCGGAGGAACTCGGTGTGTTCCTCTTCCACGTCCGAGCCGTCCCACACACCGGAGCGTGTGGCGGGGGCCGCGGCGGAGGAAGAGCTCATCGCCGTGGCTTGAAGTGCTCTTGCTCGACGGCGAAGGAAGGAAAGAGAGAATGCAAGACAAGGCGGGGGAGCGGGGAAGAGGGGCGCGCGTTCTGTGCCGCTCCGTTCCCTCCCGCCTACTTATAGCCCTATGGGCTGAGAAACCGAGGGGGCGGGCGTGGGATTAACTACGCCCGATGCCCCGCGCCGCCCCACGATTTACCCCACCAAGTTACTGCGCGCAGTAACTGCATGGGAACCCCAACCGTCCACGGCCGCAATGGATCCGTTCGTATGCGAAGGCACGGTAATGGCGGGCCCCGCCTGACGGCCCGTCCCGTCGCGCGCGTGGGCAGGCAGACTGTCCTCCCCACGTGGCGCCACGCGATTGGACCGCCCTGATGGCTGTGGGGAAGCGTATCAGGCACGCCACCGGGTTTCCCGCCGCGACCTTCAAGCTGCGTCCCTTCGTTACGAAGCGTCCAACTCTCGACAGTCGGCCCAAGAGAAGACGGCGGCCGAGTTCCAGAGTCCGCTCCGGGAACGTTGAAACTGTTGAAGCCCCACGCTGCAGCATCCGCAGGGCTTCACCAGCTTCGGGGACTACTGTCAGAGTAATGGGCAACGGGTAGGCTAACCCGTGGCCCAGGACCTTCCAAGACATAGGGGAAGGCCGCGCCCCTCAAGCCGAGTCCAGGACGGCGACTCCAAGATAAGCCGACTCCAAGCTGGCGACCTCCAGAGAGGCCGAGTCCCAAACAGCGACTCCCAGATAAGCCGACTCCAAGCTAGCAACCTCCAGAGAGGCCGAGTCCAGGACGACGACTCCAAGATAAGCCGACTCCAAGCTGGCGACCTCCATAGAGGCCGACTATGGAGAGTCGGCCCATGATTCCTCCCTCATCTCGACGTACGGTGTGGGGTACGGTCACGACATGGCCGTTCCCCCCTCCCGCTTACGAAGGGCCGGCATGGCTATAGTGAGCCGTATCGCTGGAAGATCTCCGGCGAGGCACGACACTGTTGCCATGCCTGCCCTGACCTCAGCCACAGTGCGAGACGCACTGTGCCAAACGACGCCGGCCTGTACGGCCCGAAGGCGGCGGGGCCGCCAGTCAGCGGGTGGGCCGAAGGCGGCCTGAAAGCCCCGAAGACGGCCCTGTGGGAGACGGCCTCTCCGGAGTCGGCCAGCTACTCCCCAGGGCCCCACGAGCCATTAACCAGATAGGATGGGGAATGGCGACAGTGACCGACCGATAGACGGTGGCGCTGTCGCCACGCCTCGATGACCAAGCCTCAATCATCAGGAATGCTGCCACAGTACCAAGCCTGTCCGTGGGGCCCGCCAGGCGGCGGGTCCCAGAAGCCGGTGAGGAGGACGGTGGCTTGAGAGACACACGTCTGGGACCCACGCCAGCCGGATTACTATTGCACCCCCGGGGGTAGGCCTATATAAACCCCCGGGGTGCCCATGCAAAGGGTTCGGACCTTGATAGAGATAGACCATATAGCACAGGGAGGAGAGAGCTAGCCTTGCCCTCTCCTGCCTCCTGATACAGCTCAAGGAGCACCATTGTAGTCACTTTGCCTTAGTGATCATGCGGAGACCCCGCAGAGCAGCAGTAGGGGTGTTATCTCCTAGGAGAGCCCCGAAGCTGGGTAAGTACCGCCGGCGTGCATGTCTTCGCCTCATGCCGCTTCCAGGCACCAGCGACGTTCTACTCGCTCCCACCATGATAAGCCGTCCTTTGGCATATGTCGCACCCAACCCCCGACACTACTGCTTTGTAGTTCTTTACCACATGAATACCCCTGCGAATAATTACTCGCACTTATCGAGTATTCATCCATCCCCAGTTGTTCATATGTTTCATATGATACTTTGAAATTCTATCTAATCATTCGAGAATCCTCTTTAAAACCATTTCTCTACATATACTTGTCTGCTTGCACTATGGTTGCTTCCCATAGGTCTAGCAACATTCATTAGTCTCCTTTGACACCGTCATTTTGATCCTGTTGATTCAACATGAGTGCGAATGCACGCAATCATCGGTTGATTCTTTTAAAATTATCTTTCCGGCTCAGATGTCATTTTGAACATGATCTGTTTATCGACCAATCAAATTGTTGTTGATTGTACCCCTAAGTCTATTCAACTTAACCATTCTTAATCAGAGCACTTGCTTCTGATCCCTTGAATCAGAAATCATGATTCTTTACATTGAGCTTTGAATTAGTCAGTTGCTTCTATAATCCAATGCCTTCGCATTGTTTCTTCCTCTGCTTGTGTACCTATACTCACATCAGCTCCGCTATGGACCGTCGGATCATTTGTTGTAATATCATCCGACAGTGTCCTTCATATACAAAAACCTCGAGAAGATCTTTCCCTGATACATAATGCATTCGGTAAATTGTATCCTCTCCTTTTGTCATCCATGCTCTACTATCGAGCTTGAGTTATTTACTTCTGAACTTTGTAGTATATGCTCCTAAGATACCTGATGGGTTGGACCAATGTCTTCCCTAATCTGTGCAAACCCGAGAGTTTTCACGAGTCATATTCTCCTGGTGATTTACCAGATAAAATTTCAACACTACAACTCCATCAAAAATGAGGAGTGAATGATAGGTTATGCATTGGAGAAGTGGGAGTCGTCCTTGAACCTTTGTGTTCATGCCCAATGGACACGATGTAGATCTTATCATGGAAGCTTCTTGTGATAATAATATTCCCCTTGTTATAAGCTCATCTTGTATCTATGTTTGGTCCTTTGCAACCGTTGTTCCGACCGTGATTGATTCTCCTTTGATTATAATTCTTGGACAGGTTAAAGTACTTGCCTTCTGCAGATCAATGCACCTGCCCAACCTCTATTTTGATCTACCTTTGAGTATTAACCCCCCTAGTATCTTGAGGATATCAACCGATTGCACTACATCTTATGCATTTCTGATGAAGTAGTGCCTTTCCCCGTCATAGTCACTCCACGGGTTCTGGGTTGTCGTCAACCGAGAACACCAATTAGTGAATCGAATCACCCCTATGATTTAGTACTCCTAGTACTTTGTGGATGAGAAGTTTAATACTCCATCACGTCATTTCTAGCCTGATCGGCTATATCATTTTGTGCTAAATTTTAAGTGTGCTACCTAGTCCTTCTTCCCGGAGCACACTTTTTGATGATGAGCTAAGCTTACGTCGACTTTCCTCATTATATCATTTTACCTTGAACAACAAGCTTGATTCTGAGTATATGATGTAACCATGGTTCCAATAACCTTTCGCTTCGGCATCCCTTTGACTTGATGTCATCGCCGATCGGTTACATCTTCTTGAAACCTCTCGACAAAATTTGCCGGGACCATCATCAACATTTTGAATCCTTCCAGGGTATCAATTGAATTCATGATGGAAAGTGCCATCCTCGTCCCTTGGTAATTTGAGTTACCATCGACAACATCTTTACCTTCCTTTCATCACAAACTTGTTCATAGTAAGGATGCAACTTGCTATCCAGTTTGTATTATGTTCTACCTTGAAATATTATTGTCCCTTATGTCAAGGATGTTGCAAGGATTGCTCCACCTCTTGAAAATTCTTGGTATAGTGATACTTCTCACAAGCATGATTCTTTCTTGGTCCCCGTATTGACTAACCGGAAGTATCAACAAGTGAATGATGCTCTCTGGATTCTGCCCTTCTAGCCACCCTATTGCTTTGAAGCTAATGGTCGACCATTCATTCTTAGACTATTGGTTATTGAATCACCATTCTAACATTGATCATGCTACCTGAGCCCATATTTCGGATGCACCTTTCAACCAATATCTAATTGTGTATGTTTTCCTCGAGCATACAACATTATATCATTTGAATTGACAAGTGTCATCTTATTGTTCACATTATTGTGGAAATCCATCTGTTTGGAATTCTCGTTGAATTGTCGCTGAGCCCATCAGCCACCTTCTCATCCCCTCCTTGCTTTAATGATGAACTATTGTTTCAGGAAGCCGATCCCATAGTTCATTTCCAGAGAATCTTACAATGTCATCTTGACAATTTGTGTTGCACCTTTTCTTCTCAGGCATCAAGAGTCTGAGGTATCCTGACACCAATCAGATCTGAATCTCGGCCTGATATGATGGTTGGAACATTTTTCAAAAGTCATAACATTGGTCTTTATTTAACCCGGTAGGGAGATGTCATGCCTAGCACACCTGGCCGGAGGACCTATTGTTATAGTTTCCTTTTTATCAAGGTTATCCATTCTTCCATGAGGAAATTTGAAGACTTATTCTATAAGTTGTTCCTGATGAATCCTTTGTGTATCCAAGTCCGACCTTTGCTTGAAGACCATGTCAATGCCATCTCGAAGCATGCATGTGATACTCCAATTTACAACATGAACATTTGAAGCCCAATGCTAAACGTTTCCTGCTCAATTATCCAAACACCGTTGTATTGGTAATGTCATGAACTTTCTCCCCCTTTTCCTAAAGGGTTTTCTACATTATATCCTGTTGTGGATATCTTGCTCTGTTTGTACTTAGCGAAGGACATACCCCTGAATAATGTGTTTAAACACATTTTCCTTTTCATTGTTCTATTTAATCTGATGATCACATTTTCCTTTCCATTGAATTGTTTAATCTTCCTCGTGATCCATATGATCTAAGCAGTAATATCCGTCTGCTTATGTAAACACCTTGGTGTACAACCCTGTCAGTAAGACCCTGTTGCATTTGTCGATATCATTCCGGTAACCACAAATGGACAAGAACTTTGCCTATTGGTCCGCCTTGTCCTAACGAGCAGGAAAACGGTTCTCTTCGTCCCTCGCCCTTGGTACCGACGTTGTTGCCGACATAATCGACAGGCTACCCTCTGACACGCCTTGCTTGCATGATCATGCAAGACGTCTCCGCCCTTCCTACTTTTAACCCACATGGTGGGCTCATAACCCAAAGGTCCCAGGATCAAAACCTGACTCTCCTATACCCCCTGTTTCCAAACTTATTCCTCGCGTTTGGCTTCGTATTTAATTCACGGGCCACCTTCCTAGTTCTCTATTCTGGTATCGGACGCAATACTTACTCTCGCTGCTCTGAACCCCTTTCTCACTCTGGTTTAGACTTCGAGCAACTATCTATCAGCTTGGAACCTCTTATTGTACCTTCGTACCTTACTCTCGTTGTATTTTATATGTTCAACTCGAGAGATAATCTTATGCTCATTCATGGGTTAACCCTAGATTGTTTCCCTCATAAGCATTCTGTCGTAGCCGAGCTGTCCCTTACCTATTCGTAAGTACGTTGGAGTTCCGAAAGAAAATGATGACTTCATCATGATGACCTGAAGCAGAGAAATGAAGACATCAATGTAATGGATCGACCTCTTCGAGAAGAGCAACCAAGAACGAGAAGATTCGTTAGAATTTCGTAACCAAATCCCTTCCCCCTTACTCCCACTCCTAAATCTCGGGACGAGATTTCTTGTAGTGGAGGAGAATTGTGACGCCCGGATAATCACGCTACAGTAACCTATGCTAATGGTGCCACGTCACCTCGATTACTGTTACTAATCTCACGTTAGTTCGAAACTGATTCAAATTCAAATTCAAAATCAGGCAAACATCAAAAGTTTTCAAATATTAAAAACCAAAATGTTCGGGTTGTGTCAGTTAATGCATAGATGATTATAATGAATAACCCACATTTTTATATAATGTATAAATGCACTAAAATGATTTAAATGGTAGCAAAAACATTTTTTAAATGCCTTTGGTATTTTATAAAACACAAAACTAATTTATTTTGGGTTAAAACCTTTTGTGGCTGAGGGTTATTTTGAAACGTTATTTTAGGAGTTGTTGTCATATTTTACTAAGTAAAAATAATGTGGATCTAAATTTTAAAATAGTAAAAACAAAAATAAATAAATAAAAAAATTTAAACAAAAGAGAAAAGGGAAGACCCCCCCCCCGGGGCCGAATGGCCCAGCTAGCCAGCAGGCCACCAGCCCAAAAGGCCCAACCGGCCACCCCACTCCCCTTATCCCCACATCCCGGAAACCCTAACTCCCAACCGCACACATCCCCCACTCCCCATGCCGCTCTCCCCCCTCTCGATCTGATCTGGATCGAGAGAGCGTTCCTGAGCCCCCTTCGACACCAACCGCCGCCACCTGGAGGTCCAGTCGCCGGAGCCATCCTCCCGGAGCCTCTCTGCCTCGACTACCTCGCCTCCCGTCTCCGTTGATCGTCCCCGTCCTCCTTCCCACGGGTCGCCCCCGAGCCTCGACGCCCATGTGCCCCTGCAAACGCCGGTGAGGCCCTCGGCCACCGCCTCCCCTCTCCCCTTTTTTCGTCTGCGGACACCGCGCTCGTCCACCTCGCGCCCGTGCAGTCCACTCGCCTCCGCCCCGTCTCTGCCTTGCGGTCGAGCACGCCCCGCCCCATACCCCGTGTGCTCCAGGTCCGTCCATGCCCACACACCCCCTACTCGATGACCGCGCCGGCCACTCCGTCGCCCCCCTTGCCGCTCCTGGTCATGCCCCGCCACGAGCTGCAGCAGCTGCTGCTGTGCTGCGGCGCTGCCGCCACCACCACTGCAGCCCCCGCGCTCGCCCACATGTGCATGGCCGCGCCCGCTCGCGGAGTGCTCCCGTGCCCCTGCCTCCGTCGTTCCTCTCACGCGCCTCGGCTCCTCCTTGCGCCCTCCCTCGTCTGCTCGCCGTGGCCGTGCTCCGATGAGCCACCTGCGGCGCCCCGGCAGGCTCGGCTCGGGACTCGCCCGTTCGAGTGCCCACGCCCGGCACCCGTAAACCCCACACCCGCTAGGGCCCCTGGCCCAATGACAGTCGGGGCCCAGCCCCGAAACGTTTAAAAAAAGACTTAAAATAATAATAATAAATAAAATTATTAATTAATTAATTAAGTGAGTAAACTCAATTAAACCTGATTAGATTAACCTAATCACTAATTAAACTAATTAATCTGTTTTAGTTAATCTTGGTCAATGACAGTGGGACCCACACGTCAGCTTGGCCTAGTCAACGCCCTATTGACTGCTGACGTCATGATGACGTCAGCATACACTATTCTAGATAATGTTAATGTAATAATTAAATAAATTCTAAAAATGACTAAATCTTTTAAAATTAATATAAAATAAACCGTAGCTCGGATGGAAAAACTTTGTACATGAAAGTTGCTCAGAAAGACGAGACGAATCCGGATACGCAGCCTATTCGTCCGCCACGCGTCCCTAGCATAGTGGACCTGCAACATTTCACCTCTAGTTCATCTGTTCGAAAACGCGAAACATCGGGGATACTTCCACGGATGTTTCCCCCTTTCGCCAGTATCACCTACTACCGCGTTAGGGCACACCTAGCACCGCGTATTGCCATGTTATGCTTTGTGATGCTTTGATTGTTCTGTTATTTATTGTGTTCCCCCTTCGTTACTTCTTTCTGGTAGACCCCGAGACTGCCGGCGACCTCCAGTTCGACTACGGAGTTGACGACCCCTCCTTCTTGCCAGAGCAACCAGGCAAGCCCCCCTAGATCACCAGATATCGCCTATTCTTCTCTCTACTGCTTGCATTAGAATAGTGTAGCACGTTACTGTTCGGTTACTCCTATTCTGTTGCATAGCCTGTCATTGTTGCTACATTCATTGATACCTTACCCGCAATCCTAAATGCCTAGTATAGGATGCTAGTTTATCATCATTGGCCCTACATTCTTGTCAGTCTGCCTTGCTATACTATCGGGCCATGATCACTCGGAAGGTGATCACGGGTATATACTATACATATGTACATACTATACAGATGGTGACCAAAGTCGGGTTGGCTCATTGAGTACCCGCAAGTGATTCAGATAAGGGGGCTGAAAGGACAGGTGGCTCCTGTTGGGGAACATAGTAATTTCAAAATTTTCCTACGCACATGCAAGATCATGGTGATGGCATAGCAACAAGAGGGGAGAGTGTTGTCTACGTACCCTCGTAGATCATAAGCGGAAGCGTTATGACAACGCGGTTGATGTAGTCGTACGTCTCCACGATCCGACCGATCCAAGCACCGAATGTACGGCACCTCCGTGTTCAGCACACGTTCAGCTCGATGAAGTTCTCCGGGCTCCAATCCAGCAGAGCGTCGGGGATGAGTTCCGTCAGCACGACGGCGTGGTGACGGTGATGATGTTCTACCGGCGCAGGGCTTCGCCTAAACTCCGCGACGATATGACCGAGGTGGAATATGGTGGAGGGGGGCACCACACACGGCTAAGGAACGATCCATAGATCAACTTGTGTGTCATGGGGTGCCCCCCTGCCCTCGTATATAAAGGAGCAAGTGGAGGAGGGCCGGCCAAGGAGGAGGAGGCGCGCCCAAGGGGGGCAATCCTACTCCAAGTAGGATTCCCCCCTCTTTCCAAGTCCTACTAGGAGAAGGGAAGGAAGGGGAGGAGAAGGAGAAGGAAGGAGAGGGAGGAGAAGAAGGAAAGGGGGGCCGGCCCCCTAGTCCAATTCGGTTTGGGCTAGGGGGGCCGCGCGCCCTACCTCCTCTCTTCCACCACTTGGCCCATGAGGCCCATTGCTTCTTCCTCGTATTCCCGTAACCCCCCGGTACCCCCGAAAATACCCGAATCACTCGGAACCTTTCCGAAGTCCGAATATAGTCGTCCAATATATCGATCTTTACGTCTCGACCATTTCGAGACTCCTCGTCATGTCCCCGATCTCATCCAGGACTCCGAACTCCTTTGGTACATCAAAACTTATAAACTCATAATAAAACTGTCATCGTAACGTTAAGCGTGCGGACCCTACGGGTTCGAGAACTATGTAGACATGACCTAGAACTATTTCCGGTCAATAACCAATAGTGGAACCTGGATGTTCATATTGGCTCCTACATATTCTACGAAGATCTTTATCGGTCAAACCGCATAACAACATACGTTGTTCCCTTTGTCATCGGTATGTTACTCGCCCGAGATTCGATCGTCGGTATCCAATACCTAGTTCAATCTCGTTACCGGCAAGTCTCTTTACTCGTTCCGTAATACATCATCCCGTAACTAACTCATTAGTTACAATGCTTGCAAGGCTTAAGTGATGTGTATTACCGAGAGGGCCCAGAGATACCTCTCCGACAATCGGAGTGCCAAAACCTAATCTCGAAATACGCCAACCCAACATGTACCTTCGGAGACACCTGTAGAGCACCTTTATAGTCACCCAGTTACGTTGTGACGTTTGGTAGCACACAAAGTGTTCCTCTGGTAAACGGGAGTTGCATAATCTCATAGTTGTAGGAACATTGTATAAGTCATGAAGAAAGCAATAGCAACATACTAAACGATCAAGTGCTAGGCTAACGGAATGGGTCAAGTCAATCACATCATTATTCTAATGATGTGATCCCGTTAATCAAATGACAACACATGTCTATGGTTAGGAAACATAACCATCTTTGATTAATGAGCTAGTCAAGTAGAGGCATACTAGTGACATTAAGTTTGTCTATGTATTCACACATGTATCATGTTTCCGGTTAATACAATTCTAGCATGAATAATAAACCTTTATCATGAAATAAGGAAATAAATAATAACTTTATTATTGCCTCTAGGGCATATTTCCTTCAGTCTCCCACTTGCACTAGAGTCAATAATCTAGTTCACATCACCATGTGATTAACACCCATAGTTCACATCGTCATGTGATCAACACCCAAAGGGTTTACTAGAGTCAATAATCTAGTTCACATCGCTATGTGATTAACACCCAAAGAGTACTAAGGTATGATCATGTTTTGCTTGTGAGAGAAGCTTAGTCAACGGGTCTGTCACATTCAGAGCCGTATGTATTTTGCAAATATTCTATGTCTACAATGCTCTGCACGGAGCTACTCTAGCTAATTGCTCCCACTTTCAATATGTATCCAGATTAAGACTTAGAGTCATCTGGATCAGTGCCAAAACTCGTATCGACGTAACCCTTTACGACGAACCTTTTGTCACCTCCATAATCGAGAAACATATCCTTATTCCACTAAGGATAATTTTGACCAATGTCCAGTGATCTACTCCTAGATCACTATTGTACTCCCTTGCCAAACCAGGGCAGAGTATACAATAGGTCTGGTCCACAGCATGTCATACTTTTATAGAACCTATGACTGAGGCATAGGGAATGACTTTTCATTCTCTTTCTATTTTCTGCCATGGTCGGGTCTTGAGTCTTACTCAATTACACACCTTTGCATCACAGGCAAGAACTCCTTCTTTGACTGTTCTATTTTGAACTATTTCAAAAATTTATCAAGGTATGTACTCATTGAAAAAATCTTATCAAGCGTCTTGATCTATCTATATAGATCTTGATGCTCAATGTGTAAGCAGCTTCACCGAGGTCTTTCATTAAAAAACTTGTATTCAAGTATCCCTTTATGCTATCCAGAAATTCTATATCATTTCTGATCAACAATATGTCATCTACATATAGTATCAGAAATGCTACAGAGCTCCCACTCACTTTCTTGTAAATATAGGCTTCACCGCAAGTCTGTATAATACTATATGCTTCGATCAACTTACCAAAGCGTATATTCCAACTCTGAGATGCTTGCACCAGTCCATAGATGGATCGCTGGAGCTTGCACATTTTGTTAGTACCTTTAGGATTGACAAAACCTTCTGGTTGCATCATATACAACTCTTCTTAAATAAATCCATTAAGGAATGCAGTTTTGTCTATCCATTTTCCAGATTTCATAAAATGCGGCAATTGCTAACATGATTCAGACAGACTTAAGCATAGATACGAGTGAGAAATTCTCATCGTAGTCAACACTTTGACCTTGTCGAAAACCTTTTTGCGACAATTCTAGCTTTATAGATAGTAACACTACTATCAGTGTCCGTCTTCCTCTTGAAGATCCATTTATTCTTAATGACTCACCGATCATCGGGTAAGTCAATCAAAGTCTACACTTTGTTCTCATACATGGATCATATCTCAGATTTCATGGCCTCAAGCCATTTTGCGGAATTTGGGCTCATCATCGCTTCCTCATAGTTCGTAGGTTCATCATGGTCTAGTAACATGACTTCCATAATAGGATTACCGTACCACTCTGGTGCAGACTGTACTTTGGGAGACCTACGAGGTTTCTGTAGTAACTTGATCTGAAGTTTCATGATCATCATCATTAGCTTCCTCACTAATTGGTGTAGGAATCACTGGAACTGATTTCTGTGATGAACTACTTTCCAATTCGGGAGAAGGTACAAATTACCTTATCAAGCTCCTACTTTCCTCCCACTCACTTCTTTCGAGAGAAACTCCTTCTCTAGTAAGGATCCATTTTTAGCAACGAATATCTTGCCTTCGGATCTGTGATAGAAGGTGTACCCAACAATTTCCTTTGGGTATTCTATGAAGACGCACTTCTCCGATTTGGGTTTGAGCTTATCAGGATGAAACTTTTTCACATAAGCATCGCAGCCCCAAACTTTAAGAAACGACAACTTGGGCTTCTTGCTAAACCACAGTTCATATTGTGTCGTCTCAACGGATTTAGATGGTGCCCTATTAAACGTGAATGCAGCTGTCTCTAATGCACAACTCCAAAACGATTGTGGTAAATCGGTAAGATACATCATAGATCGCACCATATTCAATAAAGTGCGGTTATGACGTTCGGACACACCATAACGCTGTGGTGTTCCAGGTGGCGTGAGCTTGTGAAACTATTCCACATTGTTTTAATTGAAGACCAAACTCGTAAACTCAAATATTCGTCTCCGCAATCAGATCGCAGAAATTTCATTTTCTTGTTACGATGATTTTCCACTTCACTCTGAAATTCTTTGAACCTTTCAACTATTTCAGACTTATGTTTCATCAAGTAGATATACCCATATCTGCTCAAATCATCTTCTGAAGGTCAGAAAATAACGATACTTGCCACGAGCATCAACACTCATTGGATCGCATACATCGGTATGTATTATTTCCAACAAGTCAGTAGCTCGTTCCATTGTTCTGAAGAACGGAGTTTTAGTCATCTTGCCCATACAGCACGGTTCGCTAGCATCAAATGATTCATAACCAAGTGATTCCAAAAATCCATCTTTATGGAGTTTCTTCATGCGCTTTACACCGATATTACCCAAACGGCAGTGCCACAAATAACTTGCACTATCATTATTAACTTTGCATCTTTTGGTATCAATATTATGAATATGTGTATCACTACGATCGAGATCCAACAAACTATTTTCATTGGGTGTATGACCATTAAAGGTTTTATTCATGTAAACAGAACAACAATTATTCTCTGACTTTAAATGAATAACCATATTGCAATAAACATGATCAAATCATATTCATGCTCAACGCAAACGCTAAATAACATTTATTTAGGTTTAACACTTATCCCGAAAGTTTAGGGAGTGTGCGATGATGATCATATCAATCTTGGAACTACTTCCAACACTCATCGTCACTTCCCCTTCAACTAGTCTCTGTTTATTCTGTACTCCTGTTTCGAGCTACTAACCTTAGCAACCGAACAAGTATCAAATACTCAGGGGCTACTATAAACACTAGTAAAGTACACATCAATAACATGTATATCAAATATACCCTTGTTCACTTTGCCATCCTTCTTATCCACCAAATATTCAAGGCATTTCTGCTTCCAATGACCATTTCCTTTGCAGTGTAAGCACTCAGCTTCAGGCTTTGGTCCAGCTGCGGGCTTCTTCGCGGGAGTGACAACTTGCTTGCCATTCTGCTTGAAGTTCCCTTTCTTTCCCTTTGCCCTTTTCTTGAAACTAGTGGTCTTGTCAATCATCAACACTTGATGCTCTTTCTTGATTTCTACCTTCGTCGATTTCAGCATCACGAAGAGCTCGGGAATCGTTTTCGTCATCCCTTGCATTATAGTTCATCATGAAGTTCTACTAACTTGGTGGTGGTGACTAGAGAATTCTGTCAATCACTATCTTATCTGCAAGATTAACTCCCACTTGATTCAAGCGATTGTAGTACCCAGACAATCTGAGCACATGCTCACTAGTTGAGCGATTCTCCTCCATCTTTTAGCCATAGAACTTGTTGGAGACTTCATATCTCTCAACTCGGGTATTTGCTTGAAATATCAAGTTCAACTCCTGGAATATCTCATATGGTCCATGACATTCAAAAACGTCTTTGAAGTCCCGATTCTAAGCCGTTAAGCATGGTGCACTAAACTGTCAAGTAGTCATCACACTGAGCCAGCCAAACGTTCATAACATCTGCATCTGCTCCTGCAATCGGCCTGTCACCTAGCGGTGCATTAAGGACATAATTCTTCTGTGCAGCAATGAGGATAAACCTCAGATCACGGATCCAATCCGCATCATTGCTACTAACATCTTTCAACATAGTTTTCTCTAGGAACATATCAAAATAAACATATGAAAGCAACAACGCGAGCTATTGATCTATAACATAATTTGCAAAATACTACCAGGACTAAGTTCATGATAAATTAAAGTTCAATTAATCATATTACTTAAGAACTCCCACTTAGAAAGACATCCCTCTAATCCTCTAAGTGATCACGTGATCCAAATCAACTAAACCATAACTGACCATCATGTGAAATGGAGTAGCTTTCAATGGTGAACATCATTATGTTGATCATATCTACTATATGATTCACGCTCGACCTTTCGGTCTCCGTGTTCCGAGGCCATATCTTCATATGCTAGGCTCGTCAAGTTTAACCTGAGTATTCCGCGTGTGCAAAACTGGCTTGCACCCGTTGTAGATGGACGTAGAGCTTATCACACCCGATCATCACGTGGTGTCTGGGCACGACGAACTTTGGCAACGGTGCATACTCAGGGAGAACACTTCTTGATAATTAGTGAGAGATCATCTTATAATGCTACCGTCAAACAAAACAGAATAAGATGTATAACAGATAAACATCATATGCAATCAAAATATGTGACATGATATGTCCATGATCATCTTGCGCCTTTGATCTCCATCTCCAAAGTACTGTCATGATCTCTATCGTTACCGGCACGACACCATGATCTTCATCATCTTGATCTATATCAATGTGTCATCACATGGTCGTCTCGCCAACTATTGCTCTTGCAACTATTGCTATCGCATAGCGATAAAGTAAAGCAATTATTTGGCACTTGCATCTTATGCAACAAAGAGACAACCATAGTGCTTCTGCCAGTTGCCGATAACTTCAACAAAACATGATCATCTCATACAACAACTTATATCTCATCACGTCCTTACCATATCACATCACAACATGCCCTGCAAAAACAAGTTAGACGTCCTCTACTTTGTTGTTGCAAATTTTACGTGGCTGCTACGGGCTTAGCAAGAACCGTTCTTACCTACGCATCAAAACCACAATGATAGTTTGTCAAGTTGGTGCTGTTTTAGCCTTCGCAAGGACCGGGCATAGCCACACTTGGTTCAACTAAAGTTGGAGAAACTGACACCCGCTAGTCACCTGTGTGCAAAGCACGGCGGTAAAACCAGTCTCGCGTAAGTGTACGCGTAATGTCGGTCCGGGCCGCTTCATCCAACAATACCGCTGAACCAAAGTATGACATGCTGGTAAGCAGTATGACTTGTATCGCCCACAACTCACTTGTGTTCTACTCGTGCATATAACATCAACGCATAAAACCTAGGCTCTGATACCACTATTGGGGAACGTAGTAATTTCAAAATTTTCCTACGCACACGCAAGATCATGGTGATGGCATAGCAACGAGAGGGGAGAGTGTTGTCTACGTACCCTCGTAGACCGTAAGCGGAAGCGTTATGACAACGCGGTTGATGTAGTCGTACGTCTTCACGATCCAACCGATCCAAGCACCGAACGTACGGCACCTCCGTGTTCAGCACACGTTCAGCTCGATGACGTTCTCCGGGCTCCAATCCAGCAGAGCGTTAGGGATGAGTTCCGTCAGCACGACGGCCTGGTGACGGTGATGATGTTCTACCCCTAAACTCCGCGACGATATGACCAAGGTGGAATATGGTGGAGGGGGGCACCACACACGGCTAAGGAACGATCCGTAGATCAACTTGTGTGTCATGGGGTGCCCCCCCTGCCCTCGTATATAAAGGAGCAAGGGAAGGAGGGACGGCCAAGGAGGAGGAGGCGCGCCCAAGGGGGGCAACCCTACTCCAAGTAGGATTCCCCCCTCTTTCCAAGTCCTACTAGGAGAAGGGAAGGAAGGGGAGGAGAAGGAGAATGAAGGAGAGGGAGGAGAAGAAGGAAAGGGGGGCCGGCCCCCTAGTCCAATTCGGTTTGGGCTAGGGGGGCCGCGCGGCCTACCTCCTCTCTTCCACCACTTGGCCCATGAGGCCCATTGCTTCTTCCTCGTATTCCCGTAACTCCTCGGTACCCCCGAAAATACCCGAATCACTCGGAACCTTTCCGAAGTCCGAATATAGTCATCCAATATATCGATCTTTACGTCTTGACCATTTCGAGACTCCTCGTCATGTCCCCGATCTCCATCCGGGACTCCGAACTCCTTCGGTACATCAAAACTTATAAACTCATAATAAAACTGTCATCATAACGTTAAGCGTGCGGACCCTACGGGTTCGAGAACTATGTAGACATGACCTAGAACTATTTCCGGTCAATAACCAATAGTGGAACCTAGATGTTCATATTGGCTCCTACATATTCTACGAAGATCTTTATCGGTTAAACTGCATAACAACATACGTTGTTCCCTTTGTCATCGGTATGTTACTCGCCCGAGATTCGATCGTTGGTATCCAATACCTAGTTCAATCAAGTTACCGGAAAGTCTCTTTACTCATTCCGTAATACATCATCCCGTAACTAACTCATTAGTTACAATGCTTGAAAGGCTTAAGTGATGTGTATTACCGAGAGGCCCCAGAGATACCTCTCCGACAATCGGAGTGAAAAAACCTAATCTCGAAATACGCCAACCCAACATGTACCTTCGGAGACACCTGTAGAGCACCTTCATAATCACCCAGTTACGTTGTGACGTTTGGTAGCACACAAAGTGTTCCTCTGGTAAACGGGAGTTGCATAATCTCATAGTTGTAGGAACATTGTATAAGTCATGAAGAAAGCAATAGCAACATACTAAACGATCAAGTGCTAGGCTAACGGAATGGGTCAAGTCAATCACATCATTCTTCTAATGATGTGATCCCGTTAATCAAATGACAACACATGTCTATAGTTAGGAAATATAATCATCTTTGATTAATGAGCTAGTCAAGTAGAGGCATACTAGTGACATTAAGTTTGTCTATGTATTCACACATGTATCATGTTTCCGGTTAATACAATTCTAGCATGAATAATAAACATTTATCATGAAATAAGGAAATAAATAATAACTTTATTATTGCCTCTAGGGCATATTTCCTTCAGCTCCATCCCGGTAGAGGTGGGCCTGGGTTCCCGACGGCCCCCGACTGTTACTTTGTGGCGGAGTGACAGGGCAGGTTGAGACCACCTAAGCGAGAGGTGGGCCTGGCCCTGGTCGGCATTCGTGGATACTTTAATTAACACGCTTAACAACATCTTGGTATTTGATCTGAGTCTGGCCACTGGCCTATACGCACTAACCAACTACGCGGGGAAGATATGGGCACTCGACATCGTGGTACCAGCCGAAGCCTTCTAGACGTTAGCGACTGAGTGGCGCGCGCCGGATTGGACTGGAACGCCTGCTCTTGTATTAGGAAGGCTAGGTCTGCTTCTGACTGCCCACGCAACGTGTAGGTGTGCAATGGGCGATGGGCCCAGACCCCTGCGCCATAGGAGTTAGACTGGCATGCTGACCTCTCTGTTGTGCCTAGGTGGGGCTACGACGTGTTGATCTTCCGAGGCCGGGCATGACCCAGGAAAGTGTGTCCAGCCAAATGGGATCGAGCGTGTTGGGTTATGTGGTGCACCCCTGCGGGGAAGTTTATCTATTTGAATAGCTGTGTCCCTCGGTAAAAGGATGACTGTCGGTGTCAAAACCAGCGGATCTCGGGTAGGGGGTCCCGAACTGTGCGTCTAGGCGGATGGTAACAGGAGACTAGGGACACGATGTTTTACCCAGGTTCGGGCCCTCTTGATGGAGGTAAAACCCTATGTCTTGCTTGATTGATATTGATGATGTGGGTATTACAAGATTAGATCTACCACGAGATCAAGGAGGCTAAACCCTAGAAGCTAGCCTATGGTATGATTGTTGTAATGGTTGTTCGTCCTACGGACTAAAGCCATCCGGTTTATATAGATACCGGAGAGGGCTAGGGTTACACAGAGTCGGTTACAATGGTAGGAGATCTACATATCCGTATCGCCAAGCTTGCCTTCCACGCCAAGGAAAGTCCCATCCGGACACAGGACGAAGTCTTCAATCTTGTATCTTCATGGTCTTGGAGTCCGACCGATGATGATAGTCCGGCTATCCGGACACCCCCTAATCCAGGACTCCCTCAGTAGCCCCTGAACCAGGCTTCAATGACGATGAGTCCGACGCGCATATTGTTCGGCATTGCAAGGCGGGTTCCTCCCTCGAATAATTCATAGAAGATTGTGAACACCAGGATAGTGTCCGGCTCTGCAAAATAAATTCCACATTCCACCGTAGAGAGAATAATATGTACACAAGTTCGATCTACTGATGTATTTTGTAACATGACGTCACACCACTACCAAGCCTTTACTTGAATTGTTTTTTACTATACCACCTCAGCGCGTTTAGCGAAGCGGTTTCCTTGGCACGTCTTGTCGAAGCAGAGTCGTGTTCCCCTTATTCCGGGATTCTCATCAATACGGACGTGGGTAACCCAACCGTGCCATTGATGGTGGCGCTTGGGAGATAAGCGAGTTTTACCAGGCCGGTGGGGACGCATAGTTTTCGTCCGCCCATATATAAGGGGATCAGGATCCACCCTTTCACCTACGCCTTCTTCCTCCTTTGCTTATCCATCTCCGCGCACTCGAGCTCCAGCGCCCAATCCCGCACATCTCGTCTCAACCTTCTCCAGTCATGTCCGGAGCGGGAGGCAAGTGGATGGCCTCCTCCGTTACGGAGGGGCACATCGAAAGACTGCGTAGCGCCGGATATCTATCCGGCGACATCGCGCACCGGCTGGCCGACAAGGGGCAGCTCATCCCCACCCCCAGGCCCCATGAGAGGGTCGTATTCCTTCCCCACTTCCTCCGCGGACTGGGCTTCCCATTGCATCCTTTTGTCCGGGGGCTCATGTACTATTACGGCCTGGATTTCGACGACCTGGCGCCAAACTTCATCCTCAACATCTCGGCGTTTATCGTCGTGTGCGAGGCCTTCCTCTGCATCCAGCCTCACTTCGGCTCGTGGCTCAAGACCTTCAATGTCAAGCCGAAGGTGGTGAAGGGCACTCAAGCGGAGTGCGGAGGTGCCATGTTGGGTAAGATACCCAACATCGTCTGGCTCGAGGGTGCCTTCGTGGAAACCATCAAGGCATGGCAATCGGGGTGGTTCTACATCACCGAGCCGCGTGACCCTAAATGGGTAGCGGCCCCCGAATTTAGATCTGGAATCCTCATGCGGCTCACCTCATGGAAGGAGAGTGGCCTGACCTGGGGTGATTCGGAGGAGCTGACCGGACTCCAAGCCTGTATCCAAAAGCTGGTGAACAAGAAGCTCAAGCTTGTCAATGTGGTCCAGGTCATGCTCATCCGCCGGATTCTCCCGTGCCAAGAACGGGCATTTAAATTGTGGGAGTTCAATCCGGCGCAGCACCAGACCTTGAGCAGGCTCTTCGACACTAGGTACGAAGATGCCTGGAAAGTGCTCTTCAAGGGCGCCGAAGCTCCCGCATCCGCCACTGAAGATCGCGGATTTCGCTCGCAACGTCCAGCTGACGAGGTAAGTGATTCTACCCCTTTATGGGACACTTGTTTTTAATAGTTCGACCTTACGCGGGATTTAATCTCCCTTTTCCTTTGACAGGACTGGATGAAGAAGGCCGAGCAGTTCATTTGTCCGGCTCCCACACCAGAAAACCCAGTAGACGCTCGTCTAGCGGGGCTGCTGGTTCCGGCACCGCATGTGGTGCCGGAGAAGAAGGCCAAGAAGGAGGCCACGGGTACTCGAAAGAGTTCCCGTTTTCAAGTGTCCGACGACTCCGAGGCGGACTCCTCCCCCGAAGACGAGGAGGAGAAAGAGGACTCTCTCCCAGAGGAAGGAGAGAGGAAGAGGAAGGCTTCCCCAACAGGGGAGGCCGAAGGGTCCAAGAGGGGAAGGACTATTCCCCCGGACAGCTCCGCTAACGCCAACGTTGGCGACGAAGAGTGGCCCTCAAGGGCCAGGCCTCCGATAAGATCGTAAGTGTCTGGATTCCTGAATGATTTATAATTTCTCTTTTGTGTCACATAGTGTCCTTCTAATGCCGCACGCTGCTTGCAGTCCGGCCGATGATGATCTCCCCGCTTCATCGAGCAGGTCGTTGGCTCCATCGGATGTAGACTCCATCCCGACTGCCTCCACTCCTCGCGATGCTGAGGACGCCGAGGTGGGATCCCGAGAAGGGACCCATCAGGAGGAGGCTCCGGAGGTGCCATAAGGCAGCCTCCCGGACTTTGCGCCGGACTCCACGCCAGAACCCGCAGTGGTTCCGGAGTCCGACCGGTGGCCCCTTCGTAAGAAGGGCAAGACCGTGATACCGGCGGCCTCTGTCCAACCGGAGGCGCCGGACAACTTGTTGGAGGCGCTCAAAGGTGCTTCCATCGAGGAAGAACACCGCACTATTATGAGTGCGGTGATTCAGAAGGTTCAGCTCGCCAAGAGCGGGCTGACCGAAGCCTGCAGTAGCCTTCTAACAGGCTTTGAGGTAAGAAGTTAAAAATATGCAATGTAATACTGCATAGACAGTAGCCCCTGATGCTCGGTTCGGTGTTCGGAAAGAAAAGCCGGACTGAGGATCTAAAAAAGATATACGCAGGGTTGCTAAAAAATTATGTCAATATGGGTTTGCAGGCTGCGCTGCTGACCTCTGTCGCACTGACTGCGGAGGTCGGTGCTTTGAAGCAGGACCTCGAGCGATCCGAGCAAGAGCTCGGTCGTGCCAAGAAGCAGCTCGAGGACAAAGAAGGTGAGTAACACCACTTTGAATTTTTACCTTACAGAAAAGGATTTAGGTTGCGACAAAAATAACAAGGATAACGTGGGTACTGCAGGGGCCACGAACGAGGTGGCAACCCTGAAGGAGGCTGTGTCCGCGGCCGAATGCAATGCGGCCGCGGAACGAGCAGAGCGAGAGAAGCAGGAGGCGCGGGTGGCGGAGGTGCGGCAAGATCTCCAGGCTCTCATGGAAAAGCATGAGAGTTTGGAGCGCGACTCAAAGACTCGAGAGTCCGAGCTTGCCTCGGCTCTCGAAAGTGCCAAAGCCGCCAAGGCCGAGGCCCATAAGTCCCTCCAGGAGATTGAGGAGGTGAAGAAGATAGCGGCGGGTAAGGCATTTTTCATGCAAAGCAAGCATGTGAATGTAAATTACCTGTTACTTACCCGAATTCGGAGCAGTCCAGGGGCGTTTGCAGATCTGCCTCGCAGCGTGTCCGATGCCGCCGCATTCTACCGAGCTGAGGAGGGGATCTCAACGGCGAAGGTCTTCTGGTCTCAGTACGCTGAGGCCGGCCATCCGGTGCCCCCTAGCGACCAGCTGAAGCAGCTGGTCGAGCTCCACTAGGTAGCCGAGCAGGCCATGAAGGGCCTCATAGTCCGGCTGTGGCCTGGAGAGGCCATGCCTGGGAGCTACTTCGGCCTCATGCGGCGGCTGGTGGATGCGTGCCCCTGGGTGGAGGTCATCAAGCGCTCCGCATGTATTGAAGGTGCTCGTCGGGCCCTTGCCCGCGCAAAGGTGCACTGGGGCAGGCTGGATGCGGAGAGGCTTATCACTGACGTGCCGCCAACGGGCAAGGAGTATCGTACGCCCGAGACGTACTATAAGACTGTCCTGAAGGGTGCCCGCAAGATTGCGGATGAGTGCCCCAGAGATGTAATTATTGAGTAAATTCGCAATGTGTTATCCTGTGCGCTGAAAACTTCGTTCATATGTGCTAAGCAACACTTATTGATTTAAAATATTACCTTCCGTGCGGCCATTTATTAAATCTGAGAGATGGCAAGTCGTCGGCTTCAGCCCCCATGCCATGAGTGCTGGGGTGTTCGTGATAAACTTGAGCACTCTTGTTCCCATTTTTGGGTCCATCTAGGGAGGCGCTCAACACAACGAACAAGGCAACCGGACTTATAATGCTTGAACACTCTCACTTAGCCATAGAATTCTATAATTTTAAATTTCGGCGAAGCCCCTAGTATTCGGAAGACCGAGTTCGGGGCGCTATCCACGCCTTGGCGGGACATTATCCGGTTCTTCGCTCGAAGCGGCATAAGTCTTTAGGGACTCGAAAAGACCTCTCGAACAGCGACCAGTCTCTCGCCTTATCATGACAGTTAGTTTTAGCTTTCTCCACTGAGGCGTTAACCCAGCTCAACCGGGGCGCAATCGCAGTGGTTCTCCTAGTGCTACCTTAGCCGACAGAACGGAACGTAAGGTACCAAAACATGGGAGCCGGGTAAACCCAACTATTGACCCAAGACATGATTCGGAGCCGATTCATATAATGCTATAAGTTCGGGGTGCCGCACTTGTGAAAGTGTTCGGACTTATCACACCATAATGCAGGGAACATAAGCCCCTGGTGTCTTCGGCCGTACCAAAATATACGGGTGCAAGATGTCATAAATGAACATATACGTAAAGTAATGCAATTATATGCAAAAAGTGCTGCATTATTTATTCAAGGAATTCTGCTATGAGTGCGGAATGATACAAATAGTGCGGTAAGCAAGGGATTGGACTAATTAAAGGTGTCTCCCTCCAGGGGTAGGCTGCGGAATGGTGTATTTAACAAATTTAATGCTCGTAATGGAGACCACCTGAGTGTTCGTCGCAGCCTTTGTCCCTCCTTGGCTGTTGCATCATGAGTTCGGCAGGTTCGCCGCCGGACAGAGCCTCTGGTGGATGGAGTCCTGTGTATAAAAAGAAGGAAAATAAAAATAAAAAGAGCGACACACTTGGGAGCCCCTGGTGTGGTCGAGCCGCACTCTGGGTCTGTTGTGGTCGTGCCCCTCCCCCTATGCCCATGTTATCTCCAGAGCGTAATGATGTACGCGGAGAGCTTGTCTTGCAATCATGCTAGGGTTGGGGTTGGGGCTGCATTGCTACGCATGCTCGGAACGTGCCAGGTGGTCTTGATTGATGTTGCTCCGGGCGCGTTTGGCCGTGTCCGGTCGTTTAACGGCCGGACTCGAAAATTGCCTTAGAAGGCTGCTCTGTACTTCTGCCGCGAGAGCCGCTGTATGTTCCTCCGTTCGGAGGGAGCGTTCCGTATTTTCGTTGACCGTGATGACTCCACGAGGGCCTGGCACCTTGAGCTTGAGGTATGCATAACGCGGCACCGTGTTGAACTTTGTGAACACGGTTCGTCCGAGCAGAGCGTGATAGCCGCTGCGGAACGAGACTATGTCGAAGATTAACTCCTTGCTTCGGAAATTATCCGGGGATCCGAAGACCACTTCCAGTGTGACTGAGCCTATACAATTGGCCTCAACACCTGGTATGACGCCTTTGAAGGTCGTCTTTGTAGGTTTAATCCTTGAGGGGTCTATGCCCATCTTGCGCACTGTATCCTGATAAAGCAGGTTCAGGCTACTGCCGCCGTCCATCAGGACTCTCGTGAGGTGAAATCCATCGACAATTGGGTCTAAAACCAATGCGGCGAATCCGCCATGGCGGATACTGGTCGGATGGTCTCTTCGATCGAAAGTGATCGGGCAAGAGGACCATGGATTGAACTTCGGGGCGACTGGCTCCATCGCATATACGTCCCTTAGTGCACGCTTCCGCTCCCTCTTGGGTATATGTGTTGCGTATATCATGTTTATCGTCCGCACTTGTGGGGGGAAGCCCTTCTGTCCTCTATTGTTCGGCGGCCGGGTCTCTTCCTTGTCATCGCTGTGCAGCCCCTTGTCATTGTTTTCGGCAATTAATTTGCCTGCCTGCTTGAATACCCAACAATCTCTGTTGGTGTGGTTAGCTGGCTTTTCGGGGGTGCCATGTATTTGGCAAGAGTGGTCGAGTATTCGGTCCAAATTGGACGGGCCCGAAGTGGTTCTTTTGAATGGCTTCTTCCGTTGACCGGGTTTAGAGCCTCGGAATCCGGCGTTGACTGCCGTATCCTCATTGTTGTCGCCGTTAACGCGGCGTTTGTTTTTGTTTCGACGCGACCTGCCATTGTGGTCCTTGGTATCCGGACTGCCAGCATTTTTACTGAGGTTGTTGCTGCGAGCTAGCCAGCTATCCTCTCCCGCACAGAAGCGGGTCATGAGTGATGTGAGGGCTGCCATGGATTTTGGCTTTTCCTGTCCTAGGTGCCTGGCCAGCCACTCGTCGCGGATGTTGTGTTTGAAGGCTGCGAGGGCCTCTGCATCCGGACAGTCGATGATTTGATTTTTCTTTGTTAAGAACCATGTCCAGAATTGTCTGACCGATTCGTCTGGCTGCTGAATTATGTGGCTTAGGTCATCGGCGTCTGGTGGTCGCACATATGTGCCCTGGAAGTTGTCGAGGAATGCGGCTTCCAGGTCCTCCCAACACCCAATTGACTCTGCGGGCAGGCTGTTGAGCCAATGCCGAGCTGGTCCTTTAAGCTTGAGCGGGAGATATTTGATGGCGTGAAGATCGTCACCGCGGGCCATATGGATATGAAGGAGATAATCCTCGATCCAAACCGCGGGGTCTGTTGTGCCATCGTAGGATTCAACGTTGACGTGTTTAAACCCTTCAGGGATTTGATGATCCATTACTTCGTCAGTGAAGCATAGTGGGTGTGCGGCACCTCTGTATTGAGCAATATCACGATGTAGCTCAAAAGAGCGTTGTCTGCTGTGTTCGGCCCGACCGGAGTTGTTGTATCCGGTGCGACGGTATTCGTCGTGGGTCGTGGGGCGCCCACGTGATCCATAGATAGATCTGGATTGTCTTGCCTTGTCCTCCAATATATCCCGCAAGTCGTCTCCGGCATCGTCGTCCATACCGTCGATGTCTTCGGAGTCGTAGTCTAGCACGTCGGTTAGATCATCGACAGTGGCTACAAAGTGGGTGGTGGGTGGGCTTTGAATTTCTTCGTCGTCCGCATCCCAACCATCCTGGCCGTAGTCCGACCAGGGCTCTCTGGATAGCGAGAGATGCTTTAGTGATTTCATGATGTCGCCAAAGGGTGAGTGCTGAAAGATGTCCGCAACGGTGAACTCCATGATCGGCGCCCAATCAGATTCGATTGGCAGGGGCGCAGGAGGTTCGGAGTCCGGCACCTCGGAGTCACGAGCTTTATAAGGGACGAGGTCAGTGTTCCGCTCCATCGCCGTGGAAGTTGCAGCTCCCGAGGCGGTGTCCAGCCACCCGTCCTCGATCTGCGCGATCGGCTCCGGACTATGGGTCGGAGCGGATTCGTGTGCGGCCTCCAAGGTACTGTCCGGCGGCAGAGTTAGATCATGCCCATCATGACAGCGCGGCACACTCGGCTGTGGCTCGAATCCGTCGAAGATCAAGTCTCCGCGGATGTCGGCTGTGAAGTTTAGGCTTCCAAACCTGACTTGATGGCCAGGGGCGTAGCTTTCGATCTGCTCCAGATGGCCATGTGAATTGGCCCGCAGTGCGAAGCCGCCGAATACGAAAATCTGTCCGGGGAGAAAAGTCTCACCCAGGACTGCGTTGTTGTTGATTGAAGAAGCCATCAAGCCTATCGGTGACGACACAGAGGAACTCTCAATGAAAGCACCAATGTCGGTGTCAAAACCGACGGATCTAGGGTAGGGGGTCCCGAACTGTGCGTCTAGGCGGATGGTAACAGGAGACAAGGGACACGATGTTTTACCCAGGTTCGGGCCCTCTTGATGGAGGTAAAACCCTACGTCCTGCTTGATTGATATTGATGATGTGGGTATTACAAGAGTAGATCTACCACGAGATCAAGGAGGCTAAACCCTAGAAGCTAGCCTATGGTATGATTGTTGTAATGGTTGTTCGTCCTACGGACTAAAGCCATCTGGTTTATATAGATACCGGAGAGGGCTAGGGTTACACAGAGTCGGTTACAATGGTAGGAGATCTACATATCCATATCGCCAAGCTTGCCTTCCACGCCAAGGAAAGTCCCATCCGGACACGGGACGAAGTCTTCAATCTTGTATCTTCATAGTCTTGGAGTCCGGCCGATGATGATAGTCCGGCTATCCGGACACCCCCTAATCCAGGACTCCCTCAATGACCCGGAGTTGTACCTTGACCTTATGACAACTAGAACCGGATACTTAATAAAACACACCCAAATAAGTTCCACAGACAACCCGGTGATCGCTTTTCCACAGGGCGACCCGGGGAGGATCGCCGGGTAGGATTATGCTATGCGATGCTACTTGGAGGACTTCAATCTACTCTCTTCTACATGCTACAAGACGGAGGTTGCCAGAAGCGTAGTCTTCGATAGGACTAACTATCCCCCTCTTATTCTGGCATTCTGCAGTTCAGTCCACCGATATTGCCTCTTTACCCATATACCCATGCATATGTAGTGTAGATCCTTGCTTGCGAGTACTTTGGATGAGTACTCACGGTCGCTTTTGTCCCTCTTTTCCCCCTTTCCCTTCTACCTGGTTCTCGCAACCAGATGCTGGAGCCCAGGAGCTTGACGCCACCGTCGACGACATCTCCTACTACACTAGAGGTGCCTACTACTATGTGCAGGCCGCTGACGACGACCAGGAGTAGTTTAGGAGGATCCCAGGCAGGAGGCATGCGCCTTTTTTGATCTGTATCCCAGTTTGTGCTAGCCTTCTTAAGGCAAACTTGTTTAACTTATGTCTGTACTCAGATATTGTTGCTTCCGCTGACTCGTCTATGATCAAGCACTTGTATTCGAGCCCTCGAGGCCACTGGCTTGTATTATGATGCTTGTATGACTTATTTTATTTTTAGAGTTGTGTTGTGATATCTTCCCGTGAGTCCCTGATCTTGATCATACACGTTTGCGTGTATGATTGGTGTACGATTGAATCGGGGGTGTCACATTTCTGGTTGGGGGCGATCAGCCCATGAGGCATCCTGTGTGATTGGCGTCAAAGGACGACCAATACTTATGGGTTCGCTATTTGTGTGAATAGGCGAGGATACCGTGGGGCGCTGAATCTGAGGAAGGACTTCATCATCTTCTACATTGTCATGAGGACCAATGTCTTCAGTCGTGATGGGTTCAACGACTGGAACTTCTTTTGCTTCAGGAGCCTCTGTGGAAGCAGGCTCATGAACAATCAACTGACGCTCTTGATTTTCAGATGGAGGGGGAGCAAAAGCAATGGGTTCAACAACAAGGGGCTCTTTGGGAGCAGCCCGATCTCTCTTCTTGGTTTTTATCTTCTTTGGGGGTGGTGCATCATCAGTAGTGCGCTTGATTTCACGCTTTCTGGCTTCGGCTTCAGCTGCCTTGGTTTTCTGCTGATCTGAAGCCACTGTGGAGACCTTAGGCTTCGAGACTGTCATGCTGGCTGGGAAGACAATGTGAGGTTCTTCCCGCCTTGGAGCTTCAGTGGGGGCCACAGTAGACTTCTTCTTTTGCTTGGCAGCCATCTTGGGGTCAATACCAGGATGTCCAAGTGCCTTGCACTTTTCAGCTTCGTTGTAAGCCTGAACACACTTGGCAGCAAGATTCTTCATGCATTCTCTTGAGCCTTTGGCTTCTTCACACTTCTTGCGAAACACCTCCTTGAGGTCATTGAGCATCACTTTGAATTTCTGGACATTAGCCACACTCAGTTTGGCCACATGCTTCTTGAACTGTTCCTTCTCAAAATCAATCTTGTGTTTTAGTTCAACAATTCGCTGAGCCAGAGCCAGCTCAAGAGCAATTGCGCCTTGGAAGGCGACGCTGATGCCAATAGGGAGTTGAATATCATCAAAGCTGAGATCTTGATTGTCGAACCATTCATCAATGAAATTGTGCAATATATTCACATCAAAGAGGGGCAGATCATTGAAGATCTCCGCCTCTTGCTTGCTCTTGATCAGCTGCTCAAGAGCATCCTCACCAAATTCTTCATCTGAAGACAAATCAATGGCTTCAGATTCGTTCCTAAGAATGGCAGCTGGTGTTAGTGGTTGACTATGTCTTTGTACAGGTTTCTTCTGTGGCTTCTCATGCTTCTTGGAGATGCGAGAGAGATCTTCAGAGGTGTTACTGGGAGCAGGAGGGGCAGTTGCCAATGGCTTCACTCGAGAAGCTTTTGGAGCAGCAGATGATTTTGAAGCTTTAGCTTTCTTCTGCTTCTGCGGCTTTGGAGTAGGAGCTGGAGCCTCATCAGAGTCAGCACCATCATCAGAATGATCCACTTTTGCACCTTGGACAGCGATGTGTGCGAGGAGGCCTTCAAAGTTGTAGAAGGGACCGATCCTGTTTTCATTGGCTTCACGGGTGCCATCTTCGTGACACCACAACAGAGAAGAAGGGTCAGCATTCTTTGGCTCTGGTCCGCGAACCATGCAAGGATAGAAGCCTTGCTCAATGGCTTCAGTCTGGGACCTGGGTTGAAGATTTTTGTACAGAATATCTCCCCAGGGTCGCTTGATGGCATTCTTCTCAGCATATTCTTGAGTGCCAAAACAGTACTTGAACCATTCCTCAACCCAGTATCTTCGAATCCATTGGATTCGATTCTTGCGTTCAGTATAGGTTTCCTCTGGGTCTGTTTTGTATAGTTCGTGCAAATCTGGAGGAAAATCCTTTGAAGTGTTCCCACGGTGCTTCCTACCTCCCTTTCTTGCTGATTTCTTAGTAGCCATGAAGCTTAACCTGAAAGGCTTCAGAACTTGCAAAGGCTTCTTGCGGCTAGTCAGACAAGAACTTGCATTAGGAGAATTTATATGATTATGTAAGAACTCTGCAAACGAATGCAGACTATGAGAACCAAGAAATTCTCCCACAGACATGTACCTGTGACAACATTAGAGATGCGAGGGAAGGGGAAGAGGTCATATGCATTCTCAAAGGATTTTGAAGATAAATCAGTTTGAAGACATTGACCTCATATCGCAAAGACATTCACTTATTTGATGAGAGTTGGTTCCAGATTTGTATGAATCCAAGAATAAGTACAAGTGAGGAATCTAACTTGTAGTGAAGCATAAGTGAACAGACTAGGCTCAGTATGAGATGCAGAGAAAAACAGATCCAACATTGGAGAGGTAGAAACTACTTTTGGTAAGGAGGGATGAATCTATCATATCAAAAAGACGGTAAAAAGAGAGTTTTAATTACCACTGGAAGAATTGCTAGACAGAGGGAAAGTTGAGGCCGAGCAGTTCAATCTCCCGTGCCCTAACTTGGCGACGAGAGACAGCTACGACGGCGGCGGAGAAGATGAGGTCCGCGGCCGACGTGAGGATGACGTTGGAGAAGTCGCGGCAGCTAAGCGCTTCGTCGCCGGTGTCGTCGAGTGCTAGTGGTGGCGCTAGGGTTTTCGAGAGGTGGCGAGGTGGAAGAAGAATTTTTGACCGTGATGGGATGTGTATTTATAAGGAAAGGGACAACACAACGTAATTACACAGGTGCCCCTGGCGATTTGCATTTGAATGACATGTGGCATGCATGCAACTCCTTGGTGGTTGTTCCATCTTCCCACGCACGCCTGGATTGTCGGGGTGGTCGTTCCGAATTCTTCAGATTTCCGGTAATAAAGATAGAGCATTTAAAATAGACATAAATGTTTGTCAGATTGACTTCAGCTGACAAGGTTCAGTGAAGACAATTGACAGTTTTCAAATAGAATGCATATGATTTGGACAGATAGAGTTGAGGTAGAAGCATAGATAGGTTAGGGTCCGATCACATTCACTTAGATCAAAAGATTCACCACGAAGTCATAGCTATAAGTGAATGCTGTGGAGGACAGAACACAAGTAGTATACAACTAGTTTAAGGCCAAATCAACCATATGAAGATAAACTTGAATACATGTCAGGGATGAAGACAGATCAATTATGAAGACTTTGCAAATGTAACGCCAAGAGAAACACTTCAAACAAAATTTTGGTGGTGGGATTACCCATCGTATAGGAAGTATTAGACCCAGACATGGCGCACAATTATCGTGGCACTCCGAAGTCAAATTCCGCATTAATGTATTCACACTTAGAGTGTATGTCTTCATTGATTGAATATATACGTTACTTTGTGTGTTGCACATCTAAGTCATCAAAATGCATAAGTGTTAGGATGTGTGTCCCATTCACAGGACATTTGAGGATTCCAAGATATTTAGCTCACACCGCAACTTGCAAAACCTTTTCTCATCCAAGGGCTTTGTGAAGATATTAGCCAATTGCTCTTCAGTATTGACGTGAATGATATCAATATCTTCCTTCATAACATGATCTCTGAGAAAGTGATGACGAATTTCAATGTGCTTTGTCTTCGAGTGCTGAATTGGGTTGTTGGCAATCTTGATGGCACTCTCATTGTCGCAGTAGAGAGGCACATTCTTCAGATGGATACCATAGTCCTTGAGAGTTTGCTTCATCCAGAGAAGCTGAGCATAGCAAGATCCAGCAGCAATATATTCGGATTCAGCAGTGGAGAGAGATACACAGTTCTGCTTCTTTGAAGACCAACAGACAAGAGATCGTCCCAGAAAGTGACATGTGCCTGATGTGGACTTGCGATCAACCTTGTCACCAGCATAATCAGCATCTGAGAATCCAACTAGATCAAACTCTGAGCCCTTTGGATACCATAATCCTAGTGTTGGGGTGTAAGCCAAATATCGAAGAATTCGCTTCACAGCTAAGTGATGCGATTCCTTTGGTGCCGCTTGGAATCGGGCACAGATGCAAACACTAAGCATTATATCTGGCCTAGATGCACATAAGTAAAGCAAAGAACCAATCATGGAGCAGTATACCTTTTGGTCGAACTCTTTACCATTGTCGTCGGGACCCAGATGACTTTTGGTTGGCATTGGTGTCGTGTAACCTTTGCAGTCTTGCATTCCAAACTACTTCAGGCAATCTTTGAGATATTTTTCTTTAGATATGAAGATACCATTGCGTTGTTGACGAATTTGGAGACCAAGAAAGAACTTCAGTTCACCCATCATGGACATCTGATATTGCTCTTGCATCATGTGACCAAACTCACCACTGTACTTCTTGTTGGCGCAGCCAAAGATAATGTCATCCACATAGATTTGGCACACAAACAGTTCACCATCATATGTCTTCGTGAAGAGAGTAGGATCTAGTGAACCAGGTTTGAAGCCTTTGCTCTTCAGGAAATCTTTGAGTGTGTCATACCAAGCACGAGGGGCTTGTTTGAGGCTGTACAGTGCCTTTTTGAGCTTGTATACCATATCAGGATGTTTTGGATCTTCAAAGCCAGGAGGTTGTGCAACGTATATTTCTTATTCTATCTTTCCATTGAGAAAAGCACTCTTCACATCCATTTGATACAGGAGAATGTTGTGATGATTTGCATAGACTAGCAGAATGCGAATGGCTTCAAGCCTTGCCACAGGAGCAAAAGTTTCATTGAAGTCAATTCCTTCTACTTGAGTGTAGCCTTGTGCAACGAGACGAGCTTTGTTTCTGACCACTTGACCATGTTCATCTTGCTTGTTACGATATATCCATTTGGTGCCAATGATATTATGCTTCCAAGGATAAGGACGCTTGACCAGTTCCCATACATTATTCATCTCGAACTGTTGAAGCTCTTCTTGCATAGCTTGAATACATTCAGGTTCCATGAAGGCTTCAGTGACTTTCTTGGGTTCTGAGATTGAGACGAATGCAAAATGTCCACAGAAATTGGTGAGTTGTGTTGCTCTTTGTGTGGCTCTTGAATGAATGAGCGGACCAGGTGCATTGAGGCTATCAATCATCTTCTCAATTTGTAATTCATTTGCAACATGAGGATGAGCAGGATGAAGATTTTGTTCATTCTGATCAATGTCATCATTTGGAATATTATCTTCAGGATGAGCATTGTCTTTAGGTTGAGTGGAAGCAGAAACAATCAGTTCTTCTTCAGTCTGATTCTCAAAGGGTATGATTTGTCCAGTTCCCATTTGCTTGATTGACTCGCTAGGGGATAATTCATCTAGCACATTTGGCAGGTGCTCTCTTTGCGAGCCGTTAGTCTCAGCGAACCGCACATCCATAGTTTCAACCACTTTATAGTGAAAGAGATTGAAGACTGTAGGAGTGCGAATCCTTTCTGTAACCAAGCATAAAACCTTCATGTGCTTTCGGTGCAAATTCGGAAGTGTGATGTGGATCCTTGATCCATCACTTAGCACCAAATACTCTGAAGTAACTTACATTTGGCTTCTTACCAGTTAGGAGCTCATAGGAGGTATTCTTCAGAAGCTTGTGAAGATAAACACGGTTGATGACATGGCATGCAGTATCAATGGCTTTAGGCCAGAACTTCTGTGGATTCTTGTACTCATCAAGCATCGTTCGTGCCATCTCAATAAGAGTTCTGTTCTTGCGCTCCGCGATGCCATTCTGCTGAGGTGTGTAAGGAGCAGAGAAATCATGAGTGATACCCATGGTATCTAGGTAGAGGTCAAGGCCGATGTTCTTGAACTCAGTGCCGTTGTCGCTTCTGATGTGCTTGATCTTGACACCATAGTTCGTCATAGCATGGTTGGCAAAGCGTCTAAAGACATCCTGCACTTTAGTTTTATAGAGGATTATATGCACCCATGTGTATTGAGAGTAATCATCAACAATAACGAAGCCATAGAGGCAAGCAGTAGCATTGCGAGTGGAGTAGTGAGTAGGGCCAAATAAGTCCATGTGCAGTAGCTCGAAGGGTTGAGACGTGGTCATGATTGTCTTCGAGGGATGCTTGGCTCTTGTCATCTTTCCGGCTTCGCAGGCGCCACACAGATGATCCTTCTTGAACTTGACGCCTTTGATGCCCACAACATGCTTCTTCTTCGCGAGAGTGTGCAAGTTCCTCATGCCAGCATGCCCTAGCCTTCGATGCCAAAGCCAGCATTCTGAAGATTTTGCAAGAAGACATACGGCCATCTGTGGTCCTGGTGAGAAATCTACCATATACAGATCATCTTTTTGATATCCTTCAAAGACTAGAGACTTGTCAGATTCCATTAGTACAAGGCAGCGATATTTTCCAACTAGCACAATCATGTTTAAGTCACAAATCATTGAGACAGGCATTAAGTTGAAACCAAGGGATTCAACAAGCATCACTTTATCCATGTGCTGATCCCTTGATATTGCAACTCTACCTAGACCCAATACCTTGCTTTTACCAATTTCAGCAAATGTGATGTGGCTCTTGTCTGATGGACGTAGCGTTGAATCCATCAGAAGACTTTGATCACCAGTCATGTGATTAGTGCATCCACTGTCCATAATCCATTCTGAAGCACGAGGTGTCATAGCCTACAGTGCAGTTTGGGGGATAGGCTTCACCAAGCAAGTTGTGAAGCAGAAAAATTTAACGAATCAAGTGGATCATGGAAATTCAGGTCTTGGTTAGGATAGTTAGGATGAGTATCAAGACAATCTGGAGTGAAATACATAGTAAGACCATTTAGGCATTTGATCTTGTGCCCAACAAGATTTTTAAGGTCTCCAGCATTAGCTTCGAATGCTTTTGATTTCTGGCTGGAGACCTTTCCCTGCAAAAGAGAGCTAAGTTTTCTTAACCACCCACATCTTCAGGGGCGGCTTAGAAGCAATGAGTCTAAGTGCAGCATCTGAGAACTTCGACTTCGGAGCCCTAGTAAATAGCCTTGCAGGGGGTGAATAATACTCATATGAATAAGCAGAAAAGTTCTTGGTTCTATGAACATAGCGGTTTAATGAAACACGCTCATATTCATGGGTCTGAGTATGATTTCCCTGCAAAACATTGACGTTAGGGTGACTCAGATGAGTCCTCGGTCTGTATGAAGCTTTTGGTACATATGAAGCCTTTGGTAAGGGGTTTGTCTTCTTCACAGGTGGTGTCATGATGACATTCACCGGAAGATTCTCAAGGCAACTCTTGCGTACCCATATCTTCTTCATAGGTGACCCATTCCTGCAGTTAGTACCAATATACCTGGCAAACACTTCGCCATTCTGATTCTTAAACAATTTATAGTTTGCATCAAAGGATTCATCAATGATAATAGGGTTAGCACAAGTGAAACCAGATAAGGTGGATGGATCTACTGGAGGTTCTTTTGTAGCAACCCAGGTGGTTTTGGGGTACTGCTTAGGCTTCCAGTATGACCCATCAACATTCATTTTTCTTTGGAACCCAACACCCTCTTTTCTAGGGTTTCGGTTCAGGATCTGCTTTTTGAGGACATCACATAATGTCTGATGCCCTTTGAGGCTTTTGTACATCCCTATCTCGAGCAATGTCTTCAACCTGGCATTCTCATCAGCAATAATAGTGGTATCCTCAACAGAGGGGTTAGTTACCACAACAGCAGTTGAAGATATTGCAACGGGAGTAGCAGTAGAACATTCAGCAACAGAGGCAACATTATCACGCTCAATGCATTTTAGACATGGTGGTTCAAATCCTTCCTGAGCGGGACTGATCTGTTGAGCGCGAAGTGACTCGTTCTCTTTTTGAAGATCTTCATGATCCGATCTCAATTTCTCAAGTTCCTGCTTCCTTTGAAGATAATCATAGGAGAGATTTTCATGAGATGTTGAGAGCGTTTCATGACGACCTTCAAGTTCCTGGTACTTAACATGAAGATTTTTTATGTCCTCAATTAAGGACTGAGTCTTAGTCATTTCCGCGTCCAACATGTCATCGCTTTTGTCTAACAATTTTTGAATATGTTCCATGGCATTCTGTTGTTCAGTTGCAATTTTAGCAAGTGCTTTGTAGCTAGGTATGGAATCAACAGAGGTTACCTTGACACTACGTGCCATGAGGCAGTAGTTTTTATCTGATGGATCGGGTTCGAAGGACATCATTTTAAGAGATTCTTTGAACTCACAAAACCATGGGTCTTGACGGGTTCGATGGCCCTCATAGACATCAGAAATTCGGTCCCAAATAAGCTTCGCATTATAAAGATGCTTGACGTGCCTGAACTCATCAATGGATAGACATGAGCATATAATATCCTTGGTCGTGATATCCAGATGAGTGTACTTTCAAATGTCGTCAGCATTCGCCATCTTGCATAAATCTATGAGGCCAATTTCTGTGACAGTCCAAACTTCACTGTTCATGGCGAGAAGACGCTTCTTCATCATTGCTTTCAATTTGGGATAATCTCGACCATTGAAGACAGGGTACGCAGCGGAGACTTTGATTATCCCTGCAGTCGACATAGCTAAAACTCCAGGTGGTTAAACCGAATCACACAGAACAAGGGAGTACCTTGCTCTGATACCAATTGAAAGGGCTAGTTATCGACTAGAGGGGGGTGAATAGGCGATTTTTATGAACGTCTTCAAAACATGGGAGTTTCAAAGACAAATAGTAGAAACAACACTATTCGTATGCAGCGGAAGGTAGACTACACTAGACAAGCCATAGTCAAGTATTCAATGAAGTGAAAGCACAAAGACTATTAGCAGCTAGGTTGAAAGGATCGGGATGGAAGATAGTATGAAGCCAATCAGAACATATAGTCACACAGTGAAGTCGAACAGATAATGCAAGCAGGCAATTACTTCACGAAGACAAACAGTAAGTAAAGGGAAGTAAGAGATGGAACCAGTGGCTTTAGAGGGACAGGGATTTGTTCGACCAGTTCTAGTTGTTGTGACAACTGTACGTCTGGTTAGGGAGGCTGAGATTCAACTCAGAAGACCACGTCTTCACCTTATTCCCCTTGAGCTAAGGACACTTAGTCCCTGCCCAATCACTCTGGTAAGTCTTCGAGGTATACTTCCGAACCTTCACAGACTTCGTGCATCGGCAATCCACAATGACTCTTGGATGCTCAGAACGCGACGCCTAACCGGCTGGAGGATTCACAGTCCTCAAGTGTAACAAGTCTTCAGATCACGCGGACAAAAAGACTTCAGTGATGCCAAACACTCTTTGGGCTCTGGGTGGTTTGGGCTTTGTCCTCACAAGGATTCTCTCTCTCAAAGGCTTCGGAGGTGGGTTGCTCTCAAACGACAAAAGTTGTATCTAACTCTGAGCAGCCACCAATTTATGGTGTAGAGGTGGGGTATTTACAGCCACTGGGCAACCCATCCTAATTTGTCCGAAATGACCCTGAGTCACTAAGGAACTGACACGTGTCGCAACGGTTAGATTTCAAACACACGCGGCAGCTTGACTTGGGCTACAAGTAAAGCTGACTTATCTGACTCTGGATAAGATTTGCTCACATTGTATTCGCTCGAAGACATAGGATTTGGTTGAGCATCACTTCAGTCACTCTGACTTTGTTCACTTGGACCACTTAATAGTGCGGTGGTTCCTATGACTCAACAAAGAAGAAAAGGAAACAACGAAACAACTAAGTCTTCGCGCTCCATAGTCTTCATTCAATGTCTTCTTGTGTCATAGTCTTCAATGTGAATATCTTCACGGACCACCATAGTCTTCAATGTCTTCACACATTTTTAGGGGTCATCTCCGGTAGGTAAACTAAATCAAAGAGGGACTACTACCTGTGTTATCCTGCAATTCTCACAAACACATTAGTCCCTCAACCAGCTTTGTCGTCAATACTCCAAAACCAACTAGGGGTGGCACTAGATGCACTTACACCTTGTCATCTATTTGACCCGCCCGCCGGGTCTCCAATGAATCGTAAACTGCCAAGTCCGAGCAGGTCACCAGTGAGTCACCAAGCTCCAGTCGGGTCATACATCTGGCTTGTTACACCGCGGGGTATATCCCCAACAGGTTCCATGCATGGGTTTGGCCCTTGTCGGAGGTGCCCCGCATAACTAGCCTAATTTGTCTCTATGTGGGCGGTCTGGACTCGGAGTCATCGCCGTTGATATCTGACTTCGTTAGGCACAACACGACAACATGTCTTTCACGGGCACGGGCCCAATTGCGTTATGAGATCGATGTGTGTACTTTGCATGTGTGTGCAGCTATGCGTTGATGGATCAGAAGATACGTGAAGGCATGCATTGCTTAATTGCACAGTTTCGAGGAGCACTTGGGCAATGTCTTATGAGCACATAATTGATGTCTTGAGCAGGAACGAGGAAACAGATGCGAAGAGATGGCTATTCTCCATGCATGAGGCGTTATCACATGATGAGTTTACCACCTTGGTTGTTACACTTTGGGAATTATGGGGTGCTCGTCGGAAAACTATACATGAACAGATATATCAAAGTCCTTTCTCAGTCCATGCTTTTGCCTAGTCCTATATCAGCGAACTTAAAGCCTTGCCATCAACGAGCTCAAGGAAGACTAGTGCTGTTGTGCCACGTCCTTCAGGATGGATCGCCCAATCAGCATGCTTGACTAAGATCGATGTGGACGCGGCTGTCGGAAGAGGAAGAAGACATGGATCTGTTGCTGCAATCTCCAGAGATTCATTGGGCAATTTTTTGGGAGCTTCGGTTGTTGTCTTTAAAGGCATATCAGACCCAGCTACCCTCCAATGCATGGCGATCAGGGAAGCATTGGCACTAGCGGATGATCTATATGTGGCGAACATCCAAGTGGCGTCGGACTCGAAGGTGGTCGTCGAGGATATTCGAGACAATAACCCAACAGTCTATGGAGCGATTATACATGAAATAGCAGAACATAGGTCAAATTTTCATACTTGTAATATTGGTCATGAGTTTAGGAGCTCGAATGTCGAGGCTCGGACATGACGTGAGGGCTCGCTCGCGACTCCCGCTAGGGTTCCCACCCGCCGCCGCCGCCGGTGGCCTCGCCCCGAGCCACCGCCGGCCATCGGGCGCCCCTCCCCCGCCTTGCTCCCCCTCCCCCCCTCTTCCTCCCCTTTCCTCCCGCGGCACGCCTGCGCCCGCCGGGGAGGATCCCCTCCTGCTGCGGCCCTCGCCCTGTTGGAAATATGCCCTAGAGGCAATAATAAAAGTATTATTATATTTCCTTGTTCATGATAAATTGTCTTTTATTCATGCTATAATTGTATTAACGGAAATCTTAATACACGTGTGAATACATAGACCACAATATGTCCCTAGTGAGCCTCTAGTTGACTGGCTCCTTGTGATCAACTGATAGTCATGGTTTCTTGGCTATGGACATTGGATGTCGCTGATAACGGGATCACATCATTAGGAGAATGATGTGATGGACAAGACCCAATCCTAAGCATAGCACAAGATCGTGTAGTTCGTTTGCTAGAGCTTTTTCAATGTCAAGTATCTCTTCCTTAGACCATGAGATCGTGTAACTCCCGGATACCGTAAGAGTGCTTTGGGTGTACCAAACGTCACAACGTAACTGGGTGATTATAAAGGTGCACTACAGGTATCTCCGAAAGTGTCAGTTGGGTTGACACGGATCGAGACTGGGATTTGTCACTCCGTATGACGGAGAGGTATCTCTGGGCCCACTCGGTAATGCATCATCATAATGAGCTCAAAGTGACCAAGTGGTTGATCACGGGATCATGCATTACGGTACGAGTAAAGTGACTTGCCGGTAACGAGACTGAACAAGGTATTGGGATACCGACGATCGGGTCTCGGGCAAGTAACGTACCGATTGACAAAGGGAATTGTATACGGGGTTTGATCAAATCCTCGACATCGTGGTTCATCCGATGACATCATCGAGGAGCATGTGGGAGCCAACATGGGTATCCAGATCCCGCTGTTGGTTATTTACCGGAGAGTCGTCTTGGTCATGTCTGCATGTCTCCCGAACCCGTAGGGTCTACACACTTAAGGTTCGGTGACGCTAGGGTTATTAGGAAGACTTGTATGTGATTACCGAATGTTGTTCGGAGTCCCCGATGAGATCCCGGACGTCACGAGGAGTTCAGGAATGGTCCGGAGGTGAAGTTTTATATATGGGAAGTTGTCATACGGACACCGGAAGAATTCGGGGTCCTATCGGTATTGTACCGGGGCCACCGGAGGGGTTTCGGGGGTCCACCGGGAGGGGCCACCCCTCCCGGAGGGCCACATGGGCCGCAAGGGGCAGGGAGCCAGCCCCTGGAGGGCTGGGCGCGCCCCCCACCTTGGGCCCATGCACCTAGGGTTGGGGGGGAAACCTTAAGGGGGGCGCCCCCCTTGCTTGGGGGGCAAGCCTCCCCTCCCTGGCCGCCGCCCCCCCTCTAGATCCCATCTAGAGGGGTCGGCCCCCCTTGCCCCTTTCCCTATAAATAGAGGGGTGAGGGGAGGGCTGCTGGACACAACTCAAGGCGCAGCCCCTCCCCTCCCCAACACCTCTCCTCCTCCGTACGTGCTTGGCGAAGCCCTGTCGGAGTACTGCCGCACCAACTACACTGCGTCGTCGTGCTGCCGTTGGAGCAATCTTCCTCAACCTCTCCTTCCTCCTTGCTGGATCAATACGGAGGAGACGTCGACCGTCCCGTACATGTGTTGAACGCGGAGGTGCTGTCCGTTCAACACTTGGTCATCGGTGATCCGAATCACGGCGAGTACGACTCCATCATCACCATCCCCTTGAACGCTTCCGCACTCGATCTACAAGTGGTATGTAGATGCAAACTCACTCCCTTGACTCGTTGCTTAGATGAACTCATAGATGGATCTTGGTGAAACCATAGGAAAAATTTTAATTTTCTGCAACGTTCTCCAACAGTGGCATCATGAGCTAGGTCTATGCGTAGTTCTCTAATGCACGAGTAGAACATAATTTTGTTGTGGGCGTAGATCTTGTCAACTTGCTTGCCGCTACTAGTCTTATCTTGCTTCAGCGGTATTGTGGGATGAAGAGGCCCGGACCAACCTTACATGTATGCTTACGTGAGACCGGTTCCACCGATTGACATGCACTAGTTGCATAAGGTGGCTGGTGGGTGTCTGTCTCTCCCACTTTAGTTGGAGCGGATTCGATGAAAAGGGTCCTTATGAAGGGTAAATAGAAGTTGACAAAATCACGTTGTGGTTATTCGTAGGTAAGAAAATGTTCTTGCTAGAACCCAATTGCAGCCACGTAAAAGATGCAACAACAATTAGAGGACGTCTAACTTGTTTTTGCAGCAATTGTCATGTGATGTGATATGGCCAGAAGTTGTGATGAATGATGAATGACATATTGTGATGTATGAGATCATGTTCTTGTAATAGGAATCACGACTTGCATGTCGATGAGTATGACAACCGGCAGGAGCCATAGAAGTTGTCTTTATTTTTGTATGACCTGCGTGTCATTGAAGAACGCCATGTAACTTACTTTACTTTATTGCTAAACGCGTTAGCCATAGAAGTAGAAGTAATCGTTGGCGTGACAACTTCATGAAGACACGATGATGGAGATCATGATGATGGAGATCATGGTGTCATGCCGGTGACAAGATGATCATGGACCCCGAAGATGGAGATCAATGGAGCTATATGATATTGGCCATATCATGTCACTACTATATAATTGCATGTGATGTTTATTATGTTTATGCATCTTGTTTACTTAGAACGACGGTAGTAAATAAGATGATCCCTTACACAATTTCAAGAAGTGTTCTCCCCTAACTGTGCACCATTGCTAAAGTTCGTCGCTTCGAAGCACCACGTGATGATCGGGTGTGATAGATCCTTACGTTCACATACAACGGGTGTAAGAAAGATTTACACATGCAATACACTTAGGGTTAACTTGACGAGCCTAGCATGTATAGACATGGCCTCGGAACACGGAGACCGAAAGGTCGAACACGAGTCGTATGGAAGATACGATCAACATGAGAATGTTCACCGACGATGACTAGTCCGTCTCACGTGATGATCGGACACGGCCTAGCCGACTCGGATCGTGTATCACTTAGATGACTAGAGGGATGTCAAATCTGAGTGGGAGTTCATTATAATAATTTGATTAGATGAACTTAATTATCATGAACTTAGTCTAAAAACCTTTGCAAATATGTCTTGTAGATCAAATGGCCAACGCTCATGTCAACATGAACTTCAACGCGTTCCTAGAGAAAACCAAGCTGAAAGATGATGGCAGAAACTATACGGACTGGGTCCGGAACCTGAGGATCATCCTCATTGCAGCCAAGAAAGCATATGTCCTAGATGAACCGCTAGGTGAAGCACCCTTCCCACAGAACCAAGACGTTATGAACGTTTGGCAAACATGTTCTGATGATTACTCCCTCGTTCAGTGCGGCATGCTTTACAGCTTAGAACCGGGGCTCCAAAAGCGTTTTGAGCTTCACGGAGCATATGAGATGTTCGAGGAGCTGAAACTAGTTTTTCAAGCTGACGCCCGGGTCGAGAGATATGACGTCTCCGACAAGTTCTATAGTTGTAAGATGGAGGAAAATAGTTCTGTCAGTGAGCACATACTCATGATGTCTGGGTTGCACAACCGTATGACCCAGCTGAATATTAACCTCCCTGATGAGGCGGTCATTGACAGGATCCTTCAGTCGCTCCCACCAAGCCACAAGAGCTTTGTGATGAACTACAATATGCAGGGGATGGAAAAGACCATTCCTGAAGTATTTTCTATGCTGAAGTCAGCAGAGGCTGAAATCATGAAAGAACATCAAGTGTTGATGGTCAATAAGACCACTAAGTTCAAGAAGGGCAAGGGCAAGAAGAACTTCAAGAAGGACGACAAGGAGGTTGTCGCGCCCGGTAAGCCTGTTACCGGGAAGAAGTCAAAGAATGGACCCAAGCCTGAGACTGAGTGCTTTTATTGCAAGGGGAAGGGTCACTGGAAGCGGAACTGCCCCAAATACTTAGCGGATAAGAAGGCCGGCAACACCAAAGGTATATTTGATATACATGTAATTGATGTGTACCTTACCAATACTCGTAGTAACTCCTGGGTATTTGATACCGGTGTCGTTGCTCATATTTGTAACTCACAGCAGGAGCTGCGGAATAAGCGAAGACTGGCGAAGGACGAGGTGACGATGCGCGTCGGGAATGGTTCCAGAGTCGATGTGATCGTCGTCGGCACGCTACCTCTACATTTACCTACGGGATTAGTTTTGAACCTTAATAATTGTTATTTCGTGCCAAGTTTGAGCATGAACATAGTATCTGGATCTCATTTGATACGAGATGGCTACTCATTTAAATCCGAGAATAATGGTTGTTCTATTTATATGAGAGATATGTTTTATGGTCATGCTCCGATGGTCAATGGTTTATTCTTAATGAATCTCGAGCGTAGTGTTACACATATTCATAGCGTGAATACCAAAAGATGTAAAGTTGATAACGATAGTCCCACATACTTGTGGCACTGCCGCCTTGGTCATATTGGTGTCAAGCACATGAAGAAGCTCCATGCTGATGGACTTTTGGAGTCTCTCGATTATGAATCATTTGACACATGCGAACCATGCCTCATGGGCAAGATGACCAAGACTCCGTTCTCCGGAACAATGGAGCGAGCAACCAACTTATTGGAAATCATACATACTGATCTGTGCGGTCCAATGAGCGTTGAGGCTCGCGGAGGATATCGTTATGTTCTCACTCTCACAGATGACTTGAGTAGATATGGGTATGTCTACTTAATGAAACACAAGTCTGAGACCTTTGAAAAGTTCAAGGAATTTCAGAATGAGGTAGAGAATCAACGTGACCGAAAGATAAAATTCCTACGATTAGATCGTGGAGGAGAATACTTATGTCACGAATTTGGTACACACTTAAGGAAATGTGGAATCGTTTCACAACTAACGCCGCCTGGAACACCTCAGCGTAACGGTGTGTCCGAACGTCATAATCGCACTCTATTGGATATGGTGCGGTCTATGATGTCTCTTACCGATTTACCACTATCATTTTGGGGATACGCTCTAGAGACAGCTACATTCACTTTAAATAGGGCACTGTCTAAATCCGTTGAGACGACACCGTATGAATTATGGTTTGGGAAGAAACATAAGCTGTCGTTTCTAAAAGTTTGGGGATGCGATGCTTATGTCAAGAAACTTCAACCTCAAAAGCTCGAACCCAAGTCGGAAAAATGCGTCTTCATAGGATACCCTAAGGAAACCGTTGGGTATACCTTCTACTTAAGATCCGAGGGCAAGATCTTTGTTGCCAATAACGGATCCTTTCTGGAAAAAGAGTTTCTCTCGAAAGAAGTAAGTGGGAGGAAAGTAGAACTCGATGAAGTACTACCTCTTGAACGGGATAGTAGTGCAGCTCAGGAAAATGTTCCTGTGATGCCTACACCTACTGAAGAGGAAAATAATGATGATGATCAAGGTACTTCGGATCAAGTTGCTACTGAACTTCGTAGGTCCACAAGGACACGTTCCGCACCAGAGTGGTACGGCAACCCCGTCCTGGAAATCATGTTGTTAGACAACGGTGAACCTCCTAACTATGAAGAAGCGATGGTGGGCCTAGATTCCAACAAATGGCTTGAAGCCATGAAATCCGAGATAGAATCCAGGTATGAAAACAAAGTATGGACTTTGACAGACTTGCCTGATGATCGGCGAGCGATAGAAAACAAATGGATCTTTAAGAAGAAGACGGACGCGGATGGTAATATTACCATCTATAAAGCTCGACTTGTCGCTAAGGGTTACCGACAAGTTCAAGGGATTGACTACGACAAGACATTCTCTCCCGTAGCAAAGCTGAAGTCCGTCCGAATCATGTTAGCGATTGCCGCATACTATGATTATGAGATATGGCAAATGGACGTCAAAACAGCATTCCTTAACGGGCATCTTAAGGAAGAACTGTATATGATGCAGCCGGAAGGTTTTGTCGATCCTAAGAACGCTAACAAAGTATGCAAGCTCCAGCGATCCATTTATGGGCTGGTGCAAGCATCTCGGAGTTGGAATATTCACTTTGATGAGATGATCAAAGCGTTTGGGTTTATGCAGACTTATGGAGAAGCCTGCATTAACAAGAAAGTGAGTGGGAGCTCTGTAGCATTTCTCATATTATATGTAGATGACATACTCTTGATGGGAAATGATATAGAACTTTTGGACAGTATTAAGGCCTACTTGAATAAGTGTTTTTCAATGAAGGACCTTGGAGAAGCTGCTTATATATTAGGCATCAAGATCTATAGGGATAGATCAAGACGCCTCATAGGTCTTTCACAAAGCACATACCTTGATAAGATTTTGAAGAAGTTCAAAATGGATCAGTCCAAGAAGGGGTTCTTGCCTGTATTGCAAGGTGTGAGATTGAGCTCGGCTCAATGCCCGACCACGGCAAAAGATAAAGAAGAGATGAGTGTCATCCCCTATGCTTCAGCCATAGGATCTATTATGTATGCCATGCTGTGTACCAGACCTGATGTAAACCTTGCCGTAAGTTTGGTAGGTAGGTACCAAAGTAATTCCGGCAAGGAACACTGGACAGCAGTCAAGAATATCCTGAAGTACCTGAAAAGGACAAAGGACATGTTTCTCGTTTATGGAGGTGACGAAGAGCTCGTCGTAAAGGGTTACGTCGACGCTAGCTTCGACACAGATCTGGATGACTCTAAGTCACAAACCGGATACGTGTATATGTTGAATGGTGGAGCAGTAAGCTGGTGCAGCTGCAAGCAGAGCGTCGTGGCGGGATCTACATGTGAGGCAGAGTACATGGCAGCCTCGGAGGCAGCGCATGAAGCTATTTGGGTGAAGGAGTTCATCACCGACCTAGGAGTCATACCCAATGCGTCGGGGCCGATCAAACTCTTCTGTGACAACACTAGAGCTATTGCCCTTGCCAAGGAGCCCAGGTTTCACAAGAAGACCAGGCACATCAAGCGTCGCTTCAACTCCATCCGTGAAAATGTTCAAGATGGAGACATAGAAATTTCCAAAGTACATACGGATCTGAATGTCGCAGATCCGTTGACTAAACCTCTCTCGCGAGCAAAACATGATCAGCACCAGAACTCTATGGGTGTTCGATTCATCACAATGTAACTAGATTATTGACTCTAGTGCAAGTGGGAGACTGTTGGAAATATGCCCTAGAGGCAATAATAAAAGTATTATTATATTTCCTTGTTCATGATAAATTGTCTTTTATTCATGCTATAACTGTATTATCCGGAAATCGTAATACACGTGTGAATACATAGACCACAATATGTCCCTAGTGAGCCTCTAGTTGACTGGCTCGTTGTGATCAACTGATAGTCATGGTTTCCTGGCTATGGACATTGGATGTCGTTGATAACGGGATCACATCATTAGGAGAATGATGTGATGGACAAGACCCAATCCTAAGCATAGCACAAGATCGTGTAGTTCGTTTGCTAGAGCTTTTTCAATGTCAAGTATCTCTTCCTTAGACCATGAGATCGTGTAACTCCCGGATACCGTAAGAGTGCTTTGGGTGTACCAAATGTCACAACGTAACTGGGTGATTATAAAGGTGCACTACAGGTATCTCTGAAAGTGTCTGTTGGGTTGACACGGATCGAGACTGGGATTTGTCACTCCGTATGACGGAGAGGTATCTCTGGGCCCACTCGGTAATGCATCATCATAATGAGCTCAAAGTGACCAAGTGGTTGATCACGGGATCATGCGTTACGGTACGAGTAAAGTGACTTGCCGGTAACGAGACTGAACAAGGTATTGGGATACCGACGATCGGGTCTCGGGCAAGTAACGTACCGATTGACAAAGGGAATTGTATACGGGGTTTGATCGAATCCTCGACATCGTGGTTCATCCGATGACATCATCGAGGAGCATGTGGGAGCCAACATGGGTATCCAGATCCCGCTGTTGGTTATTGACCGGAGAGTCAACTTGGTCATGTCTGCATGTCTCCTGAACCCGTAGGGTCTACACACTTAAGGTTCGGTGACGCTAGGGTTATTAGGAAGACTTGTATGTGATTACCGAATGTTTTTCGGAGTCCCGGATGAGATCCCAGACGTCACGAGGAGTTCCGGAATGGTCCGGAGGTGAAGTTTTATATATGGGAAGTTGTCATATGGACACCGGAAGAATTTGGGGTCCTATCGGTATTGTACCGGGGCCACCGGAGGGGTTTCGGGGGTCCACCGGGAGGGGCCACCCCTCCCGGAGGGCCACATGGGCCGCAAGGGGCAGGGAGCCAGCCCCTGGAGGGCTGGGCGCGCCCCCACCTTGGGCCCATGCACCTAGGGTTGGGGGGGAAACCCTAAGGGGGGCGCCCCCTTGCTTGGGGGGCAAGCCTCCCCTCCCTGGCCGCCGCCCCCCCTCTAGATCCCATCTAGAGGGGTCGGTCCCCCTTGCCCCTTCCCCTATAAATAGAGGGGCGAGGGGAGGGCTGCTGGACACAACTCAAGGCGCAGCCCCTCCCCTCCCCAACACCTCTCCTCCTCCGTATGTGCTTGGCGAAGCCCTGTCGGAGTACTGCTGCACCAACTACACCACGCCGTCGTGCTGCCGTTGGAGCAATCTTCCTCAACCTCTCCTTCCTCCTTGCTGGATCAAGACGGAGGAGACATCGACCGTCCCAAACATGTGTTGAACGCGGAGGTGCTGTCCGTTCAGCACTTGGTCATCGGTGGTCCGAATCACGGCGAGTACGACTCCATCATCACCATCCCCTTGAATGCTTCCGCACTCGATCTACAAGTGGTATGTAGATGCAAACTCACTCCCTTGATTCGTTGCTTAGATGAACTCATAGATGGATCTTGGTGAAACCGTAGGAAAAATTTTAATTTTCTGCAACGTTCCCTAACACGCCCCGCCTCCCTCCCCTCCTCCCCCCGCCGCCGCCGGCAAGCTCCGTCGGGCAAAGCCCGATGGGCATGGCAGCGGCGGGGCCTATCTTCCCCCTCCGCTTGTAGGCGCCGACGCGGGGCAGCCCCTTCGAGCGGTGGCGCTGGTTGTCGCGAGATCCAGCGGCGCGGCAGGGTGGCCTGCTGGTGGCGGTGCTCCGGCTCCCTTCGTTCTGCGCGCGGCAGGGCGGCTGCGTTGCCCCCGTCTCGGGAGGTGGCGCGCGGCCAGTCTCTTGCCGGATCCGGCCAGATCTGGCGTTGGGGGCCGACCGGCGGTGCATGGATCCGGTGGAGCATGCCCGGCGGCTCTGGTGCTTGGAGGTCGTCGGGCAACGCGGGTAGGGCAGCGGTCGGGCGTGGCCGCTGCTCTGGTCGTGGGTGGCGGCGTGGGGAGGTCTCGGTGGTGACCTCTCGGTGTCGTGGCGGCTTCACGGTGGCTCGACGGATTTGTCCGCGGCAGCGGCCGGCTTCTCCGGCGTCGGCTCGCTTGTGGTCGGGCCGTCTCGACCTTCACCCCATCTCCTCGTCGCCCGGGCGCTTCTCCCATCAATGGGCTGGTCCTCTCTCGGTTGCGGTCCACCGCTCGTCTCGCGCCCGGTGCCGCAGGACCGAGCTCGTCTCGCGCACGATGCAGCAGGACCGAGCTCGTCTCGCGCACGTTGCAGCAGGACCGACCTTGTCCCCCTCTTGATGCTGCAGGACCGAGCTTGTCTCGCGCTAGGGGCAGCAGGACGGGTTGGTGGATGCCAGTTCTGGCCGACCTATTGGGTCTCGACGCTGGGGGTGGCCCAGGGGCGCGAAAGGTGAGACCTTTCCACTCATCTCTCTTGTTGGGGTGCGGCGGGTCTCGGGTGAGGTGGTGTCGAGGTCTTGGATGCTGGGGCGGCGGCCCTGGTGGTGGTTGGGCGGTGCTCTTGGGCAGAGCCCGTGCCTTGGTGCTGCCCGGTCACCATAGTCGTGTGGGCGGCATGGTTGCCGGGGTGTGGCGTTTGGTGGCGGTGATGGTTGGCCGAGGTGAAAACCTGCTCTATCTTCAGACGGACCGGCGGCAGCGAAGATCGTTCCCTTCTTGAAGGCGTCGTCGCGGCTCTCATTTCCCGGCATGCGGCTTCGGGGGAAACTCTGATCCTTGGATCGGGCGGTGGCGGCGCTCCGGTGTCGTATCCTTCCTGAAGGTGCCGTCTTGGAGCGCATGGTTCGTCATATGTAGTCTCACCTCTTCGGGGCCGTAGTGCTAGTGGTGGTGTTGCTGCACTCAGCGCCTATGTATCCTGCCCTGGGTGTGTGCGTGTGTTGCGGTGGCGTGGCGTGTGTTTGTACTGGATGCTTGTGGTTTGATGCTTTATATATAAAGCGGGGCGAAAGCCTTTTTCGGTAATGTCGAGGCTCACAAGCTTGTGAAGCATGCTTTATCCCTACCAGCTGGTCGGCATGTTTGGCTAGGTCAGCCGGGTGGACTCCCTTTCGTCCGTGTAAACATTGTGACGACGTAATAAAAGCTTCGAAGTTTGTCTAAAAAAAAGAGAGTTTTTACGGTACCCTATACTGCGGACAGGGGGAGGGAGCGGTATATTAAAATCCAACCACTGATTTTCTGAGGGTAAGATAGACAGAGATTTTTTGTCATGAACCTTAGCAACATACGTCGGCGATAATGGTGATGGGAAACCAAGACGGCAAGCCCCGTCGCCATGTCCCACGACTCCTCCACGGTCTCCTTCGACCTCCTGCCCAGGTAG